>NC_087070.1:24732006-25147933 GCF_963678635.1 Symsagittifera roscoffensis
TTTGCTGATTATGAAAACGTATTTGACTATTCGTTTGACTTTAACTCAAAATGGGTTGATAACGACTTGGAGAAAAAATCCGTCTGTTTCAACAAGCTATAAAAATACAAAAAACTTCCGGTGGTTTATTTAATTAATTATCAAAATTATCTTAATGAGACTAAATGGTATCTGCAAGGTCACTTTTATTTCCACTGCAGAGTAACTCCTATTGATTTGAAAATAATTCACGAAAGTTATACGTCTTTGAAACAAATTTATCCTGATATTTCTAACCGACGCAAATATTTTCTAGCTGCATGCTCTCTGTTTTTTGTTAGTTCTGATAACCTTAACTACGACATTTTAATTAAGTTGAGACCTTATGGTGGCTTGATTGGTATTGATAGCTCTTCCTTGAACAAACACTTGAAAACTTCCAAGATTTTACAATTGCACGCTATTTTGCGCAATGCGGTCGGATTTATACACTGGTTTTATCAACAGGATCCCACGTACTGTTATATGTTGCCCTTGAACTGTAACAACAGCTTATTGGGATATTTGAGTTGAATAACGTTCTGACTTTTCATTAAGTTGAAAAAACCTGAACTCTCTCATTTACTAGAATGCTAAGCGAAAGATCAGTTGTGCTTGACGTGGATGGCTTTCGTTGCAAGAAAAACGCCTCTGTGTTTAAAGAATAAGCAATAACAACTTCAGACTACAGCGACCGACTCATTTTGTTTACTTCCAGAGAATTTCAACATATTACCAAAGATCGAACAAAAAGCTTACAACTGGTTAACAAATTATTTAAACGGTCTCCATTGGGAAAACGGTGCTTACCTTTACATAAACTTGAATCAAATACTTCAGAGTTTTGTGTTGAGAAATCCAGGTGCCGTTTTTTACGCTAAAGGAAAAGAAATGACAGAATTTTTGGCCAGGTACTTGGACCGAAAGGTTGAAAACCTAGATGATTTGGGCTGTCCTCGGGTTGAAAACTTAGTTTTCAAAAATTACCCAATTTGCAACAGACATATACCTCATAACAACTCCATGAATCCTTGTGCCCTGAAGAAAAGCAAGGATTTTTATGATTGGTTGAAAAATGAACAACAGCGAGAGATCAGCGAAAGTGGAGATATACCTATCAACATATTCAATGCTTTGTGCGTGGATGACTCCAGAGAGTGATATTAAAAATTCATTAACAAGAATAGAGCGTATTGATTGCAGCGGCGAAATTGTTCAGAGGAAGGGTCAAATAATAATTTCCGAAGAAGAGTTGTCTACATTAAAGAGATTTTTTCCAGTTAATGATCAATTTGTATACTTCCAGAGATTCAAGTTTATCAGAAAAGCTAGCCAGGAAGCGAGGAGTCTATCTTCCCGAAAGAGTCTTGTCTTAGTACCCAAACGTCAGCCAGGAGTTCAGATGGAGCTAAACAGCGTGAATTGCCAGATGAGATTAAGAGGATAGTGAAAGAGGATGCTGTGAAGAAAATAATGTTCTATGAAAAAATTGCATATGTCCCAGCAAATTTTGTTCTAGAAATGCATGACAAAAATGATAGAGACTTCACACGATATGAAATTTTGTACTGTTCATAATACAAATTCAATTGATAGTTTTTTTACAAGCTTCAGTTACAGTCAGAAAAAGTCTAACACAGTCTGTAGAAAATCAGATCTCAAATGCCAGAAACAGCAGTAGTAGCAGTAGATGAACCTGACGCGACATTAGTAACTGAGTTTAATTATGACTAGACAAATAATGAAAAAAAATCGTGGAAGTTTTGTACCAATGTAGGTTTGCCAAGGTCTGAAGTAGTTTTTGTTGCGCAAATGTAGTAATCAGAATTTTACTAACTTTCTGCATTCTTGAACTTTCCGTCACTAAATTAAATTGCGAAGAAACTTCATTTTGATTTTTGATTTTATCCGGCTTGGTGGGTTACGTTTTACCAAATCCGAGGGTATGAATAAAGTGATTGATACTTAGACAAGGGTTTTCATGGCAATAGTGGGACCATCAGGATCCGGCAAAACTGAGTTAATTTTCAAACTTTTGACGGGAAAAACTTTTTACCCTAAATTTGGAACCGTTCTATATCTTTACAAAGAGATGCAACTTGCATTCTCAGAAAAAGTGTCTTCTCAAGAAGTGAATGTGAAGTTCATGAAATTCAACGAATTCGAATCTTTAAGAATTTTAGAAAATGTTCTTCTAGTTTTCAATGATTCATGTGAAGACATCTATAAATTACAAGGAATTTTTTAAATTAGCAACAGCGGGTAGACAGAGAGAGACAGATATAATATATGTTAAGCATAACATGTTTCAACAAAGCCGATGATCGTGTACGATTGATTTTAACACTTCACATATCATTTTGTTCAAATCGCCTCGTGACGTTCAGCAACTAGATTTTTTAGGAAGACAATTGAATGTATCAAAACTTTCGAGAAGTTGTTACGAACAAGCTACCCGAGACTCTTTTGGACATCTTCTAATCGACTTGGACCCCGCATATCAGATTGTTTGAGATATTGTTCAAATATCACACGGCCTGGACCAACAATTTTTTTTAAACCCTTATCTGAAGCAGAAACTACTCCAATCACAGATGAAAAAGAAAAACGTATCTATTCTGCGGCATATGGTACAACTGACACCTGACCAACTAAAACGATTAATAAGAAAAACTTCAAATCGCGAGATCATAACACTTATTTGTGAATGTTTGCTCAATGTAGTCAATGGAAACGTACCCGTTAAAATCGCCAATATCGAATCGTTCGAGACAGCATACAAATATTTAATAACTCCAAAAACCAGTGTTGTCAAAAAACGTGCGAATAAATTGAGTAAAGAAGGTTTTCATTTAGTGCGGCAAATATTGTTTATTTTTGTTACAAGTACCTCAAAACTTAATAAGACTGCTGAAGAACTCATTCTAATATCGAAACTTTTATATGCTAAAGAGCAGTCTCATGCTGCACGTGTTCTTAACGATAATACTATTAAACATAAAAACGCTCAACTATCCTACCTTAACCAGCTTAGACCCCAATTACTTCCTCGAACTAGTGAGACTGCTGCAACGAAGGAAACATTTACGGAAAATGCTGCTGAGCCCCAACAAAAACAGCTTGTACTGTTAATAACGGACAATGAAGAAGTAAAGGTTGAACCTGATAAAGATGAAATAATAGAAGAGAAAAACGATAGTCAGACCGAAAGTATTTTGGAACAGTTACAGTTTTAGAGGACAAAAAATTTATTAGAGCAAAAACCATACGTGAAATCATAAAAAAATCAGAGAGAGTAACCATAAGCCATGACAATGAGGTAATATGTGTGGATAAAGTACCAACAGGACTTAAAGCTGCCGTATTTCTATACGACATACAGCAACCAACAAAAAAACTACGCAATCCGGCTTTCATTATCATTTTAACTGCTCTCAACTTGAATGAAAAGCTTGTAATGAATCGAAATGCCAAACACGCGGTTTAGTCAGCGTATTTTAACGCTCAAGATAGTGAAAACAGTGACGGGTGATCCTGAAGAAGTGCTACGGGCAGCAACATTACTACATCCAAAATAACAATAGAGACACCAAGCACATCTGAAATTTTGGCATTTTTTGGATTTAAAAGTCAGTATTGACAAAAACAGGAAAATTAACTGTGGATGGTATCAGAAACCAACAGATACAAGTACCATACTAAATTTTAGAATTTTCGCCACCTTCAGTATAAAAGAAGTGCAATTGAAAGAGCTATTCATCGGGTTATCCTCAGTACGTCCGTATGGGAAGATTATGATAAAGCGATGGAAATCAACTGTAAGCAGTGATTGGATAAACAATATCCGTAAAGTTGGTAGTCGCGGATTGCATCGCAAGCCCTTGAAAAGATCATCGGGGAAAGCAAAAACAAAAAGAAAGATGACTGAGAAAAGGAAGCCCTGCAACGGTTCACCAGCGGTCTTGATGGTTCAATATCGGGGGAATCATCCTTGGCAAAAAATTCGCGATATCACCAGTGCACAAATAATTTCACGACGCGAAAAATAAAGACTTGTATGCCTTCTTTAAAATCCTCCTTCCTTTTCCAGTGAACTGAAATCAAAAGTGGTGTGAAGTCTTGAATGTTTTGAGCGCAAGGCCATCTATAGTTGCCAAAAGGTTCGGCATGTCACCACAAGGATTGAGAAACACCGAAAACAGAATACCCCAGTTAGACAGCATATAACGCAGTGTGATAGTGATAGTTGAAAGTCAGAGTTTAATGGGAAGATCATCGATCAGGCCTCCACCAGCATTAAATTACTTACATTAGAGGAGCTCCACATTAGGAAACACAGACCGGCAATTAACACGCGCGACGAATTTAAAAGTGGTGAGCTGACACGAAGGCTGTAGTTCCAGAATCAACAAATTTTGGCTAAGAAACAAAAATGATTGATATAACAATAATGTTAGCATGATTTAGCGACAAAACAAAATTGTCGCCTTTTTAAGTGACATATGAGGTTAAAGAAAAATAGGCCCTATAACCATTGACTCAAGAGTCAGGGACACTATCACTTGTTTTTTTCCACCTCAAGCGGTTGGAGCCAATTCGGTTCACTTGCGACATGAGACTAAAAACCGTGTTACAGCTTTAAAGCCACTACCAAAAAAACCCCCACTCTAGAAAATAAGAAGAACGTCCCCATACTTGGGTCTCAAAATACCTAAAATACCCGAACTCCGTTAAAAACAGGGTCGGAACCTTATGCATCGTCATTTTTTATTAGTCAGTGGACCTTCGATCCATTTCAGATGGGTCAACTTAAAAACTCTCCCTAACTCAACATAAAAATATAAAAAACACTCAAGAAGTTTAAATTTGATGCTCACAAACCGACACGAACTCTAGAATTGAAGGTTCACTCGAGAAACTTGTAACGAATTAGTTTTAGCTCAAGAAATACGTTTTGGGTCTGGACCATTGGGAGATTGCGATTGTCCACCTTTCCACCGAAGGTTCACTCTGGTCCACTTGAATTTCACTCTCCTTTCACTCGCGATTACTTTCTGTCTCCTGCCACGAATAAGATAGCTCTACTCTCGTTGAAGTAAGTATCGGAGATTGCGAAAAGCAATTTCCCGCTTCTATTTTCGACTACATTCCCGCTATTGTAGTTCGAATCTTCTGATCTTCTTTTTCTGATATTTTCAGTTGTTGCGAGAACCTTGAGCATGACACGCTCAATTCGAATTTTTGAAAAATTGCATTTCACCCCAAAATCAAGACTGAACGTTTTTCTCAAGGTCAAACCTCCAAATATGACCGACTGGCACCTTAATTGGAAGATAATCGATCACGCCTCCAGCAGCATTAGGTTACTTACATCAGAGCAGCTCCACATTAGGAATGAAAGGCCGGCAATTAACACGCGCGACGAATTTAAAAGTAGTGATCTGACACGAAGGCTGGAGTTCCAGAATCAACAAATGTTAGCATGATTTAGCGACAAAATAAAATTGTAAAACAAAACTGTTAAAAATTCTCTGAAATTTGTGGCCAAATTAAAAAAATTGCTATTTAAAAGTTGTTACACAATTTAAAAATACTTGTGAGTTTTTGATTGGTTAAATTATTTAAGTTTTGAAATAATAATGACAATTTCTATGATCATTGATCATTTTGTAAGGATAGATAGGTTTTTAAAACCTGAAGATGCACAAAATGTACGAAAAAATTTGTTCGAATTTACACTTAAAAAAGCTTGCATCCGAAAAGCAAAAGTTCGGCATCTATAAAATGGAAACCTAGCCGGTGACAACAAGGTAGTGATCCGAGGCCCCGAAAGTATTCGGTGGTTTTCTCAATTATTTTGTTCGAAAATACTACATTTGGATTCAACTCACTTCTAAACTTTCACCGTGCAGCCTGCACAGGACGTCCAACTGGAATTAAAGTCTTTAACTTAAAAGAAGCTACTATAACTAAAAGAAGCTTCGCAATCCTGAGGAGCTCTAAACTTTGTGTTAGGGGTGCAAATCGCTGCGCAAAGTTCATTTTGTCGACAACTCAATTAGCGCTAGTGTAGAGGAAGGACGGCTAAAAAATTTAAAACTACGACGATGCATTTAATGTTAATTTTGAAAATTCGGCATTTTAGCATGACAAAAAAATTCAAAACTAAAATTAGGCTTTAAGACATTGGGAAAAATAACCAACTTTAAGAATAATTTTGGCAGGCTATTTAAAGTTTGATTGTATAAATCAAATTGTATAGCAATTTGATAAATTAATTTATGAATAATTAGTGTGACACATTTTATGGTTTTTGATCAGTCTCTACCTTTTTAGTTAGATTTTTAAACCTGAAGATATACTAAAATTGTGCAAAAACGTTTGTTCAATTAACAATTTTAACGTAATTGATGCACTTAATGCTGATATCTGACTTCATTGATAAAATGATACAGTTAACTAAACGGAAGGGGCCCTTTAGCACATCAGTTAATGCAACTTATCTTACAGCAATATCAACGGCTGAAACATGCTAACAAAGTGAAAACAGAAGAAATGGACAGCGAGATAGAGACTCCGAAATATAATATGCACCCAGTCTCTGTCCTGACAAAATGCATATGTCGACTGCTGCAGAATGGACTCATTTTACCCAAAGTGATCGTCAACCAGGTAGAGCTCAGAAGCTTTGGCCAAATGAAGTGTTTTTCCGTTTGTCAGTCATTATCAACATGATGCTTCAATGAAAAGGCAAAATCTCTTAAGTCGATGTTTTAGTTTATTTCGTCTTAAGCGCACTGGGAAATTTTTCTCAAGTTTTCTTAAAAAGCTATCACGGTACAACCAGAATGTGAATACGTTCTTGTTGAACCGTACAACCGGTACTCTAGAATGGGCATGTAGCCCGGAGCTGTGTCATGTAGTCTTGATGTCGTAAAAGCACCCAGGAGCGCCATAAAAACACTATGTAACAGTCGCTTACTTAAGTCACATATGAGGTTAAAGAAAAATAGGCCCTGTAAGTATCGGCTCGAGAGTCAGGGACGATATCTCTTGTGTTTTTCCATCTCAAGCGGTCGGAGCCAATTCCGTTCACTTGCGACATGAGACTAAAACCCGTGTTACAGCTTAAAGGCCAATACCAAGAAACCCCTCACTCTAGAAAACAAGAAAAACGTCCCCATACTTGGGTCTCCAAATACCTAAAGTACCCGAACTCCGTTAAAAACAGGGTCGGAGCCTTATGCATTGTCATTTTTTATTAGACAGTGGACCTTTGATCCATTTCAGATGGATCAACTTAAAAACTCTCCCTAACTCAACATAACAAAATAAAACACATACAAGAAAGTTAAATTTGATGCTCACATACCGACACGAACTCTAGAATTGAAGGTTCACTCGAGAAACTTGTAACGAATTAGTTTTAGCTCAAGAAATACGTTTTGGGTCTGGACCATTGGGAGATTGCGATTGTCCACCTTTCCACCGAAGGTTCACTCTGGTCCACTTGAATTTCACTCTCCTTTCACTCGCGATTACTTTCTGTCTCCTGCCACGAATAAGATAGCTCTACTCTCGTTGAAGTAAGTATCGGAGATTGCGAAAAGCAATTTCCCGCTTCTATTTTCGACTACATTCCCGCTATTGTAGTTCGAATCTTCTGATCTTCTTTTTCTGATATTTTCAGTTGTTGCGAGAACCTTGAGCATGACACGCTCAATTCGAATTTTTGAAAAATTGCATTTCACCCCAAAATCAAGACTGAACGTTTTTCTCAAGGTCAAACCTCCAAATATGACCGACTGGCACCTTAATTGGAAGATAATCGATCACGCCTCCAGCAGCATTAGGTTACTTACATCAGAGCAGCTCCACATTAGGAATGAAAGGCCGGCAATTAACACGCGCGACGAATTTAAAAGTAGTGATCTGACACGAAGGCTGGAGTTCCAGAATCAACAAATGTTAGCATGATTTAGCGACAAAATAAAATTGTAAAACAAAACTGTTAAAAATTCTCTGAAATTTGTGGCCAAATTAAAAAAATTGCTATTTAAAAGTTGTTACACAATTTAAAAATACTTGTGAGTTTTTGATTGGTTAAATTTTTTAAGTTTTGAAATAATAATGACAATTTCTATGATCATTGATCATTTTGTAAGGATAGATAGGTTTTTAAAACCTGAAGATGCACAAAATGTACGAAAAAATTTGTTCGAATTTACACTTAAAAAAGCTAGCATCCGAAAAGCAAAAGTTCGGCATCTATAAAATGGAAACCTAGCCGGTGACAACAAGGTAGTGATCCGAGGCCCCGAAAGTATTCGGTGGTTTTCTCAATTATTTTGTTCGAAAATACTACATTTGGATTCAACTCACTTCTAAACTTTCACCGTGCAGCCTGCACAGGACGTCCAACTGGAATTAAAGTCTTTAACTTAAAAGAAGCTACTATAACTAAAAGAAGCTTCGCAATCCTGAGGAGCTCTAAACTTTGTATTAGGGGTGCAAATCGCTGCGCAAAGTTCATTTTGTCGACAACTCAATTAGCGCTAGTGTAGAGGAAGGACGGCTAAAAAATTTAAAACTACGACGATGCATTTAATGTTAATTTTGAAAATTCGGCATTTTAGCATGACAAAAAAATTCAAAACTAAAATTAGGCTTTAAGACATTGGGAAAAATAACCAACTTTAAGAATAATTTTGGCAGGCTATTTAAAGTTTGATTGTATAAATCAAATTGTATAGCAATTTGATAAATTAATTTATGAATAATTAGTGTGACACATTTTATGGTTTTTGATCAGTCTCTACCTTTTTAGTTAGATTTTTAAACCTGAAGATATACTAAAATTGTGCAAAAACGTTTGTTCAATTAACAATTTTAACGTAATTGATGCACTTAATGCTGATATCTGACTTCATTGATAAAATGATACAGTTAACTAAACGGAAGGGGCCCTTTAGCACATCAGTTAATGCAACTTATCTTACAGCAATATCAACGGCTGAAACATGCTAACAAAGTGAAAACAGAAGAAATGGACAGCGAGATAGAGACTCCGAAATATAATATGCACCCAGTCTCTGTCCTGACAAAATGCATATGTCGACTGCTGCAGAATGGACTCATTTTACCCAAAGTGATCGTCAACCAGGTAGAGCTCAGAAGCTTTGGCCAAATGAAGTGTTTTTCCGTTTGTCAGTCATTATCAACATGATGCTTCAATGAAAAGGCAAAATCTCTTAAGTCGATGTTTTAGTTTATTTCGTCTTAAGCGCACTGGGAAATTTTTCTCAAGTTTTCTTAAAAAGCTATCACGGTACAACCAGAATGTGAATACGTTCTTGTTGAACCGTACAACCGGTACTCTAGAATGGGCATGTAGCCCGGAGCTGTGTCATGTAGTCTTGATGTCGTAAAAGCACCCAGGAGCGCCATAAAAACACTATGTAACAGTCGCTTACTTAAGTCACATATGAGGTTAAAGAAAAATAGGCCCTGTAAGTATCGGCTCGAGAGTCAGGGACGATATCTCTTGTGTTTTTCCATCTCAAGCGGTCGGAGCCAATTCCGTTCACTTGCGACATGAGACTAAAACCCGTGTTACAGCTTAAAGGCCAATACCAAGAAACCCCTCACTCTAGAAAACAAGAAAAACGTCCCCATACTTGGGTCTCCAAATACCTAAAGTACCCGAACTCCGTTAAAAACAGGGTCGGAGCCTTATGCATTGTCATTTTTTATTAGACAGTGGACCTTTGATCCATTTCAGATGGATCAACTTAAAAACTCTCCCTAACTCAACATAACAAAATAAAACACATACAAGAAAGTTAAATTTGATGCTCACATACCGACACGAACTCTAGAATTGAAGGTTCACTCGAGAAACTTGTAACGAATTAGTTTTAGCTCAAGAAATACGTTTTGGGTCTGGACCATTGGGAGATTGCGATTGTCCACCTTTCCACCGAAGGTTCACTCTGGTCCACTTGAATTTCACTCTCCTTTCACTCGCGATTACTTTCTGTCTCCTGCCACGAATAAGATAGCTCTACTCTCGTTGAAGTAAGTATCGGAGATTGCGAAAAGCAATTTCCCGCTTCTATTTTCGACTACATTCCCGCTATTGTAGTTCGAATCTTCTGATCTTCTTTTTCTGATATTTTCAGTTGTTGCGAGAACCTTGAGCATGACACGCTCAATTTGAAATTTTGAAAAATTGCATTTCACCCCAAAATCAAGACTGAACGTTTTTCTCAAGGTCAAACTTCCAAATATGACCGACGCGCACATTAATTGGAAGAAAATCAATCACGCCTCTAGCAGCACTAAGTTACTTACATTAGAGGAGCTCCACATTAGGAAAGACAGGCCGGCAATTAACACGCGCGACGAATTTAAAAATAGTGAGCTGTAGTTCCAGAATTAACAAATTTTGGCGAAAAATTAAAAAAAAATTGAAATAACTAACATGTTAGCATGATTTAGCGACAAAACAAAATTGTGAAACAAAAATGTTAAAAACTCTCCGAATTTTTTGGCCAATTTAATAAAATTGCTATTTAATAGTTGTTACATAATTTAAATAAATCTTGTGAGTTTATGATTGGTTAAATTTCCTAAATTCTGAAATTATAATGACAATTTTTATGATCATTGATCCTTTTGTAAATAAAGATAGATTTTTAAAACCTGAAGATGCACAAAAATGTGCGAAAAAGTTTATTCGAGTTTACACTTAAAAAAGTTTGCAACCAAAAAGCATCCAAAATCTATAAAATGGAAACCTAGCCGGTGACAACAAGGTAGTGATCCGAGACCCCGAAAGTATTCGGTGGTTTTCTCAACTATTTCTTTTTTTCATGGCGCTTTGGCAAAAAATAAAGAGTTGAAAATACTACATTTAGATTCAACTCACTTCTAAATGTTCACCGTGTAGCCTGCACAGGACGTCCAGCTGGAGTTAAAGTCTTTAACTTAAAAGAAGCTTCTAGAACTAATAGAAGCCTCGCGCTCCTGAAGAGCTCAATACTTTGTATTAAGCGGTGCAAATCGCTGCGCAAAGTTCATTTTGTCGACAACTCAATTAGCGCTAGTGTAGAGGAAGGACGGCTAAAAAAGTTAAAATTACGACGATGCATTTAATGTTAATTTTGAAAATTCGGCATTTTAGTATGACAATAAAATTCAAAACTAAATTTAGACTTTAAGAAATTGGGAAAAATAACCAATTCTAAGAATAAATTTGGCGGGATAATTGAAATTTGAATTGTATAATACAACATTGTATAGCAGTTTGATAAATTAAATTATGAATAATGTGTTTGACACTTTTTATGATTTTTGATCAGTCTCTACATTTTAGTTAAATTTTTAAACCTGAAGATAAAGAAAAAAAATGCGCGAAAACGTTTGTTCAATTAACAATTTTGACATAATTGATGCATTTAATGCTGATATATGACTTCATTGATAAAATGATACAGTTTACTGAATGGAAGGGCCCCTTTTGTAATTTGGTTTTTTCAATCTTTTTCTCAGGGTGAGAATTATTTAAAAAACTTAAGACATACGATAAATTTCTTACAGCTATAGTGTAATCTAATGGCCGATGCAAATAATAGTTAGCGTAGCTCTGTAATGGCTTCTGTAGACCACCTAACTGGTTTCTGTCCAACTAAATCCTTTCTTATGAGTAATTAAACTTGGAAGAACTGGTGGGTGAAGGATTATTGATTTAAAATACCTAGCCTGAACTTTTCATGATAATTTTCTTGGTGATGGCTTTTTTCAGAAACCAATGAAACAGCTTGAAAAGCTGGCTGTGAGCAATAATGGCCTCGTTGATTCCTTGAAAGAATCTCCTGAAAACTGCCGTGCTGAAAACCATACGGATCTTGTTTCCGCCTTAAGGTGATTTTTATTAATGTTTATTCACTAATTTGGCGATTTTTTGCGAACACAGTCCTTCACTCCAGCCGAATTATGGGAGATTGTCATGGGTAAGATCCACGTTTCTAAAGCAAAATCTGTCCTAGTGTTTGTGATATGTAGAATAGTGAGGGACGAGGCGAGCCACTGGAACACAAAGCACATCAGTTAATGCAACTTATCTTACAGCAATATCAACGGCTGAAACATGCTAACAAAGTGAAAACAGAAGAAATGGACAGCGAGATAGAGGCTCCGAAATATAATATGCACCTAGTCTCTGTCCTGACAAAATGCATATGTCGACTGCTGCAGAATGGACTCATTTTACCCAAAGTGATCGTCAACCAGGTAGAGCTCAGAAGCTTTGGCCAAGTGAATTTTTCGTTTGTCAGTCAATATCAATATGGTGCTTCAATGAAAAGGCAAAATCTCTTAAGTCGATGTTTTAGTTTATTTCGTCTTAAGCGCACTGGGAAATTTTCTCAAGTTTTCTTAAAAAGCTATCACGGTACAACCAGAATGTGAATACGTTCTTGTTGAACCGTACCACCGGTACTCTAGAATGGGCATGTAGCCCGGAGCTGTGTCAAGTAGTCTTGATGTCGTAAAAGCACCCAGGAGCGCCATAAAAACACTATGTAACAGTCGCTTACTTAAGTCACATATGAGGTTAAAGAAAAATAGGCCCTGTAAGTATCGGCTCGAGAGTCAGGGACACTATCTCTTGTGTTTTTCCATCTCAAGCGGTCGGAGCCAATTCCGTTCACTTGCGACATGAGACTAAAACCCGTGTTACAGCTTAAAGGCCACTACCAAGAAACCGCCCACTCTAGAAAACAAGAAGAACGTCCCCATACTTGGGTCTCGAAATACCTAAAGTACCCGAACTCCGTTAAAAACAGGGTCGGAGCCTTATGCATTGTCATTTTTTATTAGACAGTGGACCTTTGATCCATTTCAGATGGATCAACTTAAAAAATCTCCCTAACTCAACATAAAAATATAAAAAACACTCAAGAAATTTAAATTTGATGCTCACAAACCGACACGAACTCTAGAATCGAGTAATTAAACTAATAAGCAACTCTAGAATTGATGGGTAATTGAGTTTAACTCGAGAAGTTTGTAATGAAGTAGTTTTAGCTCAAGAAATATGTTTTGGGTCTGGATAATTGGAAGATTGCGATTTCCACCTTTCCACCGAAGGTTCACTCTGGTCCACTTGAATTTCACTCTCCTTTCACTCGCGATTACTTTCTGTCTCCTGCCACGAATAAGATAGCTCTACTCTCGTTCGAATTAAGTATCGGAGATTGCGAATAGCAATTTCCCGCTTCTATTTTCGACTACATTCCCGCTATTGTAGTTCGAATCTTCTGATCTTCTTTTTCTGATATTTTCAGTTGTCGCGAGAACCTTGAGCATGACACGCTCAATTCGAATTTTTGAGAAATTGCATTTCACCCCAAAATCAAGACTGAACGTTTTTCTCAAGGTCAAACTTCCAAATATGACCGAAGCGCACATTAATTGGAAGAAAATCAATCACGCCTCTAGCAGCACTAAGTTACTTACATTAGAGGAGCTCCACATTAGGAAAGACAGGCCGGCAATTAACACGCGCGACGAATTTAAAAATAGTGAGCTATAGTTCCAGAATCAACAAATTTTGGCTAAAAAACTAAAAAAATTGAAATAACTAACATGTTAGCTTGATTTAGCGACAAAACAAAATTGTGAAACAAAAATGTTAAAAACTCTCAGAACTTTTTGGCCAATTTAATAAAATTGCTGTTTAATAGTTGTTACTTAATTTAAATAATTCTTGTGAGTTTATGTTTGGTTAAATTTCTTAAATTCTGAAATTATAATGACAATTTTTATGATCATTGATACTTTTGTAAAGATAGATAGATTTTTAAAACCTGAAGATGCACAAAAATGTGCGAAAAAGTTTATTCGAATTTACACTTAAAAAAGCTTGCATCCAAAACGCAAAAGTTCGGCATCTATAAAATGGAAACCTAGCCAGTGACAACAAGGTTACCATAACAAGGTTACCATAACAAGGTTACCATAACTAAACGGAAGGGACCCTTTTGTAATTTAGTTTTTTTTTAAACTAAAAGAAGCTTCGCGCTCCTGAGGAGCTCTATATTTTGTATAAAGGAGTGCAAATCGCTGCGCAAAGTTCATTTTGTCGACAACTCAATTAGCGCTAGTGTAGAGGAAGGACGGCTAAAAAATTTAAAACTACGACGATGCATTTAATGTTAATTTTGAAAATTCGGCATTTTAGCATGACAATAAAATTCAAAACTAAATTTAGGCTTTAAGAAATTGAGAAAAATAACCAATTCTAAGAATAAATTTGGCGGGATAATTGAAATTTGAAGTGTTTATTACAAATTGTATAGCAGTTTGATAAATAATTTATGAATAATGTGTTTGACACTTTTTATGATTTTTGATCAGTCTCTACATTTTAGTTAGATTTTTAAACCTGAAGATATACTAAAATTGTGCAAAAACGTTTGTTCAATTATAAATTTTGCTATAATTGATGCATTTAATGCTGATATATGACTTCATTGATATAATGATACAGTTTACTGAATGTAAGGGCCCCTTTTGTATTTTGGTTTTTTCAATCTTTTTCTCGGGTCTAGGACAACAAGCCGACGGGACTTCAAGCTGAAGGGGCTTGAAGCCGAAATTGAAACTTTACAAGCACCTCAAAACACTATTTTATCATCTGTAAAACGTTATTTTTTAAAAATTTTGGCAATCTTAGCCCATAATAAACGTTATTCATGACAATGCACCGCTTGTGATTGGCATCCGTTAATAACATCAGCCGGTTTTTGAACTGCATAAATTATAAACTTGAAAAATGCCTTCAACCATCTTTTACTTTCCAACTTTCCGAAACATCATTTGGAGGCTTAAATTTTATGAAAACGCCAATAACTTGTGAAGAAAGATCATGAAATTCGGAAACTCTTCAAAATAGTTTTCAAATTAATCATATTTCACTAGTTTATAAAGAACTATTCGGCTTGAAGTCCCTTATTTTACGATTCGGCTTGAAGTCCCGTCGGCTTGATGTCCGGCACCCTTTTTTCTCAAGGTGAGAATTATTTAAAAAACTTAAGACATCCGATAAAGTTCTTACAGCTATAGTGTAGTCTAATGGCCGATGTAAATAATAGTTAGCGTAGCTCTTTAATGGCTTCTGTAGACCACCTAACTGGTTTCTGTCCAACTAAATCCTTTCTTATGAGTAATTAAACTTGGAAGAACTGGTGGGTGAAGGATTATTGATTTAAAATACCTAGCCTGAACTTTTCATGAGAATTTTCTTGGTGATGGCTTTTTTCAGAAACCAATGAAACAACTTAAAAAGCTGGCTGTGAGCAATAATGGCCTCGTTGATTCCTTGAAAGAATCTCCTCAAAACTGCCGTGCTGAAAACCATACGGATCTTGTTTCCGCATTAAGGTGATTTTTATTAATGTTTTTTCACTAATTTGGCAATTTTTTGCGAACACAGTCCTTCGCTCCAGCCGAATTATGGGAGATTATCATGGGTAAGATCCACGTTTTTAAAGCAAAATCTGTCCTAGTGTTTGTGATATGTAGAATTTCAATTTTTGTGAATAGGCTTCAAGGTTTTAGGGAGATACGTAATCTATAAGTGCGTAATCATAAACATAAAAAAACTGTGCATACTTCGGATGTCATTGAATTGTAAGTCTTCTAAATCTGTAAAAGTAAAGATTTGTAAACCTATTTCAACCGTATTTCAATGTTGCTGTTGTTTTCAGTCTAGTGCATGGATTGATAGCGTTTAGATTGAATGAAGACACTGATCATGAAGCTGTACGTCAAATGGAAGAGAGAGAGAGAGAGAGAGAGCGTGTTGACCGAGGCGGTATCTGTTCTCAATAGTCTTCTTAACACGACAGATCAACAAGGCCCTCTCTCGACAAAATGCTACGTCCTCAAAGAAAAACTGAGTGAGGGACGAGGCGAGCCACTGGCACAATTAGCACATCAATTAATGCAACTTATTTTACACCAATATCAACGGCTGAAACATGCCAACAAAATGAAAACAGAAGAAATGGACAGCTACATGGAGGCTCCGAAAAATAATATGCACCTAGTCTCTGTCCTGACAAAATGCGTATGTCGACTGCTGCAGAATGGACTCATTTTACCCAAAGTTATCGTCAACCAGGTAGAGCCCAGAAACTTTGGCCACATGAAGTGTTTTTCCGTTTGTCAGTCAATATCAACATGATGCTTCAATGAAAAGGCAAAATCTCTTAAGTCGATGTCTTAGTTTAGTTCGTCTTAAGCGCACTGGGAAATTTTCTCAAGTTTTCTTAAAAAGCTATCACGGTACAACCAGAAGGTGAATACGTTCTTGTTGAACCGAACCACCGGTACTCTAGAATGGGAATGGGCATGTAGCCCGGAGCTGTGTCAAGTGGGTTTGATCCCGTAGTCTTGATGTCGTAAAAACACCCAGGAGCGCCATAAAAACACTAGGTAACAGTCGCCTACTTAAGTCACATATGAGGTTAAAGAAAAATAGGCCCTGTAACTATCGGTTGGAGAGTCAGGGACACTATCTCTTATGTTTTCCCACCTCAAGCGGTTGGAGCCAATTTGGTTCACTTGCGACATGAGACTTAAACCCGTGTTACAGCTTAAAGGCCACTACCAAAAATTCCGCCACTCTAGAAAAAAAGAAGAATGTACCCATACTTGGGTCTCGAAATACCTAAAACACCCGAACTCCGTTAAAAACAGGGTCGGAACCTTATTTCACCCCAAAATTGAGACTGAACGTTTTTCTCAAGGTCAAACTTCCAAATATGACCGACGCGCACATTAATTGAAAGATAATCAATCACGCCTCCAGCAGCACTAAGTTACTTACATTAGAGGAGCTCCACATTAGGAAAGACAGGCCGGCAATTAACACGCGCGATGAATTTAAAAATAGTGAGCTGTAGTTCCAGAATCAACAAATTTTGGCTAAAAAACAAAAAATTTTGAAATAACTAACATGTTAGCATGATTTAGCGACAAAACAAAATTGTAAAACAAAGTGTTAAAAACTCTCATAAATTTTTGGCCAATTTAATAAAATTGCCATTTAATAGTTAATACATAAATTAATTAATACTTTTGAGTTTATGATTAGTTAAATTTCTTAAATTTTGGAATTATAATGACAATTTTTCTGATCATTGATCATTTTGTAAAAATAGATAGATTTTTAAAACCTGAAGATGTCCAAAAATGTGCGAAAAAATTTGTTCGAATTTACACTTAAAAAAGCTTGCATCCAAAACGCAAAAGTTCGGCATCTATAAAATGGAAACCTAGCCGGTGACAACAAGGTAGTGATTCGAGACCCCGAAAGTATTCGGTGGTTTTCTCAACTATTTCTTTTTTTTCATGGCGCTTCGGCAAAAAGTAAAAAGTTGAAAACACTACATTTAGATTCAACTCACTTCTAAATGTTCACCGTGTAGCCTGCACAGGAGTTCCAGCTGGAGTTAAAGTCTTTAACTTAAAAGAAGCTTCTAGAACTAAAAGAAGCTTCGCGCTCCTGAGGAGCTCTATACTTTGTATTGAGGGGTACAAATCGCTGCGCAAAGTTCATTTTGTCGACAACTCAATTAGCGCTAGTGTAGAGGAAGGAAGGCTAAAAAAGTTAAAATTACGACGATGCATTTAATGTTAATTTTGAAAATTCGGCATTTTAGCATGACAATAAAATTCAAAAATAAAATTAGGCTTTAAGAAATTGGGAAAAATAACCAACTCTAAGAACAAATTTGGCGAGATAATTTAAGTTTGAAGTGTATTATACAAATTGTATAGCAGTTTGATATATTAATTTATGAATTATGTGTTATACACTTTTCATGATTTTTGATCAGTCTCTACCTTTTAGTTAGACTTTCAAACCTGAAGATATACTAAAAATGTGCGAAAACGTTTGTTCAATTAACAATTTTGACGTAATTGATGCATTTAATGCTGATATATGACTTCATTGATAAAATGATACAGTTTACTGAACGGAAGGGCCCCTTTAGTATTTTGGTTTTTTCAATCTTTTTCTCAAGGTGAGAATTATTTAAAAAATTTGAGACATCCGATAAAGTTCTTACACTTAAAGTGTAGTCTAATGGCCGATGCAAATAATAGTTATGGCTTCTTCAGACCACCTAACTGATTTCTGTATGAATAAATTCGTTTTTCTGAGCAATTAAAATTGGAAGAACTGAGGAGTGAAGGATTATCGATTCAAAATACCTAGCCTGACCATTTCATGATAATTTTCTTGGTGGTGGCTTTTTTCAGAAACCAATGAAACAGCTTGAAAAGCTGGCTGTGAGCAATAATGGCCTCGTTGATTCCTTGAAAGAATCTCTTCAAAACTGCAGTGCTGAAAACCATACGGATCTTGTTTCCGCCTTAAGGTGATTTTTATTAATCTTTATTCACTAATTTGGCGAATTTTTCCGAACACAGTCCTTCACTCCAGCCTAATTATGGGAGTCTGTCATGGGTTAGATCCAAGTTTTTAAAGCAAACTCTGTCTTAGTGTTTGTGATATGTAGAATTTCATTTTTTGTGAATAAGCTTCAGTGTTTTAGGGACATACTTAATCTAACAGTGGGTAGTCCGAAATAGAAAAAAGCTATGCGTATTTTGGATGTCACTGAATTATAAGTCTTCTAAATGTTTGAAAGTAAAGATATGTGAACTTATGTCATCCGTATTTTAATTTTTTTGCTGTTGTATTCAGTCTGGTATATGGATTGGTAGCGTTTAGATTGAATGAAGACATTAATAATGAAAGTGTACGTCAAATGGAAGAGAGGGAGAGCGTGTGGACCGAGGCGGTATCTGTTCTCATTAGTCTTCTTAACGCGACAGATCAACAAGGCCCTCTCTCGACAAAATGCTACGTCCTCAAAGAAAAACTGAGTGAGGGACGAGGCGAGCCACTGGAACAATTAGCACATCAGTTAATGCAACTTATCTTACAGCAATATCAACGGCTGAAACATGCTAACAAAGTGAAAACAGAAGAAATGGACAGCGACATGGAGGCTCCGAAATATAATGTCCAACTAGTCTCTGTCCTGACAAAATGCGTATGTCGACTGCTGCAGAATGGACTCATTTTACCCAAGGTGATCGTCAACCAGGTAGAGCTCAGAAATGAAGTCGTGAAATGAGGCCAAGTGAATTTTTTTTCCGTTTGTCAGTCAATATCAATATGGTGCTTCAATGAAAAGGCAAAATATCTTAAGTCGATGTTTTACTTTATTTCGTCTTAAGCTCACTGGGAAATTTTCTCAAGTTTTCCTTAAAAGCTATCACGGTACAACCAGAAGGTGAATACGTTCCCGCTGAACCGTACCACCGGTACTCTAGAATGGGCATGTAGCCCGGAGCTGTGTCAAGTGGGTTTGATCCCGTAGTCTTGATGTCGTAAAAACACCCAGGAGCGCCATAAAAACACTATGTAACGGTCGCCTATTTAAGTGACATATGAGGTTAAAGAAAAACAGACCCTGTAACTTTTGGCTCAAGAGTCAGAGACACTATCTCTTGTGTTTTTCTACCTCAAGCGGTCGGAACCAATTCGGTTCACTTGCCACATGAGACTAAAACCCGTGTTACAGCTTAAAGGCCACCACCAAAAATTCAGCCACTCAAGAAAAAAAAGAAGAATGTCCCCATACTTAGGTCTCGAAAAACCTAAAATACATGAACGCCGTTAAAAACAGGGTCGGAACCTTATGCATTGTCATTTTTTCTTAGACAGTGGGCCTTTGATCCTTTTCAGATGGATCAACCTAGTAACTCTGCCTAACTCAACATAACAATATAAAACACACTCAAGAAAATTGAATTTATTATTCACAAACCGACACGACCTCTAGAATCGAGTAACTAAATTAATAAGCAACTCTAGAATTGATGGGTTATTAAGTTTAACTCGAGAAGTCTGTAATGATTTAGTTTTAACTCAAGAAATACGTTTTGGATCTGGACCATTGGGAGACTTCGATTGTCCACTTTTCCACCGAAGGTTCACTCTGGTCCACTTGAATTTCACTCTCCTTTCACTCGCGATAATTTTCTGTCTTCTACCACGAATAAGATAGCTCTACTCTCGCGCAATGAATTTGAAAGTAGTGAGCTGACACGAAAGCTGTAGTTACAGAATCAACACAATTTGGCTAAAAAACAAAAAATTTCGAAATAACTAACATGTTAGCATGATTTAGCGACAAAACAAAATTGTAAAAAAAAATGTTAATAACTCTCAGAAATTTGTGGCAAATTTAATAAAATTGCTATTTAATAGTTGTTACATAATTTAAATAATACTTGTGAGTTTATGTTTGTTTAAATTTTCAAGTTTTGAAATTATAGTGACAATTTTTATGATCATTGATCATTTTGTAAAGATAGATAGATTTTTTAAACCTGAAGATGCACAAAAATGTGCGAAAAAATTTGTTCGAATTTACATTTAAAAAAGCTTGCATCCAAAAAGCAAAAGTTCGGCATCTATAAAATGGAAACATAGGCGGTGACAACAAGGTAGTGATCCAAGATCCCGAAAGTATTCGGTGGTTTTCTCAACTATTTCTTTTTTTCATGGAATTCAGAGATGGTATTTACTTAAGATACGGATGGTAACCGACCAAAACCCCACTCTTATGTGCATGTGGTGCTAATTTTAACTTGACACATGCGCTTCACTGTGCAAAGTGTGGTTACACACACATAAGACACAATGCAATTAGAGACACATTCGCCAACCTCATGAATGAGGTTTGCCATGATGTCGAGTTTGAGACGAAACTTCAGTCGTTGCAAGGCGAAAGCTTTGTCAACAATTCAACTACAACTGAAAATTAGGCACGACTTGACATTAACGCAAACAAACTCTGGGTGTTCACGATTCAGCCGCGCTTTCTTTGATGTGAAAAAATTTCAATCCTCATGCCGAAACATCGCGAAAACTGCATAAAGACGCAAACAAATACCACGAAAAGCAAAAGAACTCCAAATATCAGCAAAGAATTTTAAAAGTAGAGCACAGTAGCTTCTGTCCACTAATTTTCCGATACACCGGTGGCACTGCTCCAACGGCCACACGGACGATGCAGCGATTAGCCGAAAAACTAAGTGAAAAAAGACAAGAAAGCTATCCAGGATCTATAAACTACAGAAGAACTAAAATAAGCTTCGCGCTCCTGAGGAGCTCTATACTTTGTTTAAGGGGGTGCAGATCGCTACGCAAAGTTCAATTTATCGACAACTCCATAAGCGCTATTGTAGATGAAGGACGGCTTAGATAAATTAACATTACGACGATGCATTTAATGCTGATTCTGGACTTCATTGCTGATATATATGCGTTTTTATAACGCTGGTATGGCCCTATCCAGCTTGTGCTCTTACCATAACTAAACGGAAGGGACCCTTTTGTAATTTAGTTTTTTTTTAAACTAAAAGAAGCTTCGCGCTCCTGAGGAGCTCTATATTTTGTATAAAGGAGTGCAGATCGCTGCGCAAAGTTCATTTTGTCGACAACAAATAAGCGCTAGTATAGATGAACGACGGCTAAAAAAATAAAAAATTACGACGATGCATTTCATGTTAATTTTGAAAAATCGGCATTTCAGCATGACAATAAAGTTAAAAACTAAATAAGAATTTTTTAAAATTGTTAATTCAAACGTTTTCGCACATTTTGTGCATCGTCAGGATATAAAATTTTTTATTTACAATAAAATGATTTTATATTATTTCTTTAAAAACTAAAGTTAGGCTTAAAGAAATTGGAAAAAATAACCAACTCTAAGAATAAATTTGGCGGGATATTTAAAATTTGATTAGTAGTAGTAGTAGTAGTAGTAGTGTAGGCTTTAGGATTTCTCCATGGGTTTTGAACCCTCGTTTATAAGTTCATAATTTTTCCCGGTGGGTTGCAGTTTCCACACCAGCAAAGAATTCTCCACATACACAAGTTGTTTTCTGCAAAATTTCTGTTGAAGAATTTCCAAAACGTGTTTGTTATAGATATTTTCAGGCTGTCATAATCTTGATTTTCGAAGTCCACAATTTGGCTAAAGTAGTTGTATAGCGTAATAGAACGTATATAATAATTTTCATTTGACTTTTTCAGTCTTGTTGCATGAACAGCAATCTCACCACGTGTTGCTTGTCTCGTTCGTGATTCGTTTTTATGAATAATTGTATTCAAATCAATGTCATGTTTTTTTTTTAGTAGTGAAACTAAGTACAATATGTCGTGTAATTCAAAGTACATTGAGAGTGGAAGGAGCTTTAAAAATTTCAGTCTTTCAGTATAACTCATTTTGAAGTTATTTGTAATCCAAGATGTCGCTCGTTTTTGTACTCTTTCTAGTTGTCTTAATTCTGCTTTGTTCGGATACCATGTTTGCGATGCATAGCTTATGATTGGTACGATGTATCCGCAGTATAAGTTTAATTTTGACTTTAAAGATGTTTTTTTCGAGATATTTCGTTTGATTTTGTAAAAAGCTCCCATTGCTTTTGATATGCGATTTTCAGCATTTACTGACCACGAAAGGTTGTGACACATTAAAATACCTAAGTCTTTTTGGGTCTTTGCGGTATCAACATTTGTATTAAATAGTGTAACTTCCATTTTCCCTTTGAGGTTTAACAAATTACATTTATCTTCATTCAGCGGCATTTTATTTTCTTTGCACCATTTTTCAACATTTGCCGTGTCTTTTTGCAGATGAATTTCTTCAGTAGACAAGATTTTCATATCGTCACAATAGCCAAAACAATCTGAATTCTCAATGCATTTGGGAAAGTCGTTAATGAATATGATAAAAAGTAGAGGGCCAAGAATTGAGCCCTGTGGTACACCGCTAGTTACTTCTTTCAGAGTTGATGAACTTTTATTGATTTTCACAAACTGCATTCTATCTGTTAGATAGTCCTGTATTATGTCTTGTATTTGAATGCTTAGACCTATGTTCCGTAGTTTGGCGACTAGGATACTATGAGGAACTTTATCAAAGGCTTTAGAAAAATCTAGATAAAGGACTGAGAGTGTTTGAACATTTTTGTCATCGTAGAGTTCATATACTTTGCTCAAAAATTGTACCATTTGTAGTACTGCTGACCTTTTTTGCCGGAAGCCGTATTGTGCGTTTTCCAGGAAAGGTTGAACTTTGGGGTATATATTATCAAAGATAATTTTTTCGAAGACCTTCGAGGCGGAGCATAAGAGGCTAATTGGGCGGTAGCACTCGACTGACGCCTTGTTCTTTTCTTTAAAAATTGGGGCCACTTGACTTGTTTTCCAGTAGGTCGGGAAGAGCCGCTTGTTAATGAATGTGCGGAAGAGAAGATAGAGCGATTTTGACAGAGTTTCAGAAAGATTTTTTAGGATTATATTACCTATACCATCAAAACCTGACGCTTTATTTGTTAAAAGATTTTTGAGAATGTATTGGATTTTGGTTTCTTCAATGTGTATTTGTGTACAGATTTCTTCTGTAGGAGAACAGTTTGTATTTCGTGCGAGAGGGTTAGGAATTGATTCCTTTTGATATACACTGATGAAAAATTCGTTAAAAAATGTAGCTTTTTGGGTGTCATCTCTTGTGGATTTTTCCTTGTAGAACATTTTTTGGGGATATTTCCTGGAACTACTTATTTTGTTCAAGTATTTTTGCAGGTCACTGAATCGTCTACTGCTTGTTACTGTTTCTTCGTAAATTGCTTGATCTGCAGTCAATGCTATTTGAAGATTTTTTTCCAGTTTTTTGTGTTTTAGGATAATGCTTAAATTAGGTTTGTTTTGCCGATCGATACGCCGTTTTAAGGTTTGTACTCTTTTTAGCATGTGAGACGTACTTGGCTTCACCCATGGGGGGAGAGTTGATCTGTGTGATGTAACCTTGGGTACATTGTTCTTTATTTTGTCCCATAACCATGCATACCACTGACGAAGGAGCTCATTTACATTACTGTAACAATACGGTATGAAAGGTTTGTCTTTTATTTCTTGATTTATTATCTTCCAATCGGCTCTGTTAAACGCCAGACTTTCATCTTTGTTTATTTCTTTGATACTGGCTTCCATGTTAATTGTTGCAGAGTAAGCATAATGATCTGAGCAAGAAACTTTGTCGATGCTGTATGCGTTTGTTGCTGAATGGTCCGTGTGCCAGTTGAGTATTACTCCAGGGTTGTTTGTTAATAAAACATCAAGCTGCTTTTTTTTGGAGTCGAATAATTGTTCATAGTCAAGTTCGATGAGCTTTTTTAACACTGCATTTTCATATTTGTCCTTTGAGTGCATCATTTTCCAATGAGTGTATTCAAAATTTATATCTCCCGTAATCGACACTGCGTTACAGTTGTGTTGTATTTGTAATTTTGTTAGGTTTTCGAACAAACTGATGAAGTTTTGTTGTTTCCATTGGTATTTACTGTTTTTCGGGGGATTATAAACACAGCAGAGTATTTGATGATGCCCAGTTTCACCTGTTAGTTTGGCCACTATGCATTCTTCATTTTCTATTTGAGCATCAATTTCTTCGTAATGCACATTTTCTTTTATCGCCATGAGTACGCCCCCGTGATTGGTTTTTAAAGTGGAGTTTTTTCTATCTTTGCGAATTATATTAAAACCAGCCAAATGCAGAGCTTTATCTGGTATTTCCTTTACCAGCCATGTCTCTGTGAGACATAGTATATCGTAGTCTGTTTGTAAAATGGCATTTGAAAGAGCTATTCTTCTGTTGATGTCTAAAATACTTCTGACATTTAGGCATAACATTTTTAAATACTTGGCAGTAGGTAGTCAATTGCTTTCTTCGACTTTTTTCCAATTTCCACTTTCTTCGTCATATGGGTAAAGGACAAGGTCCCTTAGCCTTAGGTTTTTAGCTGATACTCCAGTTTTTATCATTGTTCGTCTTTTCATAAGAAGTTTGTTCTCAATCAGAAATTCACTTGGGCTGAGCTCTTTTGACACAAAGACAGTTTTGTCGTAGTTTTTCAATTTTGCCAAGGACATTAGTATCAGTCGTTTTTGCCATTCATTTGAAACATTTACAACTATTGTGCGTGGCCTTTTTCCTTCTTCGTATTTTCCTAAACGTTTTAAATCTGTGATTTTTGCTTCAACTGTTAAGAACGCAAACAGTTTGTTCACCTCTTCCAAGTCGTGTTCGTGTCTATCTCTTGAACTTTTTGAGCCCAGTTCAAGCAGTCCTCTTATCCGGATTCCGTTATAGCTTGATTCTGGTTTGTTTAAGGCAGGTTGCTTTGGCTCATTTCTGTTTTGTGGTTTTTTGCTTGTTTCATCTATCTTTTGCTTAAGTGAATCTATCTCTTGTTTAAAAGTAGAGAATTGTTCGGCGATTTCATTTAGTTTTGTTTCAGCAATGGATGGACGGGTTTGCATCAAATCGTTGATCATCGACTCTTTCCTATTGTTTCCAACACAACAGTTACAGAGCAGGAGGACGTTCTGGCTGATCTCCGAAATTCCAAGGATGGCAGTTTCAGATATTCCAGTGCATGTTTTTGTCATGTGCATAACATCGCCACAGGCAATGCAATTAAAGATTTGACTTTTGTTTGTGATCGGCTTTTTGCATGTTTTACAAGATTTCTCAGATGCTTGCGAGACGCTAGCATTTCTGCGTCTTTCTTCTGAGCCCATATTGCTCAAAAAAATCTTCTCAGAACTGACACTCCAAGGTATAAAACCTCAGGAGAAAACCAGACTAGAGAAGACTTATTGAGTTTTTTTGATTCCCTTGGACTGATACTCCAAGGTATAAAAACCTCAGGAGAGAATAGTCTCAAGAAAATCAGACTCACCAGAACTAGTGCGATGAGGATTGGGCTGCTTGTTTTTTCTTTGCTGCTGCTCTCTTTGATTTGGTGGGCCGTACTCTGGATTTTGATCTTTGCTGAAGTACTAGTGAACGAAGGTTGTGACGTTTCGAAAGTACTTTGTTGAGCAGCTTCAGCTCAAGAGACGGAGGGGGGTGTAGTTTAGAGAGGGCAACAACTGTATCAATGTCGTTTTGTTTTTGTTTAGGAAGAAGTCGTTTTATCGCGTCGATGATAAGAGGTTTCTTCGTCTTCCGTAACTTTTCAAAAATTTGAGGGGTACCGTCTCGACGAATGTATATGATCGCAGCTATTTGATGCTGAAAATTCGTGATGATTTCAGTTAACTGCTCCGGGGAACACTTCGTATTAAAGTTTTTGGGATGTTTTGTGATACTATTGTTTATCACGTCGTGCCAGAGAATGATTTCTCTGGATTTTAGGGAACCGTTTCTAAGTAACCACTGCAATTTCTTGAGTTTACTCACGTTGTTTGGGTTGAGGCTTAGTCCCGATTTTGCAAAAGTGAATCTTCGATACTTTACCCTTAGATCGTAGGGTAGGTAGTCAAGGGTCCTTCTGAGTGAGCTTGCTCCAACTACAATCATGTGATCCACCAACCTGTGTCCACCCACTAGTGTCCACGAGCGGTAGCAGAGGTAAATAATTTGAAGTAAATGCAGGGGACCACCACGGCTGTCCTAGTATATCAACAATTTATCTGAAACTATTTAATAAGTTTATCACAACAATTAGGCTAACATTGTATAATACAAATTGTATAGCAATTTGATAAATTAATTTATGAATAATATGTTTGACACTTTATGATTTTTGATCAGTCTCTACATTTTAGTTAGATTTTTAAACCTGAAGATATACTAAAATTTTGCGAAAAAGTTTGTTCAATTAACAATTTTAACGTAATTGATGCATTTAATGCTGATATATGACTTCATTGATAAAATGATACAGTTTACTAAACGGAAGGGCCCCTTTTTATAATTTAGTTTTTTCAATCTTTTTCTCGGGTCTAGGACAACAAGCCGACGGGACTTCAAGCCGAAGGGGCTTAAAGCCGAAACTAAAACTTTACAAGCACCTCAAAACACTATTTTATCCTGGAACCCCCTGGAATGTGTCGGTCTGACGGCAAGAGACCAGACGGTGCTACTTTAGTTCCGTGGGAGAGAGGACAAACGCTTGTCTGGGATGCAACTATTGTTGATGCCCTTGCACCCTCTAGGGGAGATCCCTCTGGGACAGCTGAGTCTGCAGAAACCTTAAAGAACGCGAAGTATGAAGAACTCACAAGGCGAGGACATATTTTCCAAGCTGTTGCTTTCACAACACAAGGACAGTGCAGTAAGAACACGTCCTCCTTTATCAAAAAGCTCGGAAGGCTCATTAAATCCCTTACAAACGACGACCGAGCCTCAGGATTCCTTAGACAGCGGCTTTCAATGGCTATACAATCAGCCAATGCCGCCTGCGTTTTGGGCACGATTAGAGTCTATGACAAACTTGATGAGATATTCTATTTATAATTTTTAGACGATATCGTTAACGCTTTATTTTGTTTTTATATTTGATTAATTCAAGTTTTTCATTTCTGTAAAACGTTATTTTTTAAAAATTTTGGCAAGTTTAGCCCTTAATAAACGTTATTCATGACAATGCACCGCTTGTGATTGGCATCCGTTAATAACATCAGCCGGTTTTTGAACTGCATAAATTATAAACTTGAAAATTGCCTTCAACCATCTTTTACTTTCCAACTTTCCGAAACATCATTTGGAGGCTTAAATTTTATGAAAACGCCAATAATTTGTGAAGAAAGATCATGAAATTCGGAAACTCTTCAAAATAGTTTTCAAATTAATCATATTTCACTAGTTTATAAGGAACTATTCGGCTTGAAGTCCCTAATTTTACGATTCGGCTTGAAGTCCCGTCGGCTTGGTGTCCGGCACCCCTTTTTCTCAAGGTGAGAATTATTTAAAAAATTTGAGACATCCGATAAAGTTCTTACAGCTAAAGTGTAGTCTAATGGCCGATGCAATTAATAGTTATGGCTTCTTTAGACCGCAAAACTGATTTCTGTATAAATAAATTCGTTTTTATGAGTAATTAAAATTGGAAGAACTGGTGGGTGAAAGGATTATCGATTTAAAATACCTAGCCTGACCATTTCATGATAATTTTCTTGGTGATGGCTTTTTTTCAGAAACCAATGAAAGAGCTTGAAAAGCTGGCTGTGAGCAATAATGGCCTCGTTGATTCCTTGAAAGAATCTCTTCAAAACTGCCGTGCTGAAAACCATACGGATCTTGTTTCCGCCTTAAGGTGATTTTTATTAATGTTTATTCACTAATTTAGCGAATTTTTCCGAACACAGTTCTTCACTCCAGCCTAATTATGGGAGTCTGTCATGCGTAAGATCCACGTTTCTAAAACAAACTCTGTCTTAATGTTTGTGATATGGACAATTTCAATTTTTCTGAATAAGCTTCAATGTTTTAGGGACATACGTAATCTAACAGTGGGTAGCCCGAAACAGAAAAAAGCTATGCATATTTTGGATGTCACTGAATTGTAAGTCTTCTAAATCTTTAAAAGTAAAGATATGTGAACTTATGTCAACCGTATTTTAATTTTTTTGCTGTTGTTTTCAGTCTGGTGCATGGATTGGTAGCGTTTAGATTGAATGAAGACATTAATAATGAAAGTGTACGTCAAATGAAAGAGAGGGAGAGCGTGTGGACCGAGGCGGTATCTGTTCTCATTAGTCTTCTTAACGCGACAGATCAACAAGGCCCTCTCTTGACAAAATGCTACGTCCTCAAAGAAAAGCTGAGTGAGGGACGAGGCGAGCCACTGGAACAATTAGCACATCAGTTAATGCAACTTATCTTACAGCAATATCAACGGCTGAAACATGCTAACAAAGTGAAAACAGAAGAAATGGACAGCGACATGGAGGCTCCGAAATATAATGTCCAACTAGTCTCTGTCCTGACAAAATGCGTATGTCGACTGCTGCAGAATGGACTCATTTTACCCAAAGTGATCGTCAACCAGGTAGAGCTCAGAAATTTTGGCCAAATGAAGTGTTTTTCCGTTTGTCAGTCAATATCAACATGATGCTTCAATGAAAAGGCAAAATCTCTTAAGTCGATTTTTTAGTTTATTTCGTCTTGCTGTTTTATCCTTACAAGTAGCAAGGATAATTTAACCGGGAAGTAGACTCTTTGTCCCGTTGAAAATGTTTTTCGCAGAATGGCGCTATTTAGAAATGAGTTGAAGAAAGATTTGAGTTCTGTTACGGGGCACTAAATTTTAGAGCAGATTACTGTATATTCATGTTTCAAAAAAGTAAGTTAGCAAATAAATGTCTGTAGATGAAAATTTAATTGGTATCAGTGGGTTTTTGTCTGGTCTGAGTTTTTAGCTAGGAATGGTGGTTCTCCAGCGTTTTTGTTGTTTCTTCATTTACATGTATTTTTTGTTATCTCAAATAGGGCAAATTGCTTGATTTCCGGATTGATTTAAATAGTCGTGTTATTTGATCCACGCCTGGATGGCAAAAGATAAAGGAGTCTTGCTGTGAAAGAACCTGAAAAATGTAAGTGCAAGTGTCCAGTTGAGAGACTCATTAACTTGCTATTTCTTGGATACGTGGACAGAGAGAAAAAGAAGCCACTAGTATTTCATTTCCCTTGGAAGGGTTGCTCACAAGGCTTCGGTGAGCCCAGTTTTAGGTTAAGAGTGCCTACTTGGCACAATGACGCCAGTAATGCCTAGATCAATAAATTTGGAGCAAATGATGTCTGGCAAAAGTTCGTCTCCTCAGACAAGCAGATATCTAGCCCTCTCAAGAGTTCTTTCCCGTCCCACTAGTGCAACTTTTTCCAGTTGAAGTGCGCTTTCAGCCTCGTTACTAACCTCAACCATTTTGAACCAAACGTACCCAAAACGGGGGCTATTCTCATGAGCGAAGGACCGAATGAGCGAAAAAAACTCGTGAGCGAAAAACCGAAAACAAAATTAGCCGAAAGTCAATAAAAAAAAAGCAATTGCCATTCAATTAAAATGAATTAAATGAAGCAATATTTAGCTTCTTTCATAACGAAACCCTTGAAATGTAAAGTTTTCCAATCATTCGGTCCTTCGCGTATGAGGGATTCCGCCACCCAAAACTGCCCACTTCTTTTCCCCCACACCACTACACCTTTAAACTCTTCAAGTTCTATTACAAGTCGAACAGAGCAGCTTCTGCCCGCTCAATTTTGGCTGCACTGGTGGTGCGGCACCAGCAGCTACTCGGACAATGCAGCGCATAGCTGAAAAACTTAGAGAAAAAAGGCATGAAAGCTACGTAGAAACAATAAACTATATAAGAACTAAGATAAGCTTCGCGCTGCTCAGGAGCGCTATCCTTTGTATACGGGGTTGCAGATCACTGCGTAAGACGCAATTCATAGTTAATTCAATTAGTGCTGTTGTAGAGGAGGGACGGTTGAAGTAAATACCTTTAATGACAATTCATTAAATGCTGACTTGACTAAATTCCTGCAATATTGTTTATTGATGTATTTATATAATGCTGGTATGGGCCCTATCCAGCTTGTGCACGACCTTACCTAAACGGAAGGGTCCCTTTTATAATTTACTACTCTTTTTTATTAGAACCCCAACACACTTTTGACGTTTCAAGAATCTAGTTTGGGCATGCCATTTGCGTACCCTCTGGGCTCAAAACAATAAAAAGCAATTTTTTCTGTGTAGCAAGTTTTTTTGCTGTTCGGATTTTAAATGCTTAAGGTTTTCGGGGTTTTTTATGGTCTCATATTTCCGGCTTAAAATGTTTGCTTAGTTATCACAAATTAACATCTCGCACTTCTTCAATTTTATTTCATTACGTTCAATAGGTTATTCTGTGGTGTTTTTTTGATGTTTCAAATTATTCGAATTATCATATTTTGAAACTTTTTTCTTGGTTTTCAACATTTTTGTGTGTATTTTTGTGCCTTTGATCAATTTTTTTATCCAAAATACAGGCGCTTAGATTTAGGACGGCAGCGATGGCATCCAATCTTCTATGGCTGAATGTAACATCGTCAACCACTATATGGCTGGCTTGTGTGATTTGCTTCTGTTGAGCAGTGGCAACACAATGAACACCGCCGACAATGAAGTAGCAGTTAATATACTCTCAGTTCTATCTTCAATCTGTGACGACACGAAAGCTACTAACCTATCATCAGCATCGTCGTCATCGCCTTTGCCGAATAAACTGGATTCTAAAAGAGATCGCAACTTGAGGCAAAACTTGGTGTGCAGCTATAATTGTGTTTTACAATGTATTCCCATGCTTCTATCGTCACAAAAGCGCACAGTGAGTTAGCTTGTCTCAAATGTATTGCTGGGTTTATTCGAAATGGTTTTATGTTGAAAAAATAATATGCAATTTGTTAACGAAAATTGGAAAAGGAGGCTGCTGCTTCCTGGTCAAAAGTTCAATTCAAACCCCATCCGAGTTATTTTCCGACGTTTTAGTCTAGATTTTTAAGAGTACTGAACGAAGTGAAGACTCTTTTGGAAGCCTTTCTGATTTTTTTTTCAGGAAAAGTCTCTAATAACTACAGATGTGCATTCATACATATTGATGCATTTATGAATGCACGTAGGTATATACGCTTTTTTTGAGGTCAAGTGAAATTCATCTGCTGAAAATTACGTAAATAGCACTCTCCAAATACGATTGTGGAAATGGCGCAAAAAAGCGAACGATTTCTAGTTTCGAAAACGGAATTTAATTTTTAGATTTTCAGCGGAATAAAAACTACCTATTGATTCATGATTTTCTAGTTTGGTTCACGTTATCAAAAAAGCGACAATCGTTAATTGTTCTAGAAATTTAAAGAGCTTAAATGGCATCTATTTTGTTTCTTGGAAGTTAGAAAGTTTAGTGGAAATTTCAAGAAAGTCAGTGCTTTTTCATGTTTACTTGCGTTCATTACTCTTTTCCAATCTTCGATTGGCTATATTCTTGATAAATTTTTTAAATGGGTTCTCTAGCCTTGTTACGCTAGCTACGTATACGTTTTCCACGTTTTTCAAGACCCAGACTGCAGATTTGGCGTAGAGTTAACAATCCATGACAGGAACAAACAAAAGTCTCGAGTTGAATTTGGCCAGGAGGTCATTTTTGCAAACTAAAATTTTTACTCTTGAAAAAATAATTGACAGAATATTATATTTCTGCTTATTTTTGGCCAACTGAATTGCTCTTCACTTCACGGTGTTTTTTCTTATGATTTGACAATTTTTTAGTATATTTGAATACGTTTTACACTTACGAGAGTAAGTGTTTTGTAATTGGGAACTAGACATTTTTCCTGCAAACAACGTATGCACAAATCTACAAGTGCTGATATAAAATGGCCATATAACAGCGTTGATGTGGCATCGTTGTTCATATTATATGCTAAAGAAATTTTTTGAATGAAAACTGATTGTAGCATTTTTTCTTCGTTCTAATTTCAGTCCGCTCAATTTCGTTGGCTGTTTTTTTGATTAATTGCTATATTTAAGAAATTGAATTTGCTCTATATTTGAACCTTAAAAATTGCAGGCTCCTTCTTTTTTTGGTCTGAACATGGTTTCTTTTGCACCCTAAGCTCTTGGGCTTTAGTCCCTGTCGGTCCTTGTTTTTTTTTTCAGTACGAAGATGATGCCTTTTCCTGGAAAATTGAATTGGCGGACTTTAGTTTGTCTGTTCATTTGTTGCCTACCTTTTTTTTCAGAGACTGAAGTTTTTTTTCTGATTTAAAAAAAGTTAAAGACTTTTAAACAATTGCGACAATTTTTTTAATTATTGAGACGATTAAACAATTTTTTATTTCATCAATTTTTCAACTGGGCGAGTTGTTTTTATTTTTCGGTTTTTAATTTTAGTGGGTTCGGTTTATCTTTGCTTTATCGGCTTAGTCTTTGTAGTTTGAAAAGCAAAAATTTTAGTTTAATGTTTTAAAACTTAAGTCTCTCAAAATTGTTTGTAGCAACAATTTTTTATGTCATTTTTTTGCTGTTTTCGGCTCTTTGCGAGTTTTCCCAAGTTTTATTGGCCTAGCGTCTGCTCGGTTAATGTTGCTTAAAGCTTATGAAAAGCTGGTTGTTGTGTTTCTCGAGTGTTTTCCACAATTTATTTTTCTTTTTTTTATCTTTGTTTTGATTTCACCATATTTTCACCTGTGCTGAGTAATGGTGCATTGTGAAATGAGATCCAAAATTTTAAACTGAATTTTAAAAAATGATGTACGGTTTCAGGACGATGTTTTTTTCTCATTCACAAAATATAATGAACGGAACAGTGTCTTTTTTTTAAGTATAGTTTATCAGATTTCCAAAAATTGAAGAAAACAAATAGTTTTTCCTTCAGAAATTTTGGGTAATTTTTTAGTTTATGATCTTTTCTAGCGTATTTTTCTACCTTTTTCTCGACTTCAGATTTCTCGACCCTTTTTTCGACTTCAGATTTCTCGACCCTTTTCTCGACTTCAGATTTCTCTTTCTTTCAGGTATTTTCGCGAATCTAATATAAATTTCAATGAGGTTTTAAGAGAACTAAGGGTAAGTTACCTGTTTGTCTTTGTTTTGCAGGTATTCGACTCTGCCTTGAGATTTGTGCTGAGTGCAACAGAAGAGAACCCTCAGACATCACAACTGTTTGTCAAGCAAAGTGAGACTTAGATTTCTTTGTCTTTTTTAGGAGTTCTTTCTTCAATTATTCGGTTAACTTTGTTTTCTTTTGATTCAAGTCTCAAAATATTGAAAGGAAATTATTTATGCGGTTTCAGGGCTGAAAAATTGACGAAAAGAAAAAACGTAATTTGTAATAACCGACTTGTATGTTGTTTAGTTTCTGTATTCTAGCATATATTGTTGATTCTAGACACTATCGTTAGATGATTAAATTAACGGTGATGATTAAATTGGAAGTTTTTGTCATGGCAGAAGGACGGAAAAACAAGCCAAAATTAACAGTTCTCTGAGCTCAATTCTTTCTTGTTTTGTGATTCTGAAATATAGTTGGCTTGCACAGTTTTGGGCATTCGGTCTTTTTGGCATGAGGTATTTTCGCGGCTCATAGTAAATACATTGATAGTTTGTTTTAGTCAACACGATGGATCTGGAGGATATAAGGGACGATGTTGAAGGAGAAGTAGAAGGAAGGGAGTCGAGTTGTGTGTCTATCATCTGCAACCAGCTCAGATGGGATAGAAGCAGAGACTCCCAACTTCTCTGCTGTAAAGTACTCATATCCCTCCTACACTCTAAAGCACTACAGCAACAGTGGCCCAAGTTCGCCTACAAAGTACTGCCTACTCTGGTACGACTGAGCAAGACTGACTGTAGTTTGAAACAGAGGACGGTGGCGGCCCAGTTGATACATGGTCTAATTAGGTACAAGTTTGATAGTTGGCTCCTATAATTAAAGATTGACCCTTAACGAAAAACTAAAACCAAAAAGTTTTTTGATAAACATTTTTGGAACATTCTGATCAAAATTGTTATTTTTCGACAAAATGTATTTCAAATTTAATATTCCTTGGCAAATTTGAAAATTTCAAAGCGTTGGTCGGTTTAAAGTGTATCTCTTAAAAAACCATAGGGGGAACTGTTTGGCAGCTGACGAGAATCATTTATAATTCATAATAACAAAAGTGCTCGTATATCAGGGATTTTCCGTCTGTTATTACCTTTTCTGAAAAATCCGACCTCTTTTTACTCTGTATTTTTCTACGCTTTCGATTGGGAAGCGTTGTCAAATCGGAATCAAAACTTTTTTTTATCAATGAATTGTTTTTACAAAAGTTTTGTTAAATCATTCGTCCAGCAACTCATTCGGCCCAGCTGGTGTCTGCTAAATTATTGCCGGCTTACTTGCCGCTGTATAAATTTTGTTGATAATTAGACACTCACACTTGTCCTAATAGAATATTTTCCCTGCATTTAACTTATTTTAATCCAGACAAATGTATGAAATGTGGCCATTTTTTCAAAAAAAAAAAAGGTTTTTCAATTTAGCGGGTTCGATATCATTTTCTGGCAGCTAGCTGATTGTGATTTTTCGCAAATGGTGCAAAGCTCAGCTTTGCTTGTGTTTCATAATACCTTTTTTACAAACTATATTTAAGCCCCATAATTTTTATATGAATTTTTCTGGTTGTTAAACTTAATTCAAAGGAGTCACTCTGATTTTGGAAATGAAAGGCCTTAACTTCTTTGATTTCGGAAGTAAAAGGCCGTTTGTGGCTTTGTTTGAAATAAACGTAATAACAAAGCAAGCAAAACTATAGTGAGTCGATTTTAAACAAAATTGAGCAATCGGTCAAGTTTTTGAAAAGCATAATCTGATTCACTTACTCGAACAAAAAAGTTCTTTTCAAAACGTCGAACTTATAGCAACTTTTGTCCTATGTAAACCAATGAAAGGCTTAAGTAAATGAAATGAATGAAATAAAAAACCTTTGCCTTATAAGGTTGGTTTATTTTTTCAAATAGTAAAAAAAATAGTGTGTAATAACTTTTTTAGCTCATAAAAAACTCAATCACTACGAAAAATTCAGTTTTAATTTTTCTTGGCATGAAAACGCAATACTGCTACTGGCTGCCGTATTTAATAGAACTTTGACGTTTTGATGGAGTGTTTTAATTGCGCTCAGAATACTTGTAAACGGAAGAGTTAATTTTTTTGTCGTTTTTCCGTTTTGCTGTGCAGTTTTGATCAGGTTTGCTCTTGTTGTAAGAGCAAATTGGGTCAAGATATGATGCGTGATAGGTTAACCTGCTATTGCAGCCGATGATGTGCAATTTCCACCGTTATTTTGAGAACTTTTTGTTCCGATCATTTGAAAAGGAACTTTGTATTCTGGTGTGCCTTAGTTTTTTTTTGTTTTCCACGCAAAATCAGTTATCACAAACAATCATTTGAGAGAGCTTGTGATATACTATATAAAAGCCTTTGCACTCGTGTTTCGAACGACATTAAATAATTTTGAAAAAATTTGCCTTTGTCGAGAAAAACCGGTTTGAAGTTTTTGGTTTTTCGTCTAAATTCGAGCGAATTTGCGAGCGGGCAGGCTGACAATAGTTTATTTTTATGGCTTAAAAGCTTATAATTTTCTAAACTAAACCGTAAAATTTTAATTTTACTCGATCAACGTTAATTTTTTTAGAGCCTTTTTGGAAAATAGCGCCTTTTGGTTGATTTTTTTCGTTTTGCTAGTCAATTTTCTACAATATTGTTTTTCTAGTTGCTTTTTTTGCTATGATCTTCGAATATGCCTAATCTTTAGTTTTTCGTTCTAATTATTTTATCACAGCGTGTCGAAAAAATGGCACTTTTTAAAAAAAAAAACTTTTTTTTATACTACGGTCGGAACATTCTCTGCTACTTGCACAGTAACAGGCTATCCTTGTTACAATTGCGTTAAGCAAGCGTTAGAAAATTGGAATCTGCTTTTTTGCTTGACATTTTGTTTAGCACGTTCAATTGAATCAGTTTACACCTTGGTTCATATGAGATGAAAAGCAAGGAGTTAATTTGTGCATGTGGCGTACAGGTAAAGCACCTACCTAAAATGACAAAAATCAATGGCTCGAATTCGACCAAGACCTTTTTTTTGTAAACCAAAATTTTCCGTGAATAAGAAACCTTTGTCAGAATTCTGTGTATTTGCTTGTTTCTTTTTGGCTTAGTTGCCACTGCTCAGAATTTGTCTGAGATTTAGGCATTTTAAAATTAAAATCATTATTTTTAAATATATCTCTTCTTTCAATTTATAGAATTTCGTCCAATTAAAATTCTTTCTTTCTAAAAATTCTTTCATTTAAAATTCTTTCAATTTTATTATTTGAGATCCAATACAGTTTTGCAGGATTTTTTATGTTATTTTTTAAATTCTTTTTTGTTTTTGTATTTTTCTTTTTTATTATCAAAAAGAGACCAATAAAAAGCGCCTTCTCAATAAATATCGAAAATTATGATTATTTCTGATTGCATTCATTTGAAATAAAAAAATAAATATATACCTTTTATATCAGAAATCAATCTGTTAATTAAAGGAAAGGCATGTTTTTCCTACTCATAAGGCACAATGGTTAAGAAATAGGACGGAGGATAATATTAAGTAGGCGTTTACCCAGTAAGTTTTTAAAACATTCTAAAGTCTGGGATGAACTCGGTTCAACTTCAAGGCTAGACACTTTCAAGGCTACTTCTCCAATTTATCTCCAATGTTTTTGATGCGGTTACAGAGTCATTTCAGTCTGAAGCAAACCAACAAAAAACAGCAACATCCTTGCTTAAGAAAACCAACTTTTCGTGCACCAATTTGATCTATGAATTATTTGAAATTTTTCAAATTTTAATGTTTGAACAGCTCGCTTCTAAAAAAATAAGTTGTTGACAACCGATTAGCTCTATGAAGCTACTTGAAAAGTTTTGAAGTTTTATCACTTGAAAAGCTTGCTTCGAAAAACTTTAATTCTTCGCGAATTGATTCGCTCTATGAAGTAACTTGAAAAAATTCGAAGATTAATTGTTCATAGGTTTGTTCTAAGATATTGCTATTTTTTTGCAAACCGGTTGAACCTATGAATTGCTTTCAAAGATTTCAACGTTTCGTTGTTCGAATAGCTTCCTTAAGAAAACCAAGTTTTGCGAACTGATTCGAAAATATATTCACGCTTTTCCGAAGTGTCTACGCCTTATTAACTTGCACGAGCGACTTCGTTTTTTTATCCACACTATAAAAACAACTTCGAAATACTTCACAGTTTCATCGCTCCAATAGCTTGATTGAATAGTTTAGTTTTTTTTGCGATGCAACCCAAGTTATGAAACGAACTTTAAAATGTTCAAAATTTTTGTCGCTTTAATAGCGTGCTTGAAAACCTTTCAACTTTTTTGCGATGTTATGTAAGCAACGAAAAAAGTTTCCAATTGTTTCCGTATGTCGTTGTATCCATAGCTTGCTTGAGCATTTTTAATGTTTTTGCAAAGCAATTAAAGCTTTGAAAACAACTTCAAAATATTTCATCGAATTAATAGCTTTTGTGGATCACTGACACTTTTTGCGAAGCAATCCAAGCTATGAAAAGACTTTCGTATTGTTTCAAAGTTTAATCAATTCAATAGCTTGCTAGAATAACTTTGCGTGCCGATTTGATCTATGAAATCACGTGGATTAATTCAAATTTTCTTCACTTTAATAGCTTGCTAGAAAAATCTTAATTTTTTGACTAACCAGTCGCTTCATGAATTATCTTGAAATGTTATAAAGTTTCATCTTTTGCACAGCTTGTTTAGAATTTATTTAATTTTTCTTGAGCTGAATCTCTCGGTAATTTAACTTGAAATATTGCAAAGTTTCATTACGCGTATGGCTTGCTTAGCACTTGAAATTTTTGCGAACTGATTTGCTCTATAAAGTAATTTGAAGTAGTTCCATGCTTCATGATTTAAACAGCTTGCTTCGAAAAACTATGTTAGGCTCGTTTCGCTCCATGAAATAGCTTGAAACTTTGCAAAATTTCCTTATTTAAATTCATTACTTATATTGAAAAACTTGAACTTTTTTTCAACCGATTCGTTCTATGAAATATTTTGAAATATTTCAAAGTTTTTTCACTGGAATATTTTGCTCTGAAAAACAGTTTTTCACGAGTCCAGTCGCTCAAGGAAATAATTTGAAATTTTGTTAAGTCTCATTGCTTAAATAGCTTGCTCAGAACAAGTAACGTTTTGCGAGCCGATTGTTTAATGAAGTGAAATTTCCAAAAGTTAATAAGAAGGCGCTTTTTATTGGTTTCTTTTCAATAAAACCAGAAAACTGCAATAAAAACAGAAAACAACTTTCAAAATTTTTTGATAAAAAAAACTAATGGAAAAAATTCCTAAAATTCTGCAAAATGTGTTGGAGCTTAATTTTTGCACCAAAGTTCAATGAATTTGTTTCGTTTAACTGGTTTGAGTTTTATGATTCAAGGGTCAGAGAATGGCTAGATCGTACCTACTTTTGCAAAACGTTGTTTTTTTTTGAAGAAGTATATGAAATATTTTGCTGTTTTTACACTAAATTTTTACAACGTAATTCTGGCCTAAATTTTGCATCTCAGGTGGCGCGAAGCGTCGCTTCACCTCTATATATATGCTTTCGAGCTTCAGTTTTTTCAATAGCGATCTTGTTATGATTCTCGCGCCGTTGCTCGGATATCTTCGTTCTTTGTGAACGCAATACTCGAGTTTATGGCTGTTATTTCTGCGCAGACCAGATTTTTTCATTTCCTCTGTCCACAGATATTTTGAAAAAGTTTGTTTTTGCGAGGGAAGGGCAAGTGGAAGTCGGAGTTTAGATATTTTTAAGTTACGCTTGAGATTAGCAACCGCTATCAAATCGGAATATGGACTTTTTTTCGGGTTGACGCGTTCAACAAAATCTCTTGAATCTTTCATGATGCTGCTTACATGATCGTTTTCTTGAAATTCCAATTTTTGGCTACCATTAACTGCTGGAAAATGCTATATCTAGGTTTCTAGCCGTTGTATGTATACTTATAGAATTTCGATGTTAATTTTTGCTAGTTTACACATACATATAAAAAATATACGCCCGTACTGCCAATAGCTTCTCACAAGACCCCGTCCAAGTGAAATACAGCAATGACCATAAATCTTTTCTCCCCCAGAGTAGCGTAGCAGATAAATATCCGGAAGAGTCATTACTGCAAGCAGACACTACCGTAAATTATCGAACGTGGGCCGAAACAACTGAAACCCCTAAATTACAACCACCGCTACTGCAAAAAAAAACCGAATCAGGAAGGGGCGTTCTGAGACCAAAAAAAAGTTCACGCTCTCACCACTTGAAGAAACAAATCAAAGTAATCTAGCTAATGACTTAATAAATGCTCTTGTACAAGTCATTGTTAGTGCTATTCAACCTGGTATTAAAGTTGCTAGAAATTCATCCCCTCACAAAGAAACTCCTTTTCAGTTGAAACTGGATCCGATTAAAAATGCATCTGCTGTAATTTCTGTGCTAATCATTAAAACTAGGTCCCATAAGAAACATGTTGAAGACTTGGAAGCATTTATATTTTGTCTTGAACCTCCGCCATCAATAATATGTATAACTGAAACATGGTTAAAAACTCAAGGTGATTCCAACGCTTTATTTATAAAAGGTTATGATCAATACAGAGTGTAGTCTCGTGAATTGCGAGGTGGAGGTGAAATTATTCAAGCCCTGAAGGGGATCAACCTTGTTGAAGAATTGCCGATAGTTATTAAAGAAGCTTTATTGGTGAAAATCTCACTTCTAGGTTTCCAGTTTGTCATAACGGTAATATATAACCTCCAAGAATAAATAAACCTGATTTTTTAGAAAACTTAGTTACCTTTCTCAAGTGCAGGTCATCTCAAATACCTTGATGATTGTATGCGGAAGTTTCAATATAGATACATTAAAAACCATTTTGCAGTGAGAGATAAAGATAATGCAAATGTAAATATCCTTGAACACCAAGAATTTCTGTTCATTATCCTATTAGTCTAAGTTTTCCAATAAAACAAAAATTAGAAGAAGGCCTTGAAAATTTGAGAGATACCTCCTTTTCAAAATCCTCCGATGTAGTTGATAAGTTCTTGTTTTTGTTCAATCTTCGCTCAAAAGATTTTAAATTATCGAGTACAGTTGAAAGTTTTGACAATTTTTATCAGCTTTTTCAAAACACACCTAATGAATATGCACCTATTATACAGCGATAATATAAAGAAAAATTAAATACTTCCATGGTTTACAAATCGAATAAAAATCTTGAGAACCAAGAGAAATAAATTACACAAAAATCTGGCGAATAATAAAAACAGTACGGACAAATTATGCCAACTTAAACGAGAGAGGCAACAGTTAGAAAAAGAAATAAAAACCGCAAAAAAGACATTTTATTTCAACAAATTCTATAACTTATCGGAGACTCCAGACAAACTTTCAAACTGCTCAATAAGCTGAAAGGAAAACAATCGTGTGCATTATCAATACCCAGTCGTTCCTCATGTTGCATTCTCACAGAGCATCCTTCACTTCGACTGTGGTGGAACAATTCAATAGTTTCTTGGTAAGTTTGGGTTTAACTATACAAAAAAAATATGAGTCATCAAAGTCCCATATATCCTTCTGAAATAAAGTTTCTTGCAGAGATCAACAACTAATGAAATATTTTCATGCATCGGTAATTTCGCCAATTCTCTCGAATTTATTCAATCTATCCTTTCAAGAAGGCAAAACTCCGAATGAACTAGCGAAAGCTAAACTCTACCATTACACAAAGGTGGATCAAAGAACGATGAAAACAACTATCGTCCAATTGCAATACTGAATGCTTTGAGTAAGTTTTATGAGCGAGTAATGTACAATAGAGTATATGCATATTTCGAGAAATTCAATTTTTTATATAATCAACAGTTTGGATTCAGAACTAAGCTTAGAACTATTGATGCCATAATAGAGGTAACTGAAAGGTTAAGGCATGAAAGAAGTGGCGAAAAAATCAACTTTTTCTTGGATCTCAAAAAAGCGTTTTATACTATTGATCATAACTTGCTAATTAAAAAAATTGAACGTTTACGGAATAAGAAGCAAAGCATCAGACTGGTTGAGCAGTTATCTACGTAATCGTCAACAGTGTATAGAAATGTCTGCAACAATTTCTTCCTGGAAACAATGTTTGTGGTGTGCCACAGGGCTCAATTTTAGGTCCTCTGTTGTTCCTTATCTATATAAACCATCTTCCTAGTGCATGTAAAAACACTGAGGTGTTTCTCATCGCAGACGATATAAGTTTAAGTGCACTAGGATGCATAGCTTTAGAAGTTCATATTGACTTGAATAATATAAATGTTTGGTTAAATGCTAACAAACTTGCCTTGAACTTAGACAAAACAGTGCAATTGAAAGTAGGGTTAAGTGCTTCCAATTTCAACCAATCATTTTTTATCAATCATGAAGTTGTGAAAATTGCATTTTTTCCAAGTATTTGGGGACTAGAATAGAATCCAAATTATCATTTCAAACACAAATTCAACATGTTTTCAAAAAACTTGCAACTCAAAGTGGAATCGTTTGTTAACTTCGCCATTTTGTTCCCAGAGATCAGTTCATCTGTTATTGTAATTCCAATATTAAACCATTGTTTCAATACGGTGTTGTTGTTTATGGCTGTTGTAGCTACTAGTCTCTAAAACCTATTTTCCTCTAAAAAAACTATCATGTTTATTTATTTTCGGAAGCGCCGCGACAACGCAAATGATCTTTTCACAAAACACCAAATTTTGTCAGTCTGGAGCTTCATGTTTACGAACTACTAAAATCTGTGCTGAAGTCGATAAACAAATTTCATTCAAAAATTATCTTAATGATCTTTTCTTTTTTGAAAACATTTCAGTTCATGAGATTAATTAAAGAGCTGCTCAAGATCTATAAAGCTGTATAATACCCTCAAAACAACTGGAGTATTACCGACAGACACGTCCTGTTTATCTTTGATTAAACTAGATTATATAACTAAATAATTCAGAATTAATTAATTATATATTCACATAAGCACTCGTGGCATAGATGTAAAATATGAGACTGGGACACCAGGGATCATGGGTTCGTTTTTCAGCGCGTGCTAGAAAATTTAAAAAGGGTAACAAGGGCTCAGTAGCTTAGCGGGTTAAATCTAACAGAGGGATAATAAACTGGGAATAAGTAAGGGAAGGTATATGGGCAGAATATGAGAAGGTAAAAAGAGAGAAAAAAGGTAAAAAGAAAATTAATTACTTGAAATAATTTTTCACTGAACTTGTTTGGAATAAATTTTATCTAATAACAAAGTGTTCGCACTGTCCATGTCGCAGGGGTAAAGCGCCGGGCTTTATCGCCGGATTCATCGGTTCGATGCCTTCTGGGAACCTTTTTTTTGTTTATATATACTCATTTCGTTGTGTTTAAGGAGACAGGGTAGATTTGAAGCAGATTAGCTGATCTCGTTACCTATCTTTTCAATGTTAAGTGCATTTATTCTAATTGGAAAAATGTTTGAAAATATACTTTCTATTACTTTGATGAATTAACATTTTCGGGATTTTTTTGGTTATTGATAAGACTCTGTTTAAGACTTTTTCGAATACGGAAAATCAACTCTACAAGAGTCTTTCTAATAAACTTAAAAACTTTAACAAGAAAAACTTTCTAGTGTTTTCTCGTTTCTCGAGTTCCTTCTTCAATGGAATTTTCGTTCGAAGTGCTCTTGCTACTTGAGTGTTATGATGTTTTCGACATTCATATTCACCCATGTTTAATGCCTTTTAAAGGCGAAAAGTGAATTATTAATCTCGGTTGTTATTGGACGCAATCAAAATGAATTCTCAAAATCCCGAAGCCTTAGCTTACGTTTAGTTCACGCGAAATCAAAACAAAGTTTTTTGTTAATTCGTAGCAGAGTACACGAGGAAAATGCCCTGAATGTTCCGACTGCACTGTAAATGGTCTCAACCAGTGTTGGCAAACAGAATTTTGATAAATAGACATTCTAGGCGTTTTGTTTTTGAACATTCAAAATAAGTTATAAAAGCTGAGTCGTATAGAGCATCAATGACCAATTAGCTTGCCTCAATTCATTTTTGAGTTATTCGTTTTTGAGTCCGAGATAGCCACGCATAAAAATTTCGCCTTTAGCTTTCAACATGATATACGGTGTCTTCAAAGCGCACTTAAATTAAACCAAAATGTTGACCAATTGGGATATTTCAAACCCCGGAGCCTTACCAAAAGGGATTGAAGATGAAGTTGCTTTTTACTTTTGAATTCAGGGAGTTGATGTCTTTATTGGAGTGTAAAAAACGTTCGTTGAAAATTTCGATCACTGAAATTGGTTAATATAAAAAACTACACCAAGCGTAAGTATTCTTGATTTTTTTCTAAAGTCAGAACAGCCAGCATATATATTCATTGCTTTCATCGAAAGTCGGTACTATAAGTAGTCAACCATCAAACTGTATCTCCAATCAGAAACAGTGTATGCCTACAAAGAAGTGCGCTCAATACTGACCACCTGTTGTTGTTGATGGTCAGTCCTCTTGACAATACAGAAAAGGACGAGATTCCATGTGAGGTAAGAGAGTTTCTGCGGTTCATAACTGTTAAAACCCTTGTTTAAAGACTTCTCGGAAATAGTTCCCAGGATAATCTTTCCCATTTGGCTGAATTCTGGCTTAAAATCCCACATTCTAATGAGTAAATCATTTGACTGTCAGATACTTTTGAGCGTACCAAAATATAATCTTAAGTTCGTTGCGTCAGGCCGCTGATGTCTTTCCGCTCTCTCAAGTGACGTTTTTGTGGAAGAATAAAATATTTGTAATTTTGTTTGCGAAATGTTTCACTCGAAAACAATTTATTATGGGTATAACTGTTGATGGGTTTTTTATGGGTATAACCGTTGATTATCCTTTACATTTAGTTTTTTGAGGGATGTAATTGTTACCGCAAAAACGAGCACGCATCATGGTGAATTTCAAACCAGCGACTTTTTGACTAAGAGATGGATACTTTAGCCTAACCACTTGATCACCGCTCTACGGATCTCAAAAAAGCGTTTTATACTATTGATCATAACTTGCTAATGAAAAAAATTGAACGTTTACGGAATAAGAAGCAAAGCATCAGACTGGTTGAGCAGTTATCTACGTAATCGTCAGCAGTGTATAGAAATGTCTGCAACTATTTCTTCCTGGAAACAATGTTTGTGGTGTGCCACAGGGCTCAATTTTAGGTCCTCTGTTGTTCCTTATCTATATAAACCATCTTCCTAGTGCATGTAAAAACACTGAGGTGTTTCTCATCGCAGACGATACAAGTTTAAGTGCACTAGGATACTAGGATGCATAGCTTTAGAAGTTCATATTGACTTGAATAATATAAATGTTTGGTTAAATGCTAACAAACTTGCCTTGAACTTAGACAAAACAGTGCAATTGAAAGTAGGGTTAAGTGCTTCCAATTTCAACCAATCATTTTTTATCAATCATGAAGTTGTGAAAATTGCATTTTTTCCAAGTATTTGGGGACTAGAATAGAATCCAAATTATCATTTCAAACACAAATTCAACATGTTTTCAAAAAACTTGCAACTCAAAGTGGAATCGTTTGTTAACTTCGCCATTTTGTTCCCAGAGATCAGTTCATCTGTTATTGTAATTCCAATATTAAACCATTGTTTCAATACGGTGTTGTTGTTTATGGCTGTTGTAGCTACTCGTCTCTAAAACCTATTTTCCTCTAAAAAAACTATCATGTTTATTTATTTTCGGAAGCGCCGCGACAACGCAAATGATCTTTTCACAAAACACCGAATTTTGTCAGTCTGGAGCTTCATGTTTACGAACTACTAAAATCTGTGCTGAAGTCGATAAACAAATTTCATTCAAAAATTATCTTAATGATCTTTTCTTTTTTGAAAACATTTCAGTTCATGAGATTAATTAAAGAGCTGCTCAAGATCTATAAAGCTGTATAATACCCTCAAAACAACTGGAGTATTACCGACAGACACGTCCTGTTTATCTTTGATTAAACTAGATTATATAACTAAATAATTCAGAATTAATTAATTATATATTCACATAAGCACTCGTGGCATAGATGTAAAATATGAGACTGGGACACCAGGGATCATGGGTTCGTTTTTCAGCGCGTGCTAGAAAATTTAAAAAGGGTAACAAGGGCTCAGTAGCTTAGCGGGTTAAATCTAACAGAGGGATAATAAACTGGGAATAAGTAAGGGAAGGTATATGGGCAGAATATGAGAAGGTAAAAAGAGAGAAAAAAGGTAAAAAGAAAATTAATTACTTGAAATAATTTTTCACTGAACTTGTTTGGAATAAATTTTATCTAATAACAAAGTGTTCGCACTGTCCATGTCGCAGAGGTAAAGCGCCGGTCTTTATCGCCGGATTCATAGGTTCGATGCCTTCTGGGAACCTTTTTTTTGTTTATATATACTCATTTCGTTGTGTTTAAGTAGACAGGGTAGATTTGAAGCAGATTAGCTGATCTCGTTACCTATCTTTTCAATGTTAAGTGCATTTATTCTAATTGGAAAAATGTTTGAAAATATACTTTCTATTACTTTGATGAATTAACATTTTCGGGATTTTTTTGGTTATTGATAAGACTCTGTTTAAGACTTTTTCGAATACGGAAAATCAACTCTACAAGATTCTTTCTAATAAACTTGAAAACTTTAACAAGAAAAACTTTCTAGTGTTTTCTCGTTTCTCGAGTTCCTTCTTCAATGGAATTTTCGTTCGAAGTGCTCTTGCTACTTGAGTGTTATGATGTTTTCGACATTCATATTCACCCATGTTTAATGCCTTTTAAAGGCGAAAAGTGAATTATTAATCTCGGTTGTTATTGGACGCAATCAAAATGAATTCTCAAAATCCCGAAGCCTTAGCTTACGTTTAGTTCACGCGAAATCAAAACAAAGTTTTTTGTTAATTCGTAGCAGAGTACACGAGGAAAATGCCCTGAATGTTCCGACTGCACTGTAAATGGTCTCAACCAGTGTTGGCAAACAGAATTTTGATAAATAGACATTCTAGGCGTTTTGTTTTTGAACATTCAAAATAAGTTATAAAAGCTGAGTCGTATAGAGCATCAATGACCAATTAGCTTGCCTCAATTCATTTTTGAGTTATTCGTTTTTGAGTCCGAGATAGCCACGCATAAAAATTTCGCCTTTAGCTTTCAACATGATATACGGTGTCTTCAAAGCGCACTTAAATTAAACCAAAATGTTGACCAATTGGGATATTTCAAACCCCGGAGCCTTACCAAAAGGGATTGAAGATGAAGTTGCTTTTTACTTTTGAATTCAGGGAGTTGATGTCTTTATTGGAGTGTAAAAAACGTTCGTTGAAAATTTCGATCACTGAAATTGGTTAATATAAAAAACTACACCAAGCGTAAGTATTCTTGATTTTTTTCTAAAGTCAGAACAGCCAGCATATATATTCATTGCTTTCATCGAAAGTCGGTACTATAAGTAGTCAACCATCAAACTGTATCTCCAATCAGAAACAGTGTATGCCTACAAAGAAGTGCGCTCAATACTGACCACCTGTTGTTGTTGATGGTCAGTCCTCTTGACAATACAGAAAAGGACGAGATTCCATGTGAGGTAAGAGAGTTTCTGCGGTTCATAACTGTTAAAACCCTTGTTTAAAGACTTCTCGGAAATAGTTCCCAGGATAATCTTTCCCATTTGGCTGAATTCTGGCTTAAAATCCCACATTCTAATGAGTAAATCATTTGACTGTCAGATACTTTTGAGCGTACCAAAATATAATCTTAAGTTCGTTGCGTCAGGCCGCTGATGTCTTTCCGCTCTCTCAAGTGACGTTTTTGTGGAAGAATAAAATATTTGTAATTTTGTTTGCGAAATGTTTCACTCGAAAACAATTTATTATGGGTATAACTGTTGATGGGTTTTTTATGGGTATAACCGTTGATTATCCTTTACATTTAGTTTTTTGAGGGATGTAATTGTTACCGCAAAAACGAGCACGCATCATGGTGAATTTCAAACCAGCGACTTTTTGACTAAGAGATGGATACTTTAGCCTAACCACTTGATCACCGCTCTACGGATCTCAAAAAAGCGTTTTATACTATTGATCATAACTTGCTAATGAAAAAAATTGAACGTTTACGGAATAAGAAGCAAAGCATCAGACTGGTTGAGCAGTTATCTACGTAATCGTCAGCAGTGTATAGAAATGTCTGCAACTATTTCTTCCTGGAAACAATGTTTGTGGTGTGCCACAGGGCTCAATTTTAGGTCCTCTGTTGTTACTTATCTATATAAACCATCTTCCTAGTGCATGTAAAAACACTGAGGTGTTTCTCATCGCAGACGATACAAGTTTAAGTGCACTAGGATACTAGGATGCATAGCTTTAGAAGTTCATATTGACTTGAATAATATAAATGTTTGGTTAAATGCTAACAAACTTGCCTTGAACTTAGACAAAACAGTGCAATTGAAAGTAGGGTTAAGTGCTTCCAATTTCAACCAATCATTTTTTATCAATCATGAAGTTGTGAAAATTGCATTTTTTCCAAGTATTTGGGGACTAGAATAGAATCCAAATTATCATTTCAAACACAAATTCAACATGTTTTCAAAAAACTTGCAACTCAAAGTGGAATCGTTTGTTAACTTCGCCATTTTGTTCCCAGAGATCAGTTCATCTGTTATTGTAATTCCAATATTAAACCATTGTTTCAATACGGTGTTGTTGTTTATGGCTGTTGTAGCTACTCGTCTCTAAAACCTATTTTCCTCTAAAAAAACTATCATGTTTATTTATTTTCGGAAGCGCCGCGACAACGCAAATGATCTTTTCACAAAACACCGAATTTTGTCAGTCTGGAGCTTCATGTTTACGAACTACTAAAATCTGTGCTGAAGTCGATAAACAAATTTCATTCAAAAATTATCTTAATGATCTTTTCTTTTTTGAAAACATTTCAGTTCATGAGATTAATTAAAGAGCTGCTCAAGATCTATAAAGCTGTATAATACCCTCAAAACAACTGGAGTATTACCGACAGACACGTCCTGTTTATCTTTGATTAAACTAGATTATATAACTAAATAATTCAGAATTAATTAATTATATATTCACATAAGCACTCGTGGCATAGATGTAAAATATGAGACTGGGACACCAGGGATCATGGGTTCGTTTTTCAGCGCGTGCTAGAAAATTTAAAAAGGGTAACAAGGGCTCAGTAGCTTAGCGGGTTAAATCTAACAGAGGGATAATAAACTGGGAATAAGTAAGGGAAGGTATATGGGCAGAATATGAGAAGGTAAAAAGAGAGAAAAAAGGTAAAAAGAAAATTAATTACTTGAAATAATTTTTCACTGAACTTGTTTGGAATAAATTTTATCTAATAACAAAGTGTTCGCACTGTCCATGTCGCAGAGGTAAAGCGCCGGTCTTTATCGCCGGATTCATAGGTTCGATGCCTTCTGGGAACCTTTTTTTTGTTTATATATACTCATTTCGTTGTGTTTAAGTAGACAGGGTAGATTTGAAGCAGATTAGCTGATCTCGTTACCTATCTTTTCAATGTTAAGTGCATTTATTCTAATTGGAAAAATGTTTGAAAATATACTTTCTATTACTTTGATGAATTAACATTTTCGGGATTTTTTTGGTTATTGATAAGACTCTGTTTAAGACTTTTTCGAATACGGAAAATCAACTCTACAAGAGTCTTTCTAATAAACTTAAAAACTTTAACAAGAAAAACTTTCTAGTGTTTTCTGGTTTCTCGAGTTCCTTCTTCAATGGAATTTTCGTTCGAAGTGCTCTTGCTACTTGAGTGTTATGATGTTTTCGACATTCATATTCACCCATGTTTAATGCCTTTTAAAGGCGAAAAGTGAATTATTAATCTCGGTTGTTATTGGACGCAATCAAAATGAATTCTCAAAATCCCGAAGCCTTAGCTTACGTTTAGTTCACGCGAAATCAAAACAAAGTTTTTTGTTAATTCGTAGCAGAGTACACGAGGAAAATGCCCTGAATGTTCCGACTGCACTGTAAATGGTCTCAACCAGTGTTGGCAAACAGAATTTTGATAAATAGACATTCTAGGCGTTTTGTTTTTGAACATTCAAAATAAGTTATAAAAGCTGAGTCGTATAGAGCATCAATGACCAATTAGCTTGCCTCAATTCATTTTTGAGTTATTCGTTTTTGAGTCCGAGATAGCCACGCATAAAAATTTCGCCTTTAGCTTTCAACATGATATACGGTGTCTTCAAAGCGCACTTAAATTAAACCAAAATGTTGACCAATTGGGATATTTCAAACCCCGGAGCCTTACCAAAAGGGATTGAAGATGAAGTTGCTTTTTACTTTTGAATTCAGGGAGTTGATGTCTTTATTGGAGTGTAAAAAACGTTCGTTGAAAATTTCGATCACTGAAATTGGTTAATATAAAAAACTACACCAAGCGTAAGTATTCTTGATTTTTTTCTAAAGTCAGAACAGCCAGCATATATATTCATTGCTTTCATCGAAAGTCGGTACTATAAGTAGTCAACCATCAAACTGTATCTCCAATCAGAAACAGTGTATGCCTACAAAGAAGTGCGCTCAATACTGACCACCTGTTGTTGTTGATGGTCAGTCCTCTTGACAATACAGAAAAGGACGAGATTCCATGTGAGGTAAGAGAGTTTCTGCGGTTCATAACTGTTAAAACCCTTGTTTAAAGACTTCTCGGAAATAGTTCCCAGGATAATCTTTCCCATTTGGCTGAATTCTGGCTTAAAATCCCACATTCTAATGAGTAAATCATTTGACTGTCAGATACTTTTGAGCGTACCAAAATATAATCTGTTAAGCTCGTTGCGTAAGGCCGCTGATGTCTTTTCGCTCTCTCAAGTGACGTTTTTGTGGAAGAATTAAATATTTGTAATTTTGTTTGCGAAATGTTTCACTCGAAAACAATTTATTATGGGTATAACTGTTGATGGGTTTTTTATGGGTATAACCGTTGATTATCCTTTACATTTAGTTTTTTGAGGGATGTAATTGTTACCGCAAGAACGAGCACGCATCATGGTGAATTTCAAACCAGCGACTTTTTGACTAAGAGATGGATACTTTAGCCTAACCACTTGATCACCGCTTCGTTTGGTAGACGTTGACTTTTTCAAGTGTCATTACAGTGGTCGTCGGTGATTTTTATTCCTGTCACTAGTATTTAACACTATAATTCTCAAAGATAGATCTTAGGGTCTCTTAGCTTATTCCTAGTCCATTCAATGTACAGTCGTTGTTTCCGTTTCCGCTTTAATTCGTTCCTTCTTTTCAATCAATATCGGAACAATAGCTTTTTATTCTTATGATTAATTTGGTTTAAAAAAAACACTAATTTTTGTACATAGGACGCTGAGGGAGATGCGTATAACATGCCAAATGGATCTGGTAAATGGAGCTCAAAGAAAGAAGAGCAAATTGAATTGCGCGAGTCTTCTCTCAAAGTTTTGGCCTCACTCTGCGCCAACGACCCAGAAACAGCCGCACGAGTGAGTAAGCATCATATACTTTTTTCACGTGTCATTGCCACGAGTCAATAAGCGTATTGAAGGCTTTTATATAGGTCGGGATTATTGAAAAAGTCTAAAAGTTTGTTCACGCTCGATTTTGATTTTTCGCGGTTTAACTTTTGATTTTTTAATCGAGTCCATTTCCTTTGTTAACCAGACGAAAGACTCTTTTTAAAAGTAATGAACGTAGTGAAGACTCCTATATAGGTCTTGCCGATTTTTTTTTCTGGAAAAAGTCTTGAAATTTGTCCACCCTCAATTTTGCCTTTTCGCGGTTTTTTTTATGATTTTTTTTAACTTCAGTGCATTTCTATTGTCAAAAGGAAGGCAAACTCCACTATCGAACAACAAAATTGTAAAGGTAACGAAAAATGTGATCAACTTCTAATTTTGAAAATGGAAATTAATTACCAGATTTCCCAGCGAAATAAAAGTTTTACCTATTGATCCAGTTTGCTCAAATTATTCGATTTTTGAAAAAACATGTCGGTTTTTTTTTACAGTTTCCTTGCGTTCTTTACTCTTTTCCAACTGTCAGTTGGTTATGTTTCCTTGCATTCATTGACTTTTTTCTAACTCTTTTGGTTATGTTCAAGTTCTATCAATTAGGGTAATAGACTTAGGTTGAAGGACTTTTTTGTAGTTTTTCCTTGAAAAATCTTTCTGAAGTTCTGAGGCTGTAAATTAGCTACGGCAATTATATTAGGTTTTGAAATCTGTTCACTTTCATTTTTGAAAGTTAATATAATTGTGTCCCTTGTGTTATTTAGCTAGTGAACGAGTTCAATATAGTGGAAAGAGTAATTCTACCATGTCTTCTCCGGACAGACGCCCGAATCGACCCGAATAATTGCGAGAATCAAATTGAGAGGAGACGATCGGAGGCAAGGTTGTTGTCTTCGTGTCTGCTCTTGCTTCTGAGTTTGACCAGAGCAGTTCCAGTGTTAGTTAAACACCTTCTAATTTTACGCCGCCCTCAGAAACCATCACAACTACCGAGCCAGTCACAACTGCTGATAGAATCATCAGGAACCACCCATCGTGGTTTTTACAGAACCAGTGCGACTATCACACCCTTGAGTGTCAATAGGGAGAGTGGGCTGGAAATAAACGAAGATGAAAGTGAACTGGGAGAAGGGAGAGAGAGACTCGGAGTGAGAGCATTTTTCGTCCACTCACAGCCGGCTGAACAGTTAAACAGACATCAAAGCTCCTCAATCTACACGCTTCTGTTGCAGGTCAGTGTTTCTTATCTACCTTTACTATGCACACACAAAAAAATGGTGTTTTTTATACTAGAAACGGCAAAGAAAGACTATTTTTATTAAATTTTATATAATTTTTACTATTAATGGCGAAGAGAAACAAAATTATGTTTTGTCTGCTTCGTCGCCGCATCGCGGAATTTTCTTGTTTTACACAATATTCACAGAAAAACATATGATAGCTTGGCTTACATCAAAATCAAACTTAAATAGCTTTTCAGGCACACATGGTTTTTAGAGAAAAATATTACGCCTGAGGTCGTAAAGGTCCTGAGTTCGAATTCGAACCAGGCCAGAACTTGTTTTTATTCAAAAGGGAAATAATCGGTTTCAAAAAGTTGTGTGTCTGCTTATGTGTGTCTACTTATGTTCGATCGGCTTAGTTGCATTGTTACGGATTTTTGCTGGGCTGTAAGTAATTTTTATTGTAACTGAAAGAGTTTTGATTTGTTACTGTAATATGTAAACTTACTAAGTTTGTATTTGTTTTTCGCTGGTGTGTTTGGCTTCAATTGTTTTGCTTCTGCTTTATCGAGTAAGTGAACCAATTCAGCGTTGTTTTAAAGGAAAAATAGATTTTTACGCTTTTGTGTGTTTCCGGAGGGGGAGCGTAAAAATTCGGAACTTTCTAAATTTTTTCAATTGAAAACGGAATTGCCGGCTCAGTTGGCGATCGATTTTTGTGTCTGAATATTTATTGAACGCTAGTTATTGTGTTTTTTGAACATCATCCAGACAAATTCTGAAAATTTTTAGTTATCGTTTTTTCGAAATGCTGTAATTGTTTTTCGACTTAGTGGCTTTTGTTTCCTTTTCTGTCTGCTAACTTGCAATGCGGTGTGTGTGGTCTCGCAAGTGGTGCGAAGCTCCGCTTCGCCTCTGTGTAGAATGATTAAGTAGGTTGTTGGATCAACCTCTGGATCTTTTCAGATTCTGAAGACCAATTGTGTATCAGAGTGCAGCCACGGCTCAGCCTCTGATTGGGGCTATGACTTGGCAGTGAAGCAACTGGCGAGCAGTATACTGTGCAACCTCTCTCTACCATACGCGTGTAGCAGAACTGCTACTTCCGCTGTTAACAACTCTCCCTTCCGCAGTGCTGCCCTGTCGTCTCCCAGGAAAGCCCTGCTTGAAAATGGGTTGCTCAAGGCGTGCTGGCAGCTAGTTAGCTCAAATGATTATAATTTGAGGTTTGCACCTTTGTTCACATTGTTATGGCTCAAAAGGGTCTTGAGTACTTTTAAAATTTAGATCGCATGGTTTTATTTCTGTTCAAAAAAGTACTAAATGACTTATACGAACGTTGAACTATGAAGTAATAAGTCTACGTAACTTTCGACAAAAGATCAGAAAACATTATGTCACGAAACACGTAACAATGAAGATGGTTTGTGAAAGGCAAGATTATGGATATATTTTAAGTTTCAATTAGCTGGCTGGATGTTAAACAAGATTTATGGATCTCTTCTCATTTTCGCAGACTGAACGGAGTGTGGATTCTAATGAACCTCAGCTGCGAAGGGACGCAGGAGGACAAAGAACAACAAGGGAAACATCTCATGTTGCAGATATGGCAGGGCCTACTGATGACGTCACCAATTACTAATACTGAATCTAATCACGCCTCCCCCGCTTCTGTACTGTCTCACCTGTTGCGTGACCCATGTCCGCATGTGGCAGAGAAGACCAGTGGTCTACTGCTCAACTTAAGTTGTCATCTCAGCCGGCACACTTGCAAAGGAGATCAAGTACACTTTTTTAACATTTTCAGCATTACAAATTAAAAATTTGCCTGCTCAGAGACGTTTGAAAACGGACCATTTGGTCTAAAGACGTTCTCTCAGTCTTCACATTGGTACATAGTTGTTGCCAATATCGTAAACCAGTCTACAAGCTTGTGAGCCTAATAACAATTTAATATCTTTTTATTATTAAGTACGTTCTTTTTGTCGAGTTACCTGGTGATCTCGTCACACTTAAGCTCAAGTAGCTCTAATTCGTTGTTAATTAAACAACGTTGATTACTGGATGTCTTTGAAAGATCGTTTTTGAAGAGTGAATGCTTGTAAAAGGATTGTTATTTTGCTCATTTCGTTCTTTTCGCGTGCGTTTTTTTTTGAGGCAGTTCATTCATAAGCGTTTGCGCTAAATGGAGGAAAGTTTTTCCGAATCAGATAAAGAAATAAGCATGCTAAGGCACAGGCGGAAGAGGCTGCATTCAAAACCGCATGTTTTGCTCATAGAAGTGCGTTTGACAAATGAGCACAATTGTGATAGAGATCCTAAAACATACTGAGTAGCTAATTTAAAGTGCATTGACTTGAAATTTTGCAAATTTTGCTTTTGTATAGCTGAAATTATCAAATGAGCCAGAAGCTGTCAATTAAAATTGTGTAAAATTTTGATAACGGGCGAGAGGGTTTTATGCACTACAAAGATGCATTTGTAATCATTTAGTGTTATGGATTTTGGATTAACAACTAGTGTTTCACTTTCGCATTTGACTCCCTTAAACTTAGTATGAGTTCATCACTCGCACGATTTGTTTCAGTGTGTGAATGACTCGGCTCGGCTGGTGATAGAAAAAGGAAGAGAAATTGTGCAATTCATCTGTGATGGACTTGAAAGGACAGAACTGCGACATAACGTGAGTGATGATCAAAGTCAGCTTAGCGCGTTTTTATTTATTTTTGGCCCAGATTGAAGCGTCACGACGTCGAAATCATGGGCTTTAAATTGGTGAGGCGTGATATATTTGGTGGAATATTTAAAAATTCACTATTTACACCTGCAAAGCTCGTGTTATAGTATGAACTATCTTTTTTTTTCAAATTGACTGGTACTGATAATGCGTCATAATTGGCGTGCTTCACTTAAGAAATTCGGTTTTTCCCAGTTAGCGTTATCAGTCATATTTTTGCTTGTGTATGCGAAGTGCAACTTCGCCGCTGTGTTGAAGGTTTCGGATCAATCACATACAACACCCGCGTTTATAGAAATACATAATTTGGTTTCCCTTTCTCCTCTGAATTTTGTGCTGCAATGGTTGTTTACACTAGCCAGCTTGCAAGCGTTAGTGTATTAGTACGACCAATCTTTTTTATCTAACTAAAATTTCATTAAAAGTGTTCCTTTGGTGGCACTTTTGCTATAATCACGATATAGCAGCCCAATTTTTACTAATTCGAGGCCTATTTCTAGTTTTTCTTATTGCATTTTATAAAGCTGCTTTTTGTCGTGTTCTCGCTAGTGTTTGAGAAGCACAGCTTCGCAGCTGTGTTCTACTGGGCTACTATGCTGTCTTATGACTAAAATTGGGTATTGATTCCTTTTTAGTATCAATTTTTTTGCTTGATTGATCGATGTGAGCCAAGGTGCCGTCTTGATGGAAGACACTAAGATTGCTCTTTCGCCGTTTTTAATTCTAAGATTTTACCGTTTTTAATTCTTGTTTTACCGTTTGCTCCAAGAATGACGAAAATATATTTCCGCATGAGTCATCATTTTCAAGATCACAAACACGTGGAACTTGCGTGTTAAATTTATCACAATCCTTAGTTGGGAGAAAACGGTACAGAAGCCAACTAAGTCATTCAGCACTCAAAACATTTTCAGGACACTTTTAATTAGATGTTAGTGATTTTTTTCAAGAAAAGGCTCTGATTTTTTTTTAATTGCTCAAATTACTACAAATGTGCATTCATACATATTAAGAAAAAGAATTTATTCCTCTAAATTTGCAAACTAAAACCAATTTTACTTCAGTATAATTCAATAAATAAATATTTGAAAAAATGATTGAATTTACTGCAAACTTATTTAATTTTAAGATTTCTTAGCGGATTTTGTCTATTGATCCAGTTTTTTCAAATCGAGTTGTTTTAAAAAGTAACAATCATTTTATTTTTGAAATTCAAAGAGCTTTAAGGTGATAAATTTTTTGAAATTTGAAAGTGAAGTTTTTTTTTAATAACAAGCGTGTGTTTTTGTTCTGATGCCTTGCGTTCATGACTCTTTTCGAACTGTCTGTTAACTATGTTTTAATTTGCTGTAACTAAGATCAATGCATGATGTTATTTTGCGTTCAGTTGCTGCTGGCTCTGTGGAAGTTTAGTTGTGCACCAGACATGTGCCCTCATCTTATGGTTGAGATGATTGTGAAATGCGATGAGTTGATGCAGAAAGCTAAGAAGATTCTGCTGTTGGTAAGCTGTTATTTAAGTATACGAGTTGGATTAAGAAAAACTATTCAAGATATCAACATTACACCATGTGATCATATAAAAATATCTAAATTGAGTTGGCTTTTTTCTACAAATGAAGCCCATTAAGGGCCTTGTTTTCAGCCGCAGATAGTTGAGAGCATATTTTTTTGTGGTCAACTATGCCTAAACTTTGTCTGGCCGGGGTTGTATGGCATTTTTTTTCAATTAGGAGAAGATTGAGATGCGACTTGTTAGTTTGGTGCTGCAATGGATTGCTAAGTGCTTGTCGCCCACTGACATAAATTCGGCATATAACACAAGCGATAATAGATCCCCAACTGGCCTCGCTGACCATACTTCTAGAAGCAGTGCAATATCAGATCAAGATGAGAGAAACAGAAGGAAAGAAAGGATGGTTGCTCACTTCAGACGACACGACTTCCTATCCGCCCTCTCGTCTCTTCTCGGCACGGTGTCGATTTTTGCAGAGAAAGGATACAAACACCATTACGCAGTTTCAATTATTCAACAGTTAGTTCCATTTTTTTCAAATAAGTGTTGACGAAGCTGACCGAATTTTGGCTTACTTTTGGAGGAAAGAGTTATTGTTACTTTGTTTGTTTCAGAATACATCATCTGTGTGGAGTATTGCGAGTTTGAGAGAAACGACAGAAAGTAAATTAGTCAGGCATTCAAAATGGTCAACCAGACTCTTATATTTTCATACAGAAGTCTTTTTAAATATAGATATTAGGTACTTGAAGTTCGAGCTGTATTCTACAAAAAAATTATCTACAAAGTCGAACTCTTATTTAGGTCCTTTGGGTTTTTTTCGGAAAGTTCGTTCACAATCCTTTTTTGGTGATTTGAACTTCTATTTCTTTTGAAATTGCTTTTTTCATAGTTTTTAAAAGTCAATGAACCTAATGAATACTGTTTTATCGGTCTTGATAATTTTTTGTCGTTTTTTAAAGGAAAAGTCTTACACTTAGTTCACGCTCAATTTAGATTTTTCGCGGTTTGACTTGATTTTGTTTTCAATTCATTTCCGTTGTTTCCACAAGCAAAGGTGTTATAGTATGAATTATCTTTTTTTCCAGCCTAAGTCGCAAATATTGTTGCAACGCAAATATTGTTGCGACAAAGTGTGTTCATTTTGAAAGTATTCATTTTGATCAATAACCAGCTATTAAGTACAGCCAATGCTAAGGATATTAACACTGACTATTATATTCCATTTAGCTTCAAGTTCTAATGGATCTGTGGCGTAGAGGTAGGAAAGGAGACACGCGAAAAATAATTTAAATGAAGTTTTTCGTTGACTTGTTGAAATGCGTCCACTTGCGTCACTTAGCAATTATGTAGACTCATAATTGGCGTGCGTCACTTAAGAAGATTTGTAGACTCAAAGTTTTAATCATTTAGTTTTTCACGGTAGCGTTATCAGTCTTGTTTTTGATTGTGTATGCGAAGTGCAACCTCGTCTCTGTGTAAAAGGAAGGCAAACTCCACTTAGGAACAGCAAAAATGTAACCGTTACGAAAAACGTGGTCGGCTTCCAGATTCGAAAGTGGTTTTAATTGTTCACATTTCCCAGCGGAATAAAAATTTTAACTGTGTTACATTTTTCTCAAATTAGGTTAATTTTATTAAAAACGTCACAATAATAAATTATTCTTGCAGGCCTGTTTTTTCTGTTTAATTAGTCTTTTCCAACTGACTGTTGGCTATGTTTTGAGTGGCGCTAAAATGCGGTTTCTGGAATAAATATTAGTTGTCAGGAGGGTAACTGTAAAAAAATCATAAAATGAGTTGTTTGTTCTGAACACGAAGGGAGTTTTGTTGTTCAAGTGTTTTTTCCACGCAAGCTCAGGTACCGTAAATAGAAGTGATCGTAAAGTTTTTATTGAAATCCGTTCAATCCTTGTCAACTGGAATAAAAAGTTTCTGAAATATCTAATCAGATGTTCATTAAACCGTTCTTACGCTAGCGAGCAGCTAGTAATTTAGTACGAACCTTCTTTTTTTCTAACCTAACCTAATAAAAGTTTTCATTAAAAAGGCTCACTTCTGTGCCTTTTTGCTATAATCACGATCTGCAGCATTTAAAATTTCATAGCATCTGTTCTAGGTTTTATTTGTGGCTAGTGTTTGTTAACGACTAAGCGTTTTTAGCTCAGTGGTTAGTGCGTCAGACGTAATTTCTATGTTGCAGTAGATCTTAGGTTCGAGTCCGAGACGTCGCCGAATTTTTACTAATTAAAGACTAATTTTAATTTTTTCCTTTTGCACTTTTTAGAACTCTATAGCTGCTTTTTGTCGTGTTCTCGCTAGTTTTTACCTCTGTGTTAAAAATTGGGAAAGGATCAACATATTTTTTTGTTTTGCACAAAAATGGCTCTGGCTGGAAAGTTTCAACATTTTGTGCTTATAGTACATCAACCCAACCGTATATTTTGTTGGATTTGAATTTATGGGCGAATGGTGTTCTGTGAGCCCGCAATTAACGCAGTGATGACAGTAATATACTTGGTGTTGATTTGCTTTAAATGAAAAATCATGAAAGTTGTTTACGCCGAAGTATGATTTATTGTTTGAACCCTTGAAAGTGGAGAGGAACTTTGTCTTCGGGTGTGTTTTAATTCGGGTGTCTTAGCTTTCCACCTCAAGTTTTTGAATTAGTTGAAAACTGTTCAATTTTAGTAAGACTTATTTTGGAAGTTTCTTTCAGCGCTTCCGTTACCCTAAAATTTTTTAAAGAAAATCAAAAAAAGTTTTTCTGCAGAAAAAAATATAGATTTTTTTTTCGTTTTTTCAAACAAATATTTTTGCTGAAGACTAATTTGCTAACATTCTACGCGTTCAGAAAGTTCTTTTATCACAGCTCAGTGAAAAAGTGACACTATTTGAAAAAAAGAACAAATCTTATTTAAAATTTTGAAGGGTCGATCAACGTAGTTCAAACTTTTATATAGGTCGTGATGATTATATTTGTTTTTTTTTTCACGAAAAGTTTTTGATTTGTTTTTAAGTGCAGTTCATGTTCATTTTAAAAGAAAGGAAAACTCCACTATCGAACAGCAAAAGTGCAAAGGTCACAAAAAACGTGATCGATTTCTAGTTTCGAAAGTGGAATTTAATAGAATCACTTTTGATGCTGACACGCTCGATTTCATGAAAATTCAAATGTAACTACTGTGGGTACTAGTTACTGCAGGGTAGTTTGAAGGGGACTTGAAACTTCTAAAGTTTTTTTTAGAAAATCAGTTTTTCGGCTTAACCGTTGTCTGCTCAAAAATTGTCGGCCTTGTTTCCGCTTCGTAAGTTTTGTTCAGTTGATAATTAAAGAGCAATGAACGCGGTGAAAACTCTTATATCGGTCTAGCTGATTTTTTTTTTCAGGAAGAAGTCTTAAAATTTGTTCACGCTCAATTTTGAATTTTCACGGTATGACTTGTGATTTTTTTAAGTTCGGTGCATTTTCATTGTTAAAGGGAAGGCAAACTCCACTATCGAACAGCAAAAATGTAAAAGTCACGAAAAACGTGATCGACTTCTTATTTCGAAAATGGAAATTGTTTATCAGATTTCCCAGCGAAATAAAATTTTTGCCTATTGATCCAGTTTTCTCAAATTCGGTTAATTTTATCAAAAAAAGCCAATCATAAACTGTTCCAGAAATTCAACGAGCTTCAAGGGCACCTTTTCTTCTTTGAAATTCGAAAATTGGATTTTTCAAAAAAAAAGTCTGTTTTTTCTGTTTACTCGTGTTCACTGACTCTTTTCCAACTCTCTGCTGGCTATGTTTTTAATGAATGTGCTCGGAACATTCTGTGCTACTTGCACAGGAACTGGCTATTGCTGTTTCTAATTAATTTTTGTCCAAGTTATTTTCAGTTAATTTTTTCAATTACGTTTTGAGCATTTCGAGGGAACATCTGAACCCTCACTTTTTGACATAGAAGAAATCATTCCGTGCTTTCCTAAAAACGTTATAGTATAAAATGATTTCAAGTACCATGAAGATACTTCCTGCTCAGTTGGTTAAGGTATATATTTTAAAGCCCTTTCGATAGTGTTTCAGGATCTGAAAAGATACCGCTCAAGCGATATACGGTCATTGAGGCTGAAGTTAATAGCTTTTTGAGATAACCACAGGTATTTCTACCAATTCCATCTAGATTTAATATGGGAAGTTTGTCGCAGGGTTGCAAAAAACATGTTACGAGTTAAAAAAACAGTTTTAAACGCTTAAAACGTTTTGAATTAAAAAACATCGAAATTATGCAGTATGTGCACCATACTTTGCCAAGTTGAGTGCTCTTTTCATTTCATTTTCAGTAGCATCGACTCTGAAAAAGTCGGATACAAAAAAACGCAGCAAATCAAGAATCCGGAATAGAAAAACTATACTGTTTCTCGGTACTTTCGAGCCATTCGCGTCGTTCGGTAACCCGTTCACGAAATCTATCGAGGAGATTTTTCCACGAATACAGTTCAGTTAATGAAAATTGTTAGAAAGTTGTTTGCAAGAAAATCTGCCAATCAGGGGAAGTTGTTTTAAACACTAAATTATTCAATGTTTTGGACACTGTGTTAAACGTGTTTTAAACATGATTTAAACAAAACATGTTTTAAACATTGCAACCCTGGTTTTGTCGTGTGGGTTTTGCGTGGTTGTGTATGTATGTGTAAGTATGTCGATTTAAGTAATAGTAAAATTGTTCCAAAATCGAAACTGAAAGAATCTTTACCACAAAATCATTGGAAAGTTAATTTTCTGTGTAATTTGTATTATTTGGGGATGTGTTGTTCAATCAGCACTCTTGTAAATTATTTTTAGCCTAATTATTTTAATTGCCGCATTGAAGCCAGCCAAATTTTTGTATTAGTTTTTTCCTCGACACTGGGTTCTCGCCGCTTTTTAAAGTTGTATCATTGCAGCTCGAACCATTCATTGTGTTATATCAATCAGCTGCGCAGGACGCTTTTTTACAACACCTTAGTTTGCATAGATGGCAAAGAGTCAAATTGAAGTTGCTTCTCAACTTTGATAATCGAAGCAAAAATCCTGGTTTTTGAGGGTATGTTTATAGTGGTTAGGGTATGAATTACAGTCGTCCCTTACTTACGCTCGTATTGTTAATTTTCAGACGGTTAAATGAGTGTTAAGAAAAGAACAAGACTATTGAGTGATTCCGACTCTGATGATCAAGTGGCGACCAATGGTTTAGAGAACAGACTAGAAGATGAAGAAGAAGAATCGATTGCTGAGCACAATGTGTACACATCTCCAACTGCTAAGAAGATGGCGGAACTTGGTGATGCTGATGAGGAGTCAGACGAGGATATTACCATCCGGCGCAGAGCACAAACATCATCAGGAGCTGCAACGTCATCTGCAACATCAAAACGTGAAAGTAGACCTGTGGATTTGGATGATGCAGAAAGAGATGGCTATGGAGGTTAGTAATTCTACGCTTCCAGTCGTCGCATTTAAATGAGCTAAGTTTACATGAAGCGTAGGAACATGCGTACCACCTTATAGTGCGAATAGCGCAGACAAAAAGTGGAGCTTACAAATCCAGTTGTTAATGGGGAATTTGAAGTATTTGATGATTTAAATACACATCTGCATTTTAGGTGTATCAGACTATGAGAATGAGAATGACGTCACAATTGCGAGAAGAAGAGAAAGGGAAGTAGAAGGTAGTCCAAATGCAAACCAAGAGGAAGATTATGAGGAGATATTCGCGGGAGACAATGATGACTTGGAGGCTGTGGATATAAACATGGGTGCTGAAGAGCTGCTCAATGCAGACCAACAACAAGCAGGAGTGGAAGTGAAAAAGAAACGAGCCATCAAAAAGAGAAACACTCTGAATGCAAAATTATTCATAGACAAGGACAAAGGTCTTCTAGATTTGAATAGGCGGTGCAGGAAGATTAAATTCAAGGGCAAAGGGTACGAAGAACAAGATTTTGATTCTCTCTTGTGGAATATTGAACATTGGGCTCATATGTTGTGTCCAGCGGCAAAGTTCAAAGATTTCCTAGAACATGCGGAACGACTTGGTAAGAAAATAGAGATTAAGAACTTTTTGAGGTCGGTTCGCAGCGGCGAGCTGGAATATGGCTTGCCTGAAATGGTTGACTCGGACAATGAAAATGTGAAGCCATCGAAAAAGCAAGATTTAGATTTTGATGATGTATTAATGGAAGAGGAAAATTTAATTAGAGAAATGGAGACGATACAGGAGAATTCTTTCGCAAACGACAGCGAAGTCGGTCGCAACAATAAGAATAGTTTCAGTAATTACGGCCCTCAAAACAATACAATGAATACGACTAGCGTTAATGGTTTCAATGCCTCAAAATTGGTTACATCAACACCTTATCCTAAACACTTGCTAACCAATAAAGAACAGCCCTCGGCGACGCAAAATAAATCACCTCTTTCAGATGACATAGCTAGAAAGATCGAAGAAAAGAGGTTACAGGCACTTGCTAAGCGGGTTCAAAGGGCCTCGATGCCGCCCCCTCTAACAGAACCGAACCATCATGCCCAAATTGAAGAATCTCCTATTGCAATGAACTAAAATTATTTGATTTTTTGTTATGAATTGTTTGTGATTGTTTTTGAATTAATTGAATTTTACTGATGATGACAGTTTTTGATGACAGATACCGGTCGCAACATGTTTGTTCCTAGCATCATAAGTTATAGCGAATTGCTACTTGATATCGTAGTTGCTTCCTACATCGCAATTTGGCTTGTACACAGTCTAAAGAACACTTGTGCCCTGTCTGATATAAATGTAGCTATTGAAATACATATTTGGTAAGATAGTAAATTTGTATCACACTTCGCATCTGTGTTAACCTTTTTTCAGGTTAACCACTTATTCACCAGAATCAATATTGGTTTTTGTTTTCTTGAGAGTAATGAACGCAGTGAAAAAGGTCTTGCTGATCTTTTTTTAGGAAAAAGTCTTAAAATATTGATGCACTTAGGTATAATGCACTTATTGAGTTCGATTGAAACTCATCTGCTGAAAGTGACGTGAATAGCCTTCTCCAAAGACGAACGTGGAAAAGGCGCAAAAAAACGTGAACGACTTCTAGTTTCGAATGTGGTTTTTTTTATGGTTTCCAGCCGAATAAAAGCAACCTGTTGATCCAGTTTTCTCAAGTTGAATTAATGTTATCAAAAAAAGACAAATCATAAATCGTTCTAAAAATTTTATTTTTTTCTTTGAAATTGAAAATTGAGATTTTTTTAAACAAAGTCAGTGTTTTTTTTTGTTTACTTGCGTTCATTACTCCTTTCCATTCTTCGATTGGCTATGTTTTGTCTGCTTATCTGTTGTTCGCTTAGTTGTCACTTCCTGGGATAGTTTTGTTTTGCTGAGGTTAGTTTTTATGTTGCATTTAGTGTTTGATTTGCGCCTACAATTTGTGACTAACTTTGACTTTGTATTTTTTTGTTTTTTTTTCGCTAAAAAAATCCTCGGCCCAAATTAATTCGGCTGTTTTTTATCGGTTTAATGACCTGATTTTGGCCGTTTTGAGGGAAACACATTTTCAACACTCTCCTTCGCACTTTTAAATTTGGTTTCATGTTTACCAATCGGTTTTTTGAAATTTCAATTGTTTTTCGTTTCGGAAATTTTTTTTTTTCAGTATTTGCAGTTTTTCTCAGAAACTACAGATTTTCGAAAATGGGTGTTAATTGAAAGACCGTCTATTCCCCTGTGTATCTGTATATTCCCCAAAGTCTTTTTTCACTTGACTTTCTGTCTACAGCCTTCTATGGAGATTATTTGACATCTCGAAAACTACCCTCTCAAATCTGATTTTGTTTGATCAATTCTCGAAAAATATTTTGCTATATCAAAGTTTTGGGTCCAGTTCAAGTTGGGTTCAGTTTCGGTTGAGGAAAGCTCATTTGTTTATGAGAATACGCCCTCGAAATTTTATGGCCCTCGGAAAAGTCAGTTTTGATTTTCTAACTGTTTTTTTTTCTTACAGTTTTTGACTTTTCTGGAACTACCCTCCTAAATCTGAGATTTTGGGTTCAATTTAAATTACAGGTTACGTGAATTCCTTCAGCATAAGCGGCTACCGTCTTTTTTGTTACACAAAAAGCTATGATTCTTTGAAATGTCAAACTTTTGATTTATTGACCGTTTTTGGTTTTCCGCTAACTATCCTGCCGAATCTGATAGCTAGGTTCAATCGAAACAGCAATTTGTTGGAAGCCTACCTTTCTAATTGGCTATGCCCAGTTTGTTTCAGAAAAAAAGTTTTGGCCTTCAAACAAGTTATGGCCGGAAATTATCGACTTTACGCGAAAACTACCGGGCCAATTCTCAGGTTGTCTTCAATCGAAAAGCCCGGTTTTGGGAATCTTATCTGCTTAAGCGGCCACAACCTGCTCTTTGCAGAAAAAAAATTGTGGATTATGATAAGTCATTTAACCGTTTTTAGGGATCAAGACCTGAAGGTTTTCAAACCTGAGTTGAAAGAACGGGTTGCGATAATTGTTCCTGCTGAAGGGGCAACTGTTTAACTTTTTTATGAGAATTGTTATCTCTTTGGGGAAATTGATTATCTTAAATTTTTTTGTTCTTGGCACTTATTTTAGTTGAAAAACAACTAAGGTTTTGAGCAAATTACAATTTTTGAAATAACCTTTTTCGTGCCGCATCAGTATAGCACTTTCATTCAATATCAAACACATACCTCCAGGTTTAGCTGGGCTCGTAGTTGTTTTTTTATCAAAAGTTTTGGTTCACCTAGATTTTTCAACATCAAATTTTTTTGTTGTTGTTTTTGTGTGCTGTTATTGTGTGTGTTGTATCGTTTTTTCTATTGAGTTGGTGTGCTTTTTTTGATAACCAGATGCATTTTTTCCGACTTCTGATTTTTTTTCGGCTTCCTTGTATTGCAAGTGGTGCGAAGCTCGGTTTCCCCTCTGTTTTAAATTCAAATCGAATGTTTTTTTTACCGCAATAGCTTGGAGGTAACCCACATAGCGGGGAATACAAAGACCTGGCGTCCATGTCCGAGAAGGAGCTGCAATTGAATCACTTAAGAGTACCATGTCGAACTTTGGATACAGTGCTGGTAGCTGAGATTCTAGAAATAGTATAATTTCTTTTTTGAGTTAGTGCGGGTAATTTTTTGTGGTATTGTGGGAAATACTTTGGTCTTTACCTTCGCTCATTTACTTCAACGATGTGTTTTAGTTGTAAAAATAGGGTTTGTTAAGTTCGAAGGTTTTTCAGGTGTTTTATTTGCTATTAAGACTGACTGGTTTCTTTAATATAAGTAAGTGATAGCAAATCGGAACATTGACTTTTTTCAGCCTTTGTCGGCCTATCGTTTGTCTTATTATTTTTGTGGCAACTCCAGTATAGAATTTTCGTGTGATTTAGGCTATTTTTACATGATTTAAGCTTTTTAAATAATTTTTTTTTTAATTGTAAGTGGAACTGGAGGTTTATGCCTACTCTTAAAACAATACATGAAACCTGTCGCTGTTTTCTTCATGAAACATGTCCGCTTGGCCCCTGTGTTGAAGCTTTTAGATGTGTTTTCTGTTTTTTTGAACCTACTGATTATTACTCTTTTAATTCAAGCGTAGTTTGTCAAGGCCAGTGAACGTAGAGAAGACAATTTTATAGAACGTGCTGATATTATCCACAAAAAAATTCTTGAAAGTTTTTTGCGGCTTTCTATTTGCAATGCAAGTTTATTACCGAAAAGAAGGCATACAGTGCTAATTTATATTAACCGGACGAAACGAATATAATTTGAACTTAAAACGCGTTTTTGTTAAATTGGTTTAAGATTATACAAAAATGTGAACAGTAGAAAATTTGCTTAGAGTTTCACCAAAATTAATATGGTGCAATTTTTTCCCGAAATTCTCAACTAAAATTTTGCTCCAAAATTGAGTCATTTTGGCTTATTTCATTAATCAAATATTACGCTGAAACTACTGTGTTAATTGATGAGCAAAATGTATCAGAAGAAGCCTCTTACTCGGGCCAAGAAAATTCTAGAAAGGTCAAATCTCCTGAAATTTGCGCAATTGCTTAAAATCTTTTTTTTATATATACTTTTATAACTATCTCGCCACATTTAAGGTTTTTCAACGTATAATTTTTCCATGTTTACAGAAGAATTTTTCACGATTAAGCTATATCGTATATTGCAATTGTTAAGAATAAATTCAAATTACGCAAAAAATTTTAGAATTTGAAATTCCCAACCCTGTAAGTGCGTGCTATCAGAGTACTCCCAAGGATTGGGAATCTTGCCTCCAAATTTGACTGCTCTAAATCTTTTAGTTTTCGAGATACGACGTGTGTTATGATTTCTTTTTGAATTTTCAGCAAAGTGATATTTTAAAAATTCAAAGGTTGGAAATTCTCAACCTTGTAGTTAGGTACTATGACGGTAATCTCAGAAATTCTAAATTGGAAATCTTGCGTCTAAATGCGAATGCTCAAATGCTTTTAGTTTCCGAGATTGACGTGTTTTATGATTTATTTCGAATTTTTCAGAAAACTTAGATTTCAAAATGTTTTAAATTCTCAACCTTGTAGTTAGTTACTATAACGGTACTCTCAGAAGATCCAAATTGCAAATCTTGCCTTCAAATGCGACTGCTCAAATGCTTTTACTTTCCGAGATGTGACGTTTGTTATGTCTTTTTCTTTAAAAATGTTCAAAGATATAAAAAAAAATTCACAAAATTTGAAGTTCTCATCTCTAAAGTGAGGCTCTATCAGGGTACTCCCAGGAGTTGCAAGTTTTGCTTTCTATGTCTTTTTAAAGTTTTTCAAAGAACTTAGATATAAAAACCTTCACAAAAATTTATGATTTTTCAAATTTTGAAAAAAAAACTTAATTTGATATTACCACCCCTAATTGGGTGCTGTCTGAGTACACTCGTAGAATGCAGTTCTTATTTTTAAATTGCGGTTTCTTATGGATTGTTAAAATTTCGAATCACCTGAGGTGCGTTACACGCTACTTTGTTTTTGTTTTGGGTTTTATGTATGTGTTTGGAGATTTAGTTCTAGAATTTTTTTGGGCTGTGTAAGAGGCTTCTTTTGATATATTTTTCTCGTCAATTAAGTAGTTTCAGCCTTATTCTTGATTAATTTAAAAAAAGCCAAATTGACCTATTTTTGTGGTGGAATTTGGTTGAGAATTTCGGAGAAAAAATTGAATCATAATAATTCTGGTGAAATTCTAAGCAAAAGTTTCAAAGTTTGTAATTTTTCTCCGTATAATTTAAATCAGCACTGTGTCAGACGCTCAAATTTCAATAGTGCCAATAACGCGCAAATAATTGAATGATTTTAAGTTGGTGATATATTACAATAGGTGGCAGATTCAAGTTAAATAGCTGGTTCGCTCTTTGTCATACTTCGAACAGTATTTATATATATTTTTTTCAAAAGCCACATTTAGTGACAAAAGAATTGTAAAATTTGAATTTTTGAGTGACATTTCATCTGGCAGAGTAATGTATATTCTAAAACTATCTTAGTAGCATGTACAATTGATGGAAAATGAAATGACTGTATAATGCAATATAGTTCCCGAATTGAATAGATGCTTTATACTCAAATAACCACCTATTGTACCATATAGCCTTTAATTTTTATATTAGACGATTTTAAAACATTTCCTGCGGGAAAAATATTATTGATTGATCCAGTTTTCTCAAATTGATTTTTCGCAAAAATGCTTGCCCTGAAAATTTCCTCCCTTTGAAAGTTCCTTGGCTAACCTAATGAAATAATGTATTTATAACAGAAAAATTCGGGTTTTAGAAGGTACTAACAAATAATCGAGCAGCAATTTTGTGTATATTTCGTATCAGGAGGATTTTAGGGGTGGGTGCGGATTCCCCTCAACCTAATTCGATTTTTTGTCTGCAAGCACCCCCACTCGCTACTGCTTTGAAACACAATTGCCTTATTTCCAACGTTCATTTTTATGGTGTACTTAAAATTGTACATTATTGGATAGCTGTGACGTTGCATTGCATTGCGTGGCAGTGATTGCGTGGCTGGTATTATTGAACTAGTGGTTGACGAAGCCAACTACGTAAAACAAGGTGATGCCAAAAATAGTACGTGATGTTATTTGTTGGTCAGAAGCACATAACAAACAAACATGCTCTATTTATCGAACTGCAGTTTAAATCTCAGAGACTGAATTGAATTAATGCAAGGATGGTTTCTAGCCTCTTCTTTTTCAGATCAGCTATTGGTATCACTGTATTATGACATTTTGATTTTCACGCAGCCTGTGCGGCCAAGCCTTCGAAAATTTAACAAAATCATCGCAAATCGAACTGTAACACTTCAAAACTCTGCAGGAATTATTTGATTCCGACAATTTAAATTGACATTATTGACCATTGTCTTGATTATTGTTCGATTAGTGCTGAAAATCGATTTGAAAGTAAAGTTACCAGTTGGTTGAGGATGGGCCAGCTGTTAGCCAGCCCCCATCCGCCGCAATTTCCGAGGCCTCAAATTGCTGGAGACAGTTTCAATTTACAGCAGCAGCGGGATGAAAGAAGGCGGCATAGAGTCGATCGCGAGACTGCCGGACAACAGGAAGAAAGTGTAATGGGAAGGGATGATGAGAGGGTGGAGAGTGACTTTGATGAGGTTGAAGTAGTGGATGAGATAAGAAGATCCAACATTGCGTGGACACTATCCAGGTAATGCATCTGGATAGGATTTGTCCACATTTGAATTAACCATATGAACCAGTTAAAATACATAAAACTTAAAAAATCACTGAACAATTACATTGGAAATTCAATCTGAGACACTTTTTAATTGTTTGCTTTAATGAAATGAATTTATATGATACCTTATTTGACCGACTACAAGCTGTCTTTGAGGTGGTCAAAATCGGCTGAAAATACATACCCTTGTGTAATGGCTAGAACAATGACAAATTCGAGGTGCTATGTGTCTTTTCAGGATGGGTCTGTTGTTCGGAGGTGGCGACGAGCGTGGCCCAGCTGGTTCCTTCGGTCGGCGGTCCCGACTGGCCTTTCCTGATCTGGCCAGACTGCCTGCCCAAGTGAGTCTGTCCATCCTGTCCCACCTGAATGAGACTGAACTATGTCTGGCAGCCTGTGTGAACGAACAGTGGCGACAACTGGCCGACGACGACCTCCTCTGGCTATCGTTAGTTGTTTTGCCTATAATTGTATTCAGGTAAATTTATGTCATGAAAGTTATTGAATGCCACGTTTTCACCGCAATGATTGGGTTTTCTACTTGACTCGAAAGGTTTCTCATTTTTTGAAATTTATGTTCTTTGTACCGAGTTTACAATTAAGCGCTGAACCACGATATTATTTTGTTTTCACTCACTATTTTTGGTTGTGTTCACTTCAGTCTGTGTAAGTCGTGTTGGGGCTACACTAGTGTGTATGGCCGAGGGGGTCCCCGTGGTCTGCAGCAGATGTCCCCCCTTAAGAATGTGTTCCTGCTGCTAGATGAGGCGACTCTCACATTCAACTCACACTCACAGGGACCCCAGGAGGTAACTACCTACCAACATCTAGGACTGCGTTTCCTTCTTTTTATTAAACTGCATTACAATCGTTCCAAGTGCAGAAAAGTTACTTATTGTCAATTCGATGTTTTCAAGAAGATCCTGTAATTAGCTCATTTGGTTTGAATACTTTAGAATCGAAAAGCAAAGTCAACCAAATCTGTTTTTTGTTTCGAAAAAATTGCATTGTTGATTTCTTATTATACTAGCGAATTTTAGTGAGCGTTAGTATAAAAGTACGACCCTTCTTTTTTTCTAACCCAAGTCGCAAATAGTGCCATTTTTGGTGGCATCTTTACGGCTTTTTGATAGCATGTGCTTTGATATTCGAATAGTAATAAGGTAGCACAGTTGATGCATTTTTGATACATCAAATGAACCGAAAAAAGCCATTTGTTTCAAACACAAATTTTCTAACTCAATTTATCTCGCAATTTTTTGAAATGCGTAATTTATACATTATGTGGCTTGCTATTTTTCCTTTTCCCCCACCACACACGAGCATCATTTTCATGTCTAACGAGTAGTTTTACAAGGTTAATTATGAAGAGCAAATATGTTTGTCATAGCCTAATTAGTCTGATTGTAAATTTTCATGACAATTGGTCAAATGTGAACACTAATTTTACTTATGAAATTTTGCAGGTGGGGAGGGGAAGAAAAAGAGCCATGTGGCTTTATGCTGTGCCATTTGTTTTTTGCAAATTTAATGTGGATGCCTTCAGTTTGTTATATTCCAAGTTATTACGTGCAAAGTTGTGTGTATTTGTATTTGGTGCCAACTTTGCTGCATCGCATTGACAATTTTATAGCATATATAGCTGCTTTGTTTGTGACGTGTGTTAGCCGATTGTTACGCGTTCGTGGCCGAGAGGACAGGGTGTGAGACTCCAAATCTCGCAGATCCGTAGCCAATACCTATTTTTTCCGATTACTATTTTTTTCTTAGTTCACTGTATAAATCTGCGGTTTTGTCGTGTTCTCGCTCCTGTGGGCGAGGAACAGCTTCGCCTCTGTGTTAAATCTTATATTGTCAACGCTGATTTATAATATATATTGCAAATCCCGAAAATTATTTACACAAGCATTTTTTTTTCAAATTGACTGGTAATGCTAATGCGTCATCATTGGCTGGCGTCACTTAGCAATTATATAGACTCATGATTGGCGTGCGTCACTTGTGAAATTTTATAGACTCCAGTTTTACTCATTCAGTTTTTCCCAGTAGCGTTATTTTTTTTATTTTTGCTTGTGTATGCGAAGTGCAACTTCGCCTCTGTGTCAAAAATAAAAAGACATACGCTACCCAAAAAAAACTGTTTTTACTGCCTTTACTGTTTTGTTAGTAGCGCATTCCTTTTTACGATTGCGATTAGCAATCGGAATGTAGAATCTTTTTTCTAGTTAACAACCAGTTTAACAAGATCAGTTGAATCACTCGCTGATATCACTTACTGACATGCTCAATTTAACTACTGGGTGGGTACTAGTTACTACAGGGTAGTTTCGAGGGACTTGAAACTTTTTGAAGATTTTTTAAAACTCAGTTTTTTTGGCTTAAGTGGTGTCTGCTCAAAAATTGTCGGCCTTGTTTCCGCTTCGTATATTTGTCCAGTTGCTAATTTGAATTATTTCAAATGCCTTGCTTGGCATAATTGCCTAGAATTCTTGTTCTGATTTTCGAAACTCAGGGGGTATCCATAGAAAAACTTCTACTGATTTTCCAAAAAGGGGTATCCATAGAAAGACCGCCTACACCCTTGTCTGCATACTCTCCTGGTCTTTTTTTGCCTTACCGTTTTGTCCAAGTCTTTGAGAAAGTGTGTAGGGGATTTATTTGATCAATTTTTTAATGTTTTTTTTTTCGTTTTCTCAAAAAGATGTTTGTTTCAATGAATAGTGCGGTTTTGAAAAGCTCCCATTCAAAAGCGGCTAATAATTTTGTAATTTGTTACGCCCACTTTGTTTGAAAAAAATTATGGCTTTCAAACATGTGAAGTCTTAAAAGTTTGACTGTTTTTGGAAGTTTTGTGACTTTACTCGATCCTTACCGTGTCAATTCTCAGGTTAAGTGTTCAATCGAGGAAGCCAATTTAGGAAAAAACAATTTTTCTACTTCACCGGCCATGACCTGTTTTTCATAGAAAAAAGTTACGGTTTTAGGAAATTCAAGTTTTTTAGAACCATTTTTTAGAAATTTTTGAGTTTTCTTTAAAACTACCCTGTCAAATCTGAGATTAAAAGTTCAATCGAAATAAGGGGTTGCGCGAATTTTTCCTGCAGAAGTGGCTACCTTTTGTTTTTGTAAGAGAAATATTATGACTTCGGGAACATTCCAAAATCTCAAACATTTTCACTCTTTTCACTGATTTTAGTATAGAGAAACAACTGAAGTTTTAGACAAAGTCCGATTTTTGAAGTTACGCATTTCGTTCTGCATCAGTACAACAGATTCAAAATTAATCAAACAGGTGCTTCCAGTTTTAGCTGAGCCCTGAGTGTCCTTCGAGCTATACGAAAGTTTTGGTTCACCTAGTTTTTCTCAACATTTTTTGTTTTTTTTTCCGATTTTTTTACGATTGTTGTATCGCAACTGGCGCGAATCTCAGCTTCGCCTCTGTGTTCATATATAAGCATGTTTGACATGATTTTTTAGGAGACTGTATAAAAAGTTGTAATTGATTGAATTGAATATTGGTCAGTGATATATTGATGACAATAAAATTCTTCCGCACTTAAAAGTTTCGCTCAGGGGTCGAACACTGGAATTAAGTGTTCCTGTTATATAGCTAAAGCCAAATTTTTGGTAAAATTTGCCACTTTAAGCATTTTTATTGGTGAAAACTTATGCATTTTTGGTCATTTAGGTTTTTTAAATTGTTTTTCGTGTTGAAATAAGAAGTTGGATTCCGGGATCAAAATGAGCAGTTTCAGATTAATTAAATTCAGATTTTTTGACCGAATAGAATATTGGTAACAATTAGGCATCAACAATTTTTTACCTGTTGCAGGGTATACATCAGTTGGTGGATGGAGGAGTGCTAGACGACTGTGCTTTGGAGATAGCCAAGTTCATTCACTGCACTGACAAACTCAGGGCTGAGAGGGTGCGGCGATATCTGGAAACCAGGTATGGATGGCAACGCAACTACACCTAACTACACCCCACAATAAATTCATCAAGTCTCAGAGCTGACTATCTCGGGATAAGCAAGAAAGCTTAGCGTGTTCTCAGTTCCTGTCTTCGTTTTCTTTATGAACATTTTTTCTGGTTTTCTGTGATAATTAATAATAGTGATAACGATAAAGAGGTAAGAAAAGAAGTAGTTTTTCAATTGTTTTGTTCTAAAAAGCTGTTCACGCTCAATTTATATTTTAACCTTTCTTAAATTAAGTTCAAATCGTTTGCTGATGGAGATCGAAATACGCTCTCCAACGACAAAAGTGCAAATAAAGCAATAAAACGAATTATTCTTAGTAAGAGGGCTTAAATTTTTGAATGTCAAGGATTGGAGTGAAGATATTTATTGAGGTACTGTGTTTTTTTTTTTGCTTCATTGTTTCTTCAGGAAAATTTCTTAATTTTTGATAAGCTCAAATTTGATTTTCCGCGGTTTGACTTCAGGTTACTTTTTATGTTCAATGCAAACGCTCATAATCAGTTCACGTTTTTTTTGGAGAAGGAAAATGTTTAATGCTTCAATGCGATATCAGATTGACTTCAAAGGAACAGAATTTTGAATGTCTCAATCACTGAAGTAAATGAAATAAGCCACATCATAATGGGAATTCCTGATTCGGCAAATTTCATATTCAACTGCATTGGCAGTAGTGTTTTGGTAAATTCCAATTTGTATAGTTTCCTATGTTTTCAATTTCAAGAATTATTGTTTATCAGCGGTGTAAAAAGGAACCATAATCATCCTATTTAGTCGAGTGATATATATTAAAGCCCTTTCAGTCATGATTCGAAGGAAATTTTTAAAATGTCAAAAACTTACCCCAGTGTCGAGGAAAACTGGTTTAAATTTTTTGAATTTAAGTCTAATTCCGAGTCAAGCAAGTCCAATTTCGAGCATTCATCATAGGAAAATTGATTTTTTAGGCTAAAAAAACCTTGATATTACTAAATCAAAACTAGTTTTGGAAGCTTCATTTGACGCTCCCTCGGCCATAAAAGTTTTTTCATTTTTGTGACATCAGTTGTTGATTATGCTTCATTTATTTTCTTTTAATGCGTTTGTATTGTTCTCTCATCACACCACGCACAAAAAACGACACTAGTTGGAAGAGAAAATGAAACCACCTACTTTTTTGTAGTTTTTCATGATTGTGGTTAGACCACTTACACAGCAACTGGCTATCCTTGTTGCTTGGGTTTGTTTCATTACACTTGCGAAAGCAAGTGTCTTGTAACCGGGAACTAGACTTTTTTTTTCCAGAAAACAACTCTTCTTACAAGAAATTGAGCTTGCTTTATTATTGAACCTTCGCAACTTCCAGGTTCCTTCTCACTTGGCCGGGAGGTAACGGGGTCGATTTTGAACCCTAAGGTCTGGGGATCAAGTACCGGCAGAACCTTGTTTTTTTGGTATGTATCTAATTGGAAACTATTTTTGAGGTAAAAATTGAATTGTCACACTTTCGTTATTCTGTTCAAATTTTATCGGCCTACGTGCCACGTCACAAATGTTTTGTGTGCTATAAGCAAGTATCTCGTTAGTTTTAAGTGTTGTTCATTGTATTTTCACGGTGAATTGGATTTTTTTTCGGCTCAACTGGTGTCTGTTCACGGGTACGAATGGTTTTGTTTCCATTCGTATGTTTTATTCCATTGCTACTTTAAAATTCACTTGTCCTGCTTGGCCTGTTTGCCTAGAGTTTCTGTTTAATAAAATTCTTATAATGAAATTGTATAGGATCGGGTGTTTTATTTTTTTTTGAGGCGATTTGGAAAATTCACTTTTCTCAAAAACTACTCTTACCAAGTTAAAAAAAAAAGGTTAATCAGCAAAAAGACTGTCGAAGCTCAGTGTGCCTGCATAATCCGCTAGTCTTTTTTTCTTTACCCCACTGTCTACAGCTTCGAAAAAGTCTGTGGGGGTAATATTTGACCCATGTTTTTAGAATTTTTTTTTCGTTTTCTCAAAAGATAGAATGGGTCATGGAAAGCTTCCCTGCATAAGCAGCTACTCTCAATTTTTTTGCAAAAATTTATGATCCTCTGAATATTCTAATATTTGATTTTTGACCGTTCTTTTTTAAAATTTTTGCCATTTCTCAAAAACTTTCCTGAAAATTCTGAGGTTTTGGCTCAATCGAAATATACGGGTGTATGAAGCTCCACTGCTTAATTGCCGAAGCCAACTTTCATACATAAAAAGTAATGGCCCGAGGAAAAGTAAGTTTTTGGTTTTTTTAACCATTTTTGGAACTACTTGACTTTTCTCGAAAACTACCCTCCCAAGTCTAAGTTTCTTTGTTCGATCGAAATAGCAGGTTGAGCGAATCCCTTCTGCATCAGCGGCTACGTCCAAATTTTTTTAGAAAAAGCTATGATTCTCGGAAAAACTTTTTGAATTTTCTCGATAACTATCTTGCCAAATATGAAATCAAGGGTTTAATTGAAACAACAGATTGTTGAATATCTGCGTTTTTAGTTGGGAAGGTCTATTTATTTAAAGAAATTTTTTTTCAAAAAGTCAAGGTTTTGAAAACTACCCTACCAGTTCTTAGGTCAGGTGATCAATCGAAAAACCCGCTTTTGGGATTGTTCTCTGCTGAAGTGGGTGTGACCTACTTTTTGGCTGAAAGTCAAGTTATTTTTCCGTCAAGTTACTGTGTTTTAGCTTTTTTCTTTTTGTTTTCCACGCAAAATCACGTGCCCAAAATAATCGGACTGCGTTGAGTGTTATATCCTATTAAAGCCCTTTCAGTCGTGATTTGAAACAATATTAAAAAAATTCCAAGTTTCGAGAAAAACCGGTTAGAAGTTTCTGATTTTTTTCTCTAATTTGACCGAGTAAAGCGATTGAGCAGGCTTGTTTATGCTTAATTTAAGCCGTTTACAATTACTTATCTATACTATATTTAAATGCGAGTGACAGCTATCTCCCATGTTTAAGCATAATAATTTTGCATGTTTAAGGAAAGAGTTAATCATGGAAAGTCCAGTTGTATGATATCGGCCCTTTTATGGTTTTGTTTCTGAGTTGAAAATATGAAGAACTGAAACCCAGTACTTTTGGAGATTTCATCATTTTAGTTTTAAATGAACTTTAGTTGAAACTATTTTTTGTTGTTTATTTTCTGAAATAAAAAAGCGGCGCTGTAAAATGCCCCCGTCTATTGTTAACCTTGCATGCATTTCGTTTTTCATAAAGTATTAAGAGTAATGAACGTAGTGAGTACTCTTATACAGGTCTTGCTGATTAAATGCTCTATAAAGGTCTTGCTGATTTGTGGGTTGTTTTTGTTTGTTAATTGCCACTCTTTACTGTCTGTTGGCTGTATTTTTTTTTTAAATTTTGATGGTTTTTCTGATCTATGTTATTAGAATAATATTAGAAGCATGTGTATTAGACTAATTTTTTCAGGGTGAAACTTTTTAAATAAGTTGATTCTTTGGTCAATTTTCTTACGAATGAAATGTTTTTTTTTTCATTGTCAAATTTATATTTTGATGATTTGTCATTTGATTTTTTCTAAGCCCGTTTTTCATTTTTTGTCAAGCCGAGCTCTCCCATAGAGCAGCTAAGTTAGACTAGTAGTTTCATAAATGGATGAAAGTTTCAAAAAAATTGTTCTAGAGGTTAAAAAGTATCATTTGATCTCCGCTTTTCTCGAATGGATTTTTTTGAACATGATCTTTGAACTTAAATTTAAAGATTTTGAAATTGAAACAGTTTAACGACTTTTTTTTAAAAATTTTTTGTCGACGTTTTTCCAAGTTTTAGTTGCCATTGTTTATTGCTGCGTAAGTTGAATTATCTATTGAACTGTAGAGCTTTTGATTATTTTCTTTTGTTCGATATCCGTGTTAAAAACTTATCTAGCATTTTGAGATGCCTGTCCTCGTTTTTATGTGCCACTTCGTCAAGTGGTTGATATGGCGGTGATTTTTTTTGAATTTTACCGAAATGCAGTACGATTTTTGATAGATTTTGTTTGAATTTATTGAATTCAGCTATTATTCAGACCATTGTGGGTTGTGTCGCTGTACTTTAGAGTCCTCAAAAATACTCTTGTGGGCTGAGTTTGGGATCGTATCAAAGCCCTATTAGTCGGCGTTCCGATCCTAAAAACATTCAAAATCGTTCTCTCAGTGTCGAAAAAAGCTGATCTGAATATTATCCATTTCGAGAATTACTTTTAGCGGGGGAGTTTATTGTTTTAATTTAATCCTTGTCTGATATACTACTCTAAGCTATCAATAAGTTTTCTCAAATCTTAAGTGTCAAACACTTTTCCAATCAAGCCTACTGCATGCCTCGTTTTTTTTTAAAAAAAAAAAACAATTTGTAAGTGTAAAAATTAATTCATAAAAATCCATTTTGTTTTCCGATGAATTCTGTGGTCGAACATTCTATACCCCTTGCACCGAAACTGACTTCTCTTTTTTGTTGTAAAATATTGAAAACAGCAGTCATTTTTGTTGCAAACTAATTAAAAGAGCTGTTAAATTATTTTTCTTTGAGATGAAGTTAAGACACCGCATATTTCAAATTTTACCTGATTTCAAAGAGTATTAGCTGTATTTGAAGACCTGCTCTTTTGGTTCTCGTTTATAACAAATTTGTTTCGAGTATTTTTCTAACTCTCATAAAAAGCATCAGTATTTGGAGAACTTGAGACTCATATCAACATGACAACAACTGAGTTGCCATTTGGTTGTTAATCATTTTTTGAGATTTTTCTCGGATATCTGTTAGGCGCTTGTCACGTGTCTGTTAACATGTTATGTTTGAGTTTCCGTATCAACTACTTAACAATGATTAATTTTTGGTTGACAGTTAGTCTGTTGTTTTTTCAACACTCGCCAAGTGTTTTAACAGAGTTTATTCGAGTTATTTAGTTTATTCGGGAATAAATGACTTGGACTTGTAATCGTGAACTAGAATTGTTCCCATAAACAACTTTTCCTACAGGCGACAGGTATCTGATGCGAATCCATGCCTGACGTTGTTTGCACATAAGGTCTGGGGTTCGATCCCCGGTGGAACAGTTTTTCTAATGTCTGTTTGAAGTTGAGCTTGCTGTATTCTGGAACCCCAATACTTTTCAGGTCCCTATCACTTGATCTAGAGGTAAAGCACGCGCCTTTGGAACGCAAAGTTTAGGGTTTGTGTCCCGACCGGACCTTGGTTTTTTCGATGTGTGGAAATTATATATATATTTTTGGAAAGCGTCGGACAATCGTTTATGCTCTATCGTCGGACTATCGTTTATGCTCTATCGTCGGACTATCGTTTATGCTCTATCGTCGGACTATCGTTTATGCTCTATCGTCGGACTATCGTTTATGCTCTATCGTCGGACTATCGTTTATGCTCTATCGTCGGACTATCGTTTATGCTCTATCGTCGGACTATCGTTTATGCTCTTTCGTCGGACTATCGTTTATGCTCTATCGTCGGACTATCGTTTATGCTCTATCGTCGGACTATCGTTTATGCTCTATCGTCGGACTATCGTTTATGCTCTATCGTCGGACTATCGTTTATGCTCTATCGTCGGACTATCGTTTATGCTCTATCGTCGGACTATCGTTTATGCTCTATCGTCGGACTATCGTTTATGCTCTATCGTCGGACTATCGTTTATGCTCTATCGTCGGACTATCGTTTATGCTCTATCGTCGGACTATCGTTTATGCTCTATCATCGGACTATCGTTTATGCTCTATCGTCGGACTATCGTTTATGCTCTATCGTCGGACTATCGTTTATGCTCTATCGTCGGACTATCGTTTATGCTCTATCGTCGGACTATCGTTTATGCTCTATCGTCGGACTATCGTTTATGCTCTATCGTCGGACTATCGTTTATGCTCTATCGTCGGACTATCGTTTATGCTCTATCGTCGGACTATCGTTTATGCTCTATCGTCGGGCTATCGTTTATGCTCTATCGTCGGACTATCGTTTATGCTCTATCGTCGGACTATCGTTTATGCTCTATCGTCGGACTATCGTTTATGCTCTATCGTCGGACTATCGTTTATGCTCTATCGTCGGACTATCGTTTATGCTCTATCGTCGGACTATCGTTTATGCTCTATCGTCGGACTATCGTTTATGCTCTATCGTCGGACTATCGTTTATGCTCTATCGTCGGACTATCGTTTATGCTCTATCGTCGGACTATCGTTTATGCTCTATCGTCGGACTATCGTTTATGCTCTATCGTCGGACTATCGTTTATGCTCTATCGTCGGACTATCGTTTATGCTCTATCGTCGGACTATCGTTTATGCTCTATCGTCGGACTATCGTTTATGCTCTATCGTCGGACTATCGCTTATGCTCTATCGTCGGACTATCGTTTTTGCTCTATCTTCGGACTATCGTTTATTCTCTATCGTCGGACTATCGTTTATGCTCTATCGTCGGACTATCGTTTATGCTCTATCGTCGGACTATCGTTTATGCTCTGTCGTCGAACTATCGTTTATGCTCTATCGTCGGACTATCGTTTATGCTCTATCGTCGGACTATCGTTTATGCTCTATCGTCGGAATATCGTTTATGCTCTATCGTCGGACTATCGTTTATGCTCTATCGTCGGACTATCGTTTATGCTCTATCGTCGGACTATCGTTTATGCTCTATCGTCGGACTATCGTTTATGCTCTATCGTCGGACTATCGTTTATGCTCTATCGTCGGACTATCGTTTATGCTCTTTCGTCGGACTATCGTTTATGCTCTATCGTCGGACTATCGTTTATGCTCTATCGTCGGACTATCGTTTATGCTCTATCGTCGGACTATCGTTTATGCTCTATCGTCGGACTATCGTTTATGCTCTATCGTCGGACTATCCTTTATGCTCTATCGTCGGACCATCGTTCATGCTCTATCGTCGGACTATCGTTCATGCTCTATCGTCCGACTATCGCTCATGCTCTATCGTCGGACTATCGTTTATGCTCTATCGTCGGACTATCGTTTATGCTCTTTCGTCGGACTATCGTTTATGCTCTATCGTCGGACTATCGTTTATGCTCTATCGTCGGACTATCGTTTATGCTCTATCGTCGGACTATCGTTTATGCTCTATCGTCGGACTATCGTTTATGCTCTGTCGTCGGACTATCGTTTATGCTCTATCGTCGGACTATCGTTTATGCTCTATCGTCGGACTATCGTTTATGCTCTATCGTCGGACTATCGTTTATGCTCTATCGTCGGACTATCGTTTATGCTCTATCGTCGGACTATCGTTTATGCTCTATCGTCGGACTATCGTTTATGCTCTATCGTCGGACTATCGTTTATGCTCTATCGTCGGACTATCGTTTATGCTCTATCGTCGGACTATCGTTTATGCTCTATCGTCGGACTATCGTTTATGCTCTATCGTCGGACTATCGTTTATGCTCTATCGTCGGACTTTCGTTTATGCTCTATCGTCGGACTATCGTTTATGCTCTATCGTTGGACTATCGTTTATGCTCTATCGTCGGACTATCGTTTATGCTCTATCGTCGGACTATCGTTTATGCTCTATCGCCGGACTATCGTTTATGCTCTATCGCCGGACTATCGTTTGGGCTCTATCGTCGGACTATCGTTCATGCTCTATCGTCGGACTATCGTTTATGCTCTATCGTCGGACTATCGTTTATGCTCTATCGTCGGACTATCGTTTATGCTCTATCGTCGGACTATCGTTTATGCTCTATCGTCGGACTATCGTTTATGCTCTATCGTCGGACTATCGTTTATGCTCTATCGTCGGACTATCGTTTATGCTCTATCGTCGGACTATCGTTTATGCTCTATCGTCGGACTATCGTTTATGCTCTATCGTCGGACTTTCGTTTATGCTCTATCGTCGGACTATCGTTTATGCTCTATCATTGGACTATCGTTTATGCTCTATCGTCGGACTATCGTTTATGCTCTATCGTCGGACTATCGTTTATGCTCTATCGCCGGACTATCGTTTATGCTCTATCGCCGGACTATCGTTTATGCTCTATCGTCGGACTATCGTTCATGCTCTATCGTCGGACTATCGCTCATGCGCTATCGTCGGACTATCGTTTATGCTCTATCGTCGGACTATCGTTTATGCTCTATCGTCGGGTTATCGTTTATGCTCTATCGTCGGACTATCGTTTATGCTCTATCGTCGGACTATCGTTTATGCTCTCTCGTCGGACTATCGTTTATGCTCTATCGTCGGACTATCGTTTATGCTCTATCGTCGGACTATCGTTTATGCTCTATCGTCGGACTATCGTTTATGCTCTATCGTCGGACTATCGTTTATGCTCTATCGTCGGACTATCGTTTATGCTCTATCGTCGGACTATCGTTTATGCTCTATCGTCGGACTATCGTTTATGCTCTATCGACATTGTACCTCATTTTGCGTTGTTTAAAATGCAACAAAATTTAATCGAAATGCAACGAAATTTTCTATGAAATCATTTTGTTTTTGGATCAACTGGCGTCTGCCCAAGTTGCATCCGTGTCATTTTCTGTCTGCTAATTTACAATGCTCTCTTTGTGTTGTAGCGCAAGTGTTGCGCAGCTCCGCTTCGCCTCTGTGTCAAAACTGAAAACGTCATCATTCGTTTGTAAAATTAGAGTTTAAACAATCATTTTGCTGAAAATGGTTACCTGTTAAAAATGCCTGGAGCTGGTGTATATATCCAAATCGATTTGTCAAATTTGCTGAAACTTACGACTCTTCGCTCATCGCGTATGCGCGACGAATAAAAAACGTGCAAAATTGAAGGTTCATGGGTGGAACCCGGGCTGATGGCGTTAACATGTGCTGTTAACATTTAAAGAACCCGAAGAAGAGAATTTACACCATATCTCAAATAGAACTACAAGAGAAAAGTAGCATAGAACCGTATATGGTTGGCACTAGATTCAAGGACAGTGCATGTCTATTTTTAACGAGAGGGAGCGGTACTAAAGGAGGCAATGTGTCAGATTCCTTTAATAATCTACGAGCTGTCACTCGTACCTTTTCTTTTAATTTCATAGCTTGTCTTTTAAAATGATTGATACTTGTATAAACAGAATAAATTTGAAACCAATTTTCAGTCAAAGATTGAATCATTAAAATGCATTTTCTGAAATAATGCATTGAACAGAAGAGGCAAACATAAAAATTTTTGTCACATTGATGATGCACCATGCCCATGATCAATACTTTATTCAACAGTTTGGTCATTCCGATGTCAGATAATTTGAAATCAATTGCATCGTATGAGAGTCAAGATACAATTAATTAACAACTTTTGAACTTAAATAAACCTTCGAGAGATGTATATTATTTTTTTGAGGAAATTCGGTCCCATTTATAAAATTCAAGATTTTTTTTGAAAAATGACTATCATTTGAGTCCATTTCTTTAATCGATTTCAATCTGAAGTTAGAGAAGTCTGCGTTCAGCAATACTCCAGCAATGATTGAGTTCGATCACAGCAGTGTTCCACCTAATAAGTTGTTTTTGTGTGTTTTAGACCAGACGTGTTGAGCAACGTAATCTCATTTCAACATTTTGGCCACTCTTTCCTCCCCAATGCCCTCAGGACTCTTTTCCGCAAAATTGAAGCCCCCACAATAAGGGGTGACTTTTTAGAGACATTGCTCAACTGCTTCGCCCACAGATTCACAGAGTGCAACCCGGACCAACACCTCTCGTCTGGTCAGTAGTTGTTTTCTTTGAACAAATGTATTGTCAAGTAGGCATCACAAAGAAACAAAATGAGTTTATCAATATCAAAAATATTCTCTCTATTCAAGTATCAATAGATTGATGCACCGTCTTGTAAAGTTCGAAGATGAATAGCACAAAAAATGTGTGATAGAAGAATTCCTTCCTTTACACTACATTTTTTTGCGATTCAAGCAATAAAATTTTGGGATCAAGTCAACATATCCTCCCTTCAATAGTCCTAGTTAGCTTCCTCCTCCTTCCTCCTCGCCAATAGACCAAGTTCGGGGGGGGGGGGGGGGGGTGTTACTTGGTTCAAATTACAAATTTGGAATTGCGTAAAGGAAGGAAGTAGTTTCAAACTTCGTAAAAGAAGTTTTAAATAGGAATCTCTACGACAGCATCTTTCAAATTATGGTTGTAGTTCAATCGAGTGTGCAGTAACGATCATTTGTGTGTGTGTATTTGTAGATGAGGTGTACGTGTTGTGTTTTTCTCTCATCCTCCTCTCAGTGGACATGCACAGTCCGCATGTGAAGACGAAAATGTCCAAGAGAGAGTTCATTCGCAATGTCAGAGGCGCCATCACTGCCATGCACACCAACCCCGATCAACAGGCCAGTGTAGTCAAGTGCAGCGATATTAAAATTAAAAAAGCATAGATAGAATCAAATTAACATCCATCGCTCCCCTAAATAGACCAGGGCAAGAACTTCCGCCTGCCGTTTAATTTGGATTATCAAGAGTAATGAGCGTAGTAAAACTTCTTATATAGGTCTTGCTGATTTTTTTAAATTTTTTTATAGGAAAAAGTCTTAAAATATTGATGGACTTAGGTATAATGCACTTTTTGAGCTCATTTGAAATCCATCTGCTGAAAGTGAGGTGAATAGCACTCTCCAAATACAAACTTCGAAATGGCGCAAAAAAAACCTGAACAATTTCTAGTTTCGAAAATGAAATTTTATTTATAGATTTCAAGCGGAATAAAAACTTTACCTGTTGATCCAGTTTTCTCAAGTTGGGTTAATGTTATCAAAAAAGCGCCAATCATAATATATTCTAGAAACTCAAAAAGCTGAAAGGGCATCTATTTTTTTCTTTGAAATTCGAAATTTGAGATTTTTTCAACAGTCAGTTTTTTTTCTGTTTACTTGGGTTCATCACGCTATGTTGTTCTTTTTTGCGCTCAATTGAAATTCATCTGCTGAAAGTGACGTGAAAAGCACTCTCCAAATCCAAATCATAAATTATTCTAAAAACTCAAAGAGCTGAAAGGGCATTTATTTTTTTTTCTTTGAAATTCGAAAGTTGAGATTTTTTCAACAAAGTCAGAGTTTTTTTTCTGTTTACTTGGGTTCATCACGCTATGTTGTTCTTTTTTGCGCTCAATTGAAATTCATCTGCTGAAAGTGACGTGAAAAGCACTCTCCAAATCCAAATCATAAATTATTCTAGAAACTCAAAGAGCTGAAAGGGCATTTATTTTTTTTTCTTTGAAATTCGAAAGTTGAGATTTTTTCAACAAAGTCAGAGTTTTTTTTTCTGTTTACTTGGGTTCATCACGCTATGTTGTTCTTTTTTGCGTGCGTTTACAATACTAGATTCTGATTGTTGGAAACTTTCAAGTTACAAATTTTAGCTGAGATCCGCCTCTATAAACCGCCAATGGGGAAAGGGAGGAGAATTTAAGCTGTTAATCGATCCCATTTGTTTTCAGTTTATACAAACGTATGCATAAAACTGGGAATTGTAAATCACTTACCGTGGATGAGCCTGTAAAAAAAATTGACCATCAATTTCGATTGTAATATTCTTTTTAAGAGTCGGTGAACGTGGTGATGATTTTGAGTGAAAGGCCGTGATGTTTTTCACGCTCAAATTTAATTTTTTTTTTTCGGTTTGTTGTTTGATTTTGTTCCATGCGTTCCATGATAGCTCGGAACGGAAATCTGAACTTTTTCATGTTATTTGTGTTTTTTAGGCCAACACACAGCAGCTGTATGACTACGACGAGATGGTGGGACACATGTACGACAACATATACCTCATAGGTCACGTGGCCAATGCCGCCGCATCCACCTCTTCTTCTACATCTGCAGGCAGACATAATAACACCAACAGTTACAGCACAAGAGACGCAGGTAGAAATGCCACGAGAGCTACTAACCACAATAGGCGCAATCACATACTCAACAACAACAATACTAATAGAGCTCCTCTGTTCGTCAGATGAAACTAGATGTGACTGCTCTCTTTGGAAAAACGCAAAATACCAATCATACTTGATACTTATTTGAAGCAAACAATCGATTCAAACTTATTTTATCTGATTTCAACTCAAACACAGAAGCGGCCCTATTGACTTGAGTACTACAATCTTGCGACCAAAAGAGTTAATCGCACTTTCACTTCGGTCGAACTGTTAGTATTGAAACCGACTGAAACTAGTGACACTTCAGCAGCAACTTCAAATTTCCCCTTCTACCTACCAACTCAGCTAATAAATGGCCTTCTCTTCATTTTATTACATTAGTTAGCATACACATCTCAAAAACTCTAATCTGTACATAATTATAACTTATAGAAAGCTATGACCTTACTCAAAATTTAATATACCAATCCAGAATTGAATTCTATTGAATTAAGTTTTCATTTTTTTTACAAAGCCGAGATTATAGAGGCTAGGTTATTCATTAAAATCTTAAAATGTTTTTTTTTTCATGTTCTGACCTCAACAAACATGACAACATTTACTCTTAAATAGAACACGAGTAAATAAATTAGCTCGTTTCAATCTTACTCACATAATTCATTGCTCAAATCGCACTTTTTCTGCAAATTAATATCTGAAGTTTTTTGGTAAAATTTTTTTTGTTACATTTTGAATCTCACGTTTGCTATTGCTTGCGAAGTGCAGCTTCTTTTTTGTTCAATTTAGTTCAATATTGAATGAAGCGGTTACGATCGATGTGAACGTTTTAATTACGGAGTGGAGTTTCTTTTTTACAAGCAAAACTGGCGTATTTTGTGGAAAAAACGTGTTTTTTATTTCGTTATTCACGAAAAAGTCGAATTATTTACATTCAAGCTCGATTTTTGCGGTTTGACTTTTTAAAGTTCATTTCAATTAATTTGCAAAAAGTAAGGCAAACTACACTCCAGTGACAAGAGTGCAAAAAAGCGTATCACTTAAGTTTCGAAAGAAGATTTTGATTTTTTCCATGCGGAATAAAGGAATTATAGTATATTCGCTAATAGTCAATGAACGCAGTGAAGAACTTTATATTGGTCCTGATAATTGTTTCTCGGGGATGCTCTACTATCTGCTGAATTTCATTCATACATATTAATGCATTTACCAATGCACTTAGGTATTACTAATGCATTTAGGTATATAATCCACTTTTTGAAATCAATTCAAGTTCATTTGCTCCGAACGGTAGTCAAATTGCGCTTCCAATTACGAAAGCGGAAAGGTCACGAAAAACGTGAAAGAATGCTACCTTTGAGATCCCCAGCGGAATAAAAGTTTCAAGTATTGGCCCATTTTTGTTTTCAAATTGAGTTAATTTAATCAAAAATTTGTCAATAAGAATTTGTTCTTGAAGTTTAGAAATCTTAAAGGTTATATAATTCCTAGTTTGAAATTCGAAAGTTGAAGCGTTTTCAACAAACAAGTATTTTTTTTGTTTCCTTGCGTTTATTGAACCCTTCAAATGTCTGTTGGCTATGTTTTCTAATTGCGTTAGTTTAGTGAGAAAAGTGTCAATCGTGATATTTTTTGAAAAAAAAGTGTTTTTTTTGTGATGATTTTTCGGTTACATGACAAAAGATCCCTTACCTTAAGATCCCAAACGAGAAGATCCCAGTCAATAAGATACCATTCCAAAAGATACCTCGTTCTAAAATCGCCCACGACATAAGATACCATAATAAAATAACAAAGAACCTGAGAATTGAAAATAAAGCGGTTAATCGATCAAAGCAAAAACAAAGCGTCGGTTAAAATCAAAGCAACGGCAAAAATTTTGCTGCACAAATTTCGAACATGAATGACCTTGCTAATCACTTGGCCTTTAAAATGAAACTCAAACTTCAAAACAGCTTAGACTATAATTGAACTTGAAAAGGATTTCCAATTAATCAAAACCAACTTTGCTAAAAATGGCCTGATTTTCCAGACAATTCAAGTCGGTACAAAATTGAAATTGAGTTTTTGCAAAATTCTAAAGCTTTCAAATCATTTTCATTGCGAATCACTTGCCGTTCTATTTGATAAAAAATATCAATTCTCAATTTTGATCAACTTTTTTTAGCTAGGTGCAATACTCAAAGGGCCGTCAGGCCCCTACCCCCAACCTAGCCTCCCGTCAATAAGAGCAATTGCTCTGGGATCAAATTGCTAGAGACAGCATTTTTGAATGCGAGTCGTAGTATTGCGTTTCGGCGTTCTCCGGGAGGGTGCAAGGAGACGTCTATAAAAAAGTTGATCAAACAATTTTAAATTTAGGAAAAATTAGGCAAAAACTATAACAAAATTTAATAGGTTAAATGGGCAAGTGAACGGATATAAGACAATAAGTTAGAGTCTGTGTATGAACTTGTTATCTGTTGAACTTATAAGCCTCAATAAATTGAAAACAAATATGAAGTGAATCCATTCTTTTAAGAATGCAGTTCGACAAAACAGCCACCATAATAGTTTGATTTTTTTGTAAAATAGTTCAATCACTTTTGTGGGTTTCCTTGCTTTGGTTGACACTTTTCCAACTGTCTGTTGACTATGTTCATTGATTTGTTAAACAGTTTTTTTTTGCAGAGAAAAGAAGGTATTCTGTGTGTTCCAAAACAGAGCCTTGTTTCTGATGTTTTTGGTTGGCAAATTTATAGTTTGATATCTTCATCATCAAACAATTTCTAAATCGATTTTTAAAATTTAAATCCGATTTTTTCAAAAACTGCCGAGTATCTTAGAAAAATCAAAACAAGAGGTAGAAAATGTATTGAATCGATGGGTTTTATGGAAACAGTTGATCAACTTTAAGTTTTGGTTTAGAACTTTCATACAGAAGACCAGTTCTTCAAAATTGGTGGGAAAAACTTGGCGTATAATTGGCGGGAAAACACGCCACTAACCGAGAAAATTTGGTTTTTACCACCTTTAATTTAAATCGAACAAAACCTCGGAATAAAATCAAGATTTAAATCAATGATTTAAATCAGTTGAATTAAATCAACCAACCCTGCTTGCAGCAGAACGTTCATTGTAAATCAGCATAACTAAAGCAAATTCAGACACATTCAAGTCCCACTCAGTTCTACGAGTCTTAAAAGCGAAACGCAATTGCCGAAAAAACGGCAAAAAAAAAAACGTTTTTTTTTTTTCAAAAACATTTTTATTATTTGATGTATTGAAGGGATTCTACAATTTCCAATTGAAAGTTTAAACTTTCATCAGAGAATTGATCCGAGGCCTAAATGCGAAACTAGTCTGAAATGCAGAACTGTCTTCAACTAGTCATCAACCGAAAGCAGGGGCGGATCTAGGATTTTTGAGGGGGTTGTTTTAAAAAAAAGTTTTGTCGACCTTTTTTAGGTCGAGCAAATTGTTTTTCTGAGCTCTCCCAAATCACAATAAAGATCTTATTTTGATTAGTTTTTTCCGCGGCGATTGCTAATTTTCGAAAAAAAAATTCTTAAATTTGTATCGAAGGGGAGATAGGCAGATACGTCCTAATTTTTGTAATAGTTAGGAATTAGAAAAGGTCCATTTTTTGAAGTTCCTGAGGAGGAGAGCGTCGCCTTCACCTCTAACTCCACTACTGACCGAAACTATTCAAATCGAGATAAGTTTATGAAAGTAAGCTGCCTTCAATTTTCCAAGGAGTAATAAAATCGTACTTTTTTTCAACGTTGAAAAAAATTTCCACTTACTTGCCTGTCTATTTATTAGGCTGTCTGATCACAGCTGTGTAAATTATGTGCATATTTCAATTGTGTCAGCTAAGCAAGGAATCGGAACATAGAATTAATGCAAGACTGCGTGATGTAGTCATACTTTGGAAACCTTTGTGCGAACGCCTCTTATTGGCTTGCTTTTTCCTTGCATTGCCTTTCTGTTTTATTCTCCACGCTCAGCAAGCCAGTTTTTACCTTTTCAGCGTGCATAAAGGATTCTCTTTAAGTTGTAAACTCAAACTCTCTTAATTGGAATAGAAACTTTATGCAAAAAATGGATAATAATTGTTTCCAAATAAACGTTGATCGACAATTTTGTTGAAAATTATTTGCAAAAATGTTCTAGTAAGAGCATTTTTATGGTTACAAAAATAATTCGAAAATCATTAATTGAAAAAATTATCAATTGAAATGAAATTAATGCCGACTCTGGGATATTGGCTCAAGCCAAGGCACAGCATAAGGTAATTTTTTCTGCATAACTGGCTACGTCTCAATTTTTTGAAAAGAAAATACTTCTGGACTTGAGAAGAAAATATTGACCGTTTCTTGGAACGTTATGATTTTTTTTGAAAATTACCCTGCCAAATCGGACTCTAAGAGTTCAATCGGGGGCGTTCAACAGTGCCGAAGTACAACAGTGCCGAAAAAGGTGGGAAAATTTCAGAATAATTTACACGCATTTTCTAAAGAGCGGGAAATTACTGGCGCTAATTATCAAAGAAAATCACTCCAATTTTGGCGCCAATATGTCTGCAACTGCAAAGTAAACAATTATTTTGGCGCCAAAACGTTTAAGCTGCAATTTTTCTTGCTCAAAATCTTAAAGTTTTACTTAAGATTGTTAATGATCGCTGTTTAATTTTTGATTGCCGCACTTAATATGTTGAAATTTGTTCAAATTTTCGGCACTGTTGAACAAAGTTTTCATTTTCGGCACTGTTGAACAAAGTTTTCATTTTGGGCACTGTTGTACTTCGGCGTTGTTGTACTGCCCCGTTAAATCGAAAGAACAAATTATTTAAATTTTTGCTGACAGGCGGTTTTGTCATTATCTTTGAAGAAAAATGTTTTGGTCTTGTAAAATGTCAAAATTTTGAAGTTTCGCTCGTTTTTTGGGAACTAGGTCTTTTTTCGAAAATCACCTTGCGAAATTTGAGATAAACGGTTCAATCAAAAGAGCCAGTGGTAACAATTTTCTCTGCATAAGCGGTTTTGCCCTAATTTTTTTTGGAAAAGCAATTTTGAATCAGAAAAGCCCTCTGTTGAAATAATCCTGTTTTTTCGGAAACTTTTTGGATTATCTCGAAAACTACGAACCAAATTTGAGGTAAACGACTCAATCGAAAGACCAATTTGCAGGCGTATCACCTTTTGATTTATGAAATCCGCTATGTACTTCGGGAAACATCCATTATTTGGTAATTTGACCCTTTGTTTGGACTTCATTCAATTTCCTATAAACAGCCATGCCAATTCTGAAAATACGAAATTAGTTCAGAAATCAAATGAGATATGATAAGGATCTCTCTTGCAAAAGCGTTTATTACGTAGGGATGCAAATTTTTAAAAATATTGCATCAAGTTATGAGATTTTTTTGAAAATTGCGCACTACCTTTTGCATCAGTACAAGATTATTTCTAGTTTGAGCATTGCACTGATGCAAAAGGTAATGCACAATTGTCAAAAAAATATCAAACTTGTAACTCCAGCTTTATATTGAGACCCTTGTTAGTTTTTTTGCAATTGCAGCAAATCTGAACTTCTTGTTGCATAAAAATCAAAATAATCTTTTTTTCTTAAAATCGATTGATTATCAAAAATTAAGCGCCTCCTACAAAAAGCAGAAAATTAAAGATGCAAACAATTTTCAAAAGTTAGCAGTGTACAAATCTTTTTTGTTCTGACCAGGGTGACCACTTGGTCATTATTTTAGTGACCAGTCACTATTGGTCACTATTTTTTCAATGGTCACTAAAAGTCACTATTTACAACGGTTTTTGGTGACAGACCCTCGAATTTTTCTAAAGGAGCCTTGGGCACCAATATATACTAACGTTGAGGGGAAGCGCGCACCGAAAAAACGCAATATTTTTCAAAATTTTTCAAAAAGTGCCTAAAAAATTTTCAGCCTGTTTATTCAAAATTATGCCTGAAAATTTTGGCCAAAACAGGGACTTTTTAGTCCTTTGGCAGAGCTTGAAAAATTAATTTGGCCGACCTAAAAAAAAGGTCGACAAAAACTTCGAAAATTGTCATTGTGACTATTTTTCTCTCAAAAAAGTGGTCACCCTGGTTCTGACCATTTGAAAAATGGGGAGGAAATTTGAATCCGTGTTTGTTTTAAATTGTTTCGAAAAATCAGGTGCCAAAATAACCATCGAAGTGAGTTGAGTGGTGTAGCATATTAAAGCAATTTCAGTCGTGATTCGAATTTTCAAAAAAACTCCCCAGTGTCCAGAAAAACAGGTTCGAATTTTTTAATTTTTCGTCTAATTTCGAGCGATTAGAGCGGGCGAACAGGCTTTTAATAGCTTAAAAGCTTACAATAGCTTAATTTAGACGATAAAAATTTAGTTTACTTGAGTAAAATTAGTTTGTTTTTGAGATTTTTAGCGACTTTTTGGAATCAAAAGTTAAAAAAAACTGGAAACAAATTTTTTGCTTGTTTATTTTTGTTTCTGTAGTCGTTTTTCAAAATTATTTTCCAATTTGCTTATTTTACTATGGCTTTCGAATATGCCCAAGCGCTATTTTTTGGTTCAGATCTTTTTATCGCACTAATCAGAAAAAAAAACGACACTAATTTGGAAAAAAATTTTGTTGTATTCTTTAAGACCATCGTCGGAACATTCTGTGCTACTTGCACAGTATGCGACTATCCTTGTTGAATATTGTTGGCAATTTAAATTTTTTGAAGACAGCGGGCATAATCAGGGAGTATGTTGACGTGATAGCCGAAAGTATCCAAGAAAAATGCAAATTTTTATCCTTTTTTTTGGAAAATTCTTTAATGAACTGTTTTTCTGAGAAATTGTAATGAAATATGATCGTTTTGCGACACAAACGTACTGCTACTGAAACATTTCTCATTATAAGTTATAAATCACCAAAGTTATTTCAGAGTTTTTTGATAATTGAGTTGTTATATGTAGACTACTATGCTGACTCAATTGTTCACAGAAGAATATTTGATTATGTCAACTGGATGAACTTCTGTTTGCGGCTTTATTCTGACTGAGACTTCATCAAATTGATTAAACCTGCTGAAAATCTTGATTGTTTGCTTACAAATGCAATAATACCAAACGAAACTTTCTCGTCAAGAGAACAAGCTTGTACTGAACGACTTGCATAGAAGTGAAATCTCAGCTTGGATCGGATTTCTGAACTACTGGTGAGACTTAATTTAGACCTTATATTTCATTTGTGAATCGTTTCTGCAATATTCAGCCTGAATTATCTCGACACCGAGGAAATTATTCAAAAATGATCAAAATGTTATATTTCTGCCCAAAGATTTTGAGGCTGAACCTTGTATTGGGTTGTTTCATTTCATCGCAAATGAACGTACCATAAATAAACTTCAATTTTGGCAGGGCGATATAACGCATCATCTCATTTCAGTCCTTTTCATCCAGTATCAATGAAACACTCCGAAAATTTTCATTGGTGTCGAAAAAATCAATATGCATTTTTTTTACATTGTTTGGTCTCGTTGCTAAAGTGACTAAAATGTTATTGTTTTGCTTCATTTTAAAGTTAAAATCAATTTGAAAAAAATTAACTGCTACTTAAACCTACTCAAATAGGAAAAAAATGTTTTGACAAAGGTAACTGGTCGGAACCTTCTGTACTTCTTGAAAGGCAACCGTCTGTTCTCGATTTCATGAAATCTTAGCTTGAGATATTTATAAAGGCAGCTTATCGTTGCGGTCGGGTGTGATGAATGAGCGTACTGGAAGTGGCGGGAGAGATGTCTCCTCCGAGTCCATTCTGGACAGGATGCGATCGGCTGTGTCGGTGGAGCTATACATGATTCTCATGTGCCTTGCCTCCAACATGAACTACCCGTCACAGCAAGTAACTATTCTTTTTAAATATATGAAACAACGTGGAGTGAGAGAGAGAGAGAATGATAGTAAAGTGGCAAAACATGCACCGGTACTCGTGTAGAAGTAAGTGTGCTCCCGTCGCTTTTGATGAGTCCCATTCAAAAGCTCATCTAGAAGTGTGGTCCCGCCAGACAACTTAAAATTTACTTGAAGTACTTCAAGTGGATGAAAACAAAAGGAAATCTGGAAAACGTTTCTTCATTAGATTTGCTCCGAAATTTTCTTTTAAACGGAATTATCAAAAATATCAAGAAATGAAAAACTTAGAAAATACGAGGTTTTTAACGGGAACATTCTTTGAAACGATTACCCATACACCAAATCGAAACCTTAAGCAAAAATTAGTTGCCAAAATAAGTTATACCAGGTTTTTGAGTGTAAATTATCAAGAGCAAACGTTTTTTTTCTCGAAAATATTACGAAGCACGTCTTGAAGACGCTCACGGCCTGTTTAGAAACACCCCCACCCACCACGTGCAAAAAAGCCAGAAAACTTCTACTTTTTCAGGGTCTCATCTACGAGCGAGTGTGTCGAGACCAATACCCTTGGGTGTACAATATTTCGCACAAGTGTGATAACCTCACCTCTCACCAGGACTCGGAAGTGAAGAAAATGGTGTCCTACTGGAACCTCATCCTCAATGTGCTCTTCTACTCGCCCCAGTTGGTCACCCTTGTTCTCTGTGGCAACCTAGGCTGGTCTTTTCTGTTAGAAGCTCTTGAGAGACTTCAAAAAGGCTCCTACAAAAACTTAGGATGAATACAAAATTGATGCAAATCACTGATTTTTTGGGCGGCTAAGGCTTCGATTTACTGAGGGTTTCATCCAGATACTGCTCATGATTATAATTAAAAATGACAGTTTTTTTTTCAAATTTAGCAATTAGTGCAAGTTTCCAGTGGTACTGTTAAACCCAGTTGCAATACAGTCTTCATCTAACTCGCAAAAAAATGCATTAAAATTAAAAATGCATTAAAAAAATGCATTAAAATGGGAAATTTCTTTGTAGCATTGAAAATTGCATGGCATCTGTTCTCTGATTTACTTGTAGTTTGTGTTTGATGCCTATTTGGTGTCCGTGGCTGAGTGGTTAGTTTGTGAGATTCTCAATCTCTAGGTCGCAGGTTTGAGGCTTATTTCTTATTTTCCTTTTTGTACTTTATAGAGCTGCTTTTTGTCGTGTTCTCACAAGTGTTTACGAAGCGAAGCTTGGCCTCTGTGTATAAAGTTATTACGAAAAAAAATTCAAGGAAAAAAGCAACCATAATGAATTGAACTGAACAATTTTTTGAACGAATCATTTTCAATTTGAGAGATAGCGGTGCATTCAAGAGGAAACAAAATGTTTTTTTTTTTCAGTCTCAATAACTTCATTTTACGATTGTACAAAGTTGTAAAAGTTCATTTTAGTAATTGATCAATTATGCACAGGAATCAAGATAATATATCAATGATGCAAATTGATTGAATGTACATTGCAAACAACTTATTGTTACGATTTTGAAGAAATAAGGAATATATATGCTCGGGGTTTTTTTTCCAGACCAAATTCACAAAACTCTGTGCTCCTTTGGGGGAGCGATCCCTTGATCCGCATGGGCCCAGCCGGGTGTGCACACCACTACACGCGGAGAATTGTCCCGCACTACAAAATCGTTCCAAATTGAATTGAGGCAATAAGCTAATTGGTTTTTTTAATTTAAGGATGTGCCTCGATACGAGCACTCTTGTTATATTATCATTGATGATTTTTTTCTACAAAATTTTATGTTTGCTTAAATTTTGCGTTAAGTTACGATGTCCCTTTTGACTCCGAAACTGCTTATTTCATTACATAGTTTTATGGAAAGTTTATTCTGCATTTGCATGAACTCTGTCGAGTTAATTAATGCGCATCCGTTGCTGCCTCCTACTTTTCAATTAAGCAAAAGAAAATGTCTAATTGTATGATCAGCATTGTTGTTATGGTAAACTGTGGGCATACAATGCAGCAGATGGGGGTTCGAATCATGAAGTTACTCTCACGCAGAAGTCTTGCAGCATGTCGATGTTTTTTTTACACAAACAAAGCTTGAATTATAGTAACAGATCTGAGCGAAGCATTTTCAATTTGAGAGATAGCGGTGCATTCAGATCTGAACGAAGCATTTTCAATTTGAGAGATACCGGTGCATTCAAGAGGAAACAAAATGTTTTTTTTTTCAGTCTCAATATTGTTTAAAACTTCTAAACAGCTTTTGTGCTATGAATTCAAAGCGGCTTTGAATATCAAATTCAAGTTCCAAGTTGCAAGTTTGTTAACTTCATTTTACGATTGTACAAAGTTGTAAAAGTTCATTTTAGTAATTGATCAATTATGCGCAGGAATCAAGATAATATATCAATGATGCAAATTGATTGAATGTACATTGAAAACAACTTATTGTTACGATTTTGAAGAAATAAGGAATATATATGCTCGGGGTTTTTTTTCCAGACCAAATTCACAAAACTCTGTGCTCCTTTGGGAGAGCAATCTCTTGATCCGCATGGGCCCAGCCGGGTGTGCACACTACTACACGCGGAGAATTGTCCCGCACTACAAAATCGTTCCAAATTGAATTGAGGCAATAAGCTAATTGGTTTTTTTAATTTAAGGATGTGCCTCGATACGAGCACTCTTGTTATATTATCATTGATGATTTTTTTCTACAAAATTTTATGTTTGCTTAAATTTTGCGTTAAGTTACGATATCCCTTTTGACTCCGAAACTGCTTATTTCATTACATAGTTTTATGGAACGTTTATGCTGCATTTGCATGAACTCTGTCGAGTTAATTAATGCGCATCCGTTGCTGCCTCCTACTTTTCAATTAAGCAAAAGAAAATGTCTAATTGTATGATCAGCATTGTTGTTATGGTAAACTGTGGGCATACAATGCAGCAGATGGGGGTTCGAATCATGAAGTTACTCTCACGCAGAAGTCTTGCAGCATGTCGATGTTTTTTTTTACACAAACAAAGCTTGAATTATAGTAACAGATCTGAGCGAAGCATTTTCAATTTGAGAGATAGCGGTGCATTCAGATCTGAACGCAGCATTTTCAATTTGAGAGATAGCGGTGCATTCAAGAGGAAACAAAATGTTTTTTTTTTCAGTCTCAATATTCTTTAAAAATTCTAAACAGCTTTTGTGCTATGAATTCAAAGCGGCTTTGAATATCAAATTCAAGTTCCAAGTTGCAAGTTTGTTAACTTCATTTTACGATTGTACAAACTTGTTAAAGTTCATTTTAGTAATTGATCAATTATGCGCAGGAATCAAGATAATATATCAATGATGCAAATTGATTGAATGTACATTGCAAACAACTTATTGTTACGATTTTGAAGAAATAAAGAATATATATACTCGGGGTTTTTTTTCCAGACCAAATTCACAAAACTCTGTGCTCCTTTGGGGGAGCAATCCCTTGATCCGCATGGGCCCAGCCGGGTGTGCACACCACTACACGCGGAGAATTGTCCCGCACTACAAAATCGTTCCAAATTGAATTGAGGCAATAAGCTAATTGGTTTTTTTAATTTAAGGATGTGCCTCGATACGAGCACTCTTGTTATATTATCATTGATGATTTTTTTCTACAAAATTTTATGTTTGCTTAAATTTTGCATTAAGTTACGATGTCCCTTTTGACTCCGAAACTGCTTATTTCATTACATAATTTTATGGAAAGTTTATGCTGCATTTGCATGAACTCTGTCGAGTTAATTAATGCGCATCCGTTGCTGCCTCCTACTTTTCAATTAAGCAAAAGAAAATGTCTAATTGTATGATCAGCATTGTTGTTATGGTAAACTGTGGGCATACAATGCAGCAGATGGGGGTTCGAATCATGAAGTTACTCTCACGCAGAAGTCTTGCAGCATGTCGATGTTTTTTTTACACAAACAAAGCTTGAATTATAGTAACAGATCTGAGCGAAGCATTTTCAATTTGAGAGATAGCGGTGCATTCAGATCTGAACGAAGCATTTTCAATTTGAGAGATAGCGGTGCATGCAAGAGGAAACAAAATGTTTTTTTTTCAGTCTCAATATTGTTTAAAACTTCTAAACAGCTTTTGTGCTATGAATTCAAAGCGGCTTTGAATATCAAATTCAAGTTCCAAGTTGCAAGTTTGTTAACTTCATTTTACGATTGTACAAAGTTGTAAAATTTCATTTTAGTAATTGATCAATTATGCGCAGGAATCAAGATAATATATCAATGATGCAAATTGATTGAATGTACATTGCAAACAACTTATTGTTACGATTTTGAAGAAATAAGGAATATATATGCTCGGGGTTTTTTTCCAGACCAAATTCACAAAACTCTGTGCTCCTTTGGGGGAGCGATCCCTTGATCCGCATGGGCCCAGCCAGGTGTGCACACCACTACACGCGGAGAATTGTCCCGCACTACAAAATCGTTCCAAATTGAATTGAGGCAATAAGCTAATTGGTTTTTTTAATTTAAGGATGTGCCTCGATACGAGCACTCTTGTTATATTATCATTGATGATTTTTTTCTACAAAATTTTATGTTTGCTTAAATTTTGCATTAAGTTACGATGTCCCTTTTGACTCCGAAACTGCTTATTTCATTACATAGTTTTATGGAAAGTTTATGCTGCATTTGCATGAACTCTGTCGAGTTAATTAATGCGCATCCGTTGCTGCCTCCTACTTTTCAATTAAGCAAAAGAAAATGTCTAATTGTATGATCAGCATTGTTGTTATGGTAAACTGTGGGCATACAATGCAGCAGATGGGGGTTCGAATCATGAAGTTACTCTCACGCAGAAGTCTTGCAGCATGTCGATGTTTTTTTTACACAAACAAAGCTTGAATTATAGTAACAGATCTGTTTTCATTTTTAGTCACATATTTTGTCGCAGATTTTTGTTCAAAATTGTTTTTGCGTTATTCAAACAACTTAGGATATTCACTCAACTGTACGGAGTTCGATCCCCCGCTTTCCCGACTTCTTCAGCAGCTGATTTTTGTTGACTAATTTTTGTGGCTTAGAGCTCCATTTGCCGTGCTTTTGCTAGTGTTTGCAAATTGCAGCGTCGCTTTTTATTAAATCTTTTTGTGCACCAACTTTGAAGCGTATGACAGAAAAGATCACTTGGTAATCTAGGCAGTCGTCTCAATCTCAAAGGCCTCCTGCCTATCCCTCCTCTGTTCTGTCTGCTCGCTACGATTGTCTATCTCCTCTTTGCTCTGTTCGACACTTGGCCTATTTGGCCCCTCATGATTGGCAATCTACTACAGGCTAGTTTATAGTTTACGTTTTACATATATAAAGCATGAATGTTTAACTGCAAAAATGTCTATGAGCCGCAAAAAGATGAAAAGTATTCAAACACAAATGAGAGGATTCAGAAACTTTGATTCATTATTCATAGAAACCGAGAGGACTGCAATCTCAGGTAACGATGGTGAATGAATTCAAATTTTAGTTCCTGTTGCTGACGATGATCATAGGATAATCTGATGTTCATAATCTCAGCTCATTCAGTTTTATATATTTATGATGATGATCATGGTTAAATAATTCATCTTTTTGCTTTCAGGGCATGGGCGGAGGTTACTTGTGCAGTTTCGCCCTCGGGTACAGTTACTTGGCCCTCAAGTCTTCACAGGCTGGAAGAACAGCCAACATCTCTAAAGGAGAAGCATGCGGCAGTTTGGGCTTGCTCCTCGGACTTGTAGGCTGTGGACCGATAATCGATAATTTCGGTTTCTCCTATGTCTGGATTATCAACGCAGCCTTATACTTTTTCTGTATAATTTATGCAATCGTATGGGTACCATCGTTGACAAATGTGACTCTTCTGAGGGAATCTGCAACGTACACCAGGCTTCAAGAGAGTCCAGAACTTGCAACGTGTTGCAGCGGAACTTGTAATCTCAATTCAAACTGTAGAAGTCTGCAGCTGTGTTTTGGGCCTACAAGAGACCCGACCAAAGCCATCATTGTCGTGCTTCTCGGTTTGATCGTCGTTCTGTGCGACCTCTCGGGAGTAGCTGAGGCTTCTGTATCCTACCTGTACACGAAGAGTGACCCGATTAACCTGAGCCAATCAGATTACAGTTACTTCATGGGAGCCAAGACACTGGCGGGGTGTGTCGGCTCTTTGATCATTCTGCCTCTAAGCTCATCGTACCTACCCTTTTCTGATTTGTTTTACGCTATAGTTGGAATGTGTTTGCGCGCAGCCATGGAACTGTACACAGGTTGGTGAACATTTACAATGGTATAATACGTAATTTTTCTATATTAGGATAGTTATATGTGCAGAACTGCGGTTTTGCAAGATTATCTTTGTTTCAAAACCTAATTGTCTCCATATAACTTTTTTACACTTTGATTTTAATGCAATTTGTGGCATTGGATGAAATATACATTTCATATCTAAACAAAACAGAATTACCAAACGCCATGAACTATCTCTAAATATTGAGCTATCCAGAAATAAATTTGATAATGATTTAAGAAGAAGTTTGTAGTCTGAATATCTGCTTTCGGAGAGTTTCAAATATCGGTTAACGAAACAAGACTGCTCGTATATCAAATATGCAAATATATGTGACCTATAAACATGAACATATGATAACTAATTACGGTTACTTAACATTAAGTAGACAGCCGCGTAATTATACTCGTCAATGGGTAGTCAAATTCTATTTTAACCAATCAGAATCGAGACCAGAAAGCAAAGGACCAAAAAAAAATAATAATTGACGATTGTTTGTTTTCGATTTTTGCTTGCTCTTCTTTATTCTGATTGGTTAATATAGAATTTTTCTACTTACCGACGAGTATGAATACGCAGTTGTCTACTTACAGACCGCACTCTAAATATACTTTTTGTTATAACATCTCATACCAACAGGTTTCTGCCGCACTCAGTTCATGCTGTTCTTCGTACCCTTGTTCGCTCTATTGGCCAGTATGGTGGCACCCAGCTGTCGATCAGTAATTAGTAAGACTGTGGCCCCCCACCAAGTCAGCTCCGTCTTCTCTCTCCTCGCACTCGCTGAGTGCATCATAAATATAGGACAGTGATGGGCATTTAAAAAGCAGAAGTTCAAAATACTAAGTAATGAATTATAAAGCGAATGGGGAACTAATCAAATTGAAATTCTTTTTGATGGATAACGTTTGAAGAGCTTTAAAAAAAACCTCAGATTTTGAATTGAATATCACCAATTTTGGATATTAAGAATATTGGTTAAAATAACTTCTCTCTTTTTTCCAACTATTTTAGATTTTTTTTATTACAATGTTGAAAAATTGCTTAATACGTGATTTAAACTGCACGCTGCCATATTTCATATGCTCATTGAACTTGTTTCTTAGCCAGATTGTTTTTTACACTTGCCATAAGCAAGGGTATTGCAATCAGGTACTAGAATTTTTTCCCGTGAATAATTTTGATCACAGAATTGTATAAATTTAAAATGGTAAATGGTAGGTTCAATTCGTAATGAATTCAAAATTATTTGCGTGTTCTGCACACTGACTCCGGAGGTAACGAATACGCTTAAGACAGCAAAGGTCTTGGGTTCAAATCTGACATAAACTGTTTTTTTTTCAAACGGGAAATATTCTTTCATTGTCCTTTTCATTATTTTCGCGCAAAATTTTTGCGCAAAATCTTTATTCTGTCCAATTGGTTTCGGCTTTATTTTTCATCTGTTCTTTACATGATTTTGTGTCGTTTTGACGGAAAAAAAATTATCAAGCTTTTTTCTGAATTGCACAAAATGCAAAACATCTTAAAATCGAAATTATAGTTCAAAGTTTTTCATGGTAACCATTTGGTTTTCGGTTCTACGGGTATTTACCTAAGTTTTGTCTGTCCTCTTGCCGCTCGATAAAAGATCTTGGATTTTTATTAAACGCCGTCAGTTAAGTTTCTGGACGAGTGTTCCGCGAATAGAGCATCATTCCCGACAAAATCGTGTAGTTTTAGTTGTGGTTTTTTCTTTTGTTGTGGCTATCCTTTTCTCTTCTGCCTGCAATAAAATTAAAATTCTTTCCGCTATCCAGAGCATCTGACGTAGATGTAGAAACCCTGCTCGAGATGCGAAAAGCTTGTAGTTCGAACCTGGCTCGGTTGGGACCTGTTTTTTTGCAAACTTGATTTTTTCTACTTTTTCGGTCTATTGTCTTTGTTTTTTGTCTCCATAGTTCTCGTGGTCCCATACTCTTTTTGAAGGATCAGCTTTCTTTGAAAATTCTAATGCCATTTCTAAATCCCCATTGGCAGGGGTAATTGAGTTATACGTTTTTTTTGTGGATTTTTTGTTTTATTTTGAAAATTTTTAATGAATAATCTGCATAGTCCCATCATATTGCATCGCGAGAAGAGCGAAACAAGTTTCCTATGAGTTTGAGCTTTTTGAGAGGGTAATTTGATATTCAGTGAAATTTTGAAAACAATTTTTTAAAATTCGATGGATGTCTTCTAATAAGTTATCGTCTTTGTTACCGCTTCGTAAGTTTTGTTTGTTTGTAAGTTTTGTATGCTTGTGCTGTATCGCAAGTGGTGCGAAGCTCTGCTTCGCCTCTGTGACCAAGTTAGGTTATAAAGAATTTAATTGCAAAATAATAAGTAATCTTCGATTGAAATCAATGTAATGCCCATCTCTGCAACCAGTAGGAGGTGGTTCTTTCTTCAGTGCAATCTACCCCAGCACTATCGAGTGGTTCAGTGGCTTCTCTTACATCATACTAGCCGCACTGCTCCTCATTGGCTTGCTTGTCCTCATCGGACTAAAACTGAAGTTCACAACTCACCAATTCGGATCAGACTCTTCTGGCGATTGGTCGCTTGACTCTTCGTCCCTTGAAATTGATGATGTACATGCACATGATATTATAACTTGAATTCATATATTAATTCGCAGTTTTTTCAATTCGGAAGCTTGGTTTTTGGTGGTACGTCGAGTTTGACTTAGCAAATCGGCTGAATTGAAATTTTCCGAAAACAGTTCAAGATAGTGGAAAAATATTTAATACTCCTATTATAAGTTATGCCTGAACGTCTACCAAACTGTTAGAATAATAAAATTTGTTCTAATGTGTAAACTGAGGCGCAAATTTAAGACTTCGGGCAATTTTTTAAAACTTTTAAGATGGTTGACCGACAAAATATCGCATAGCCGTCAAAATGTTTACTTCCATTTTTCTAAGGGAAGCCTAATTACGCTTTCAATGAAGAAAATTGGAAATTTCGAGAAAAATACAGCTGAGGATATTGGGTGAAAATTTATTCCCAGTAAAAGAGGAGGATCTAGGATTATTTCATGTCTGTCCTACCCATCACTGTCTCGTTTACTTGGTAGTTCGTTTTCATTTTATTCTGGCACGCCACATTTTCATCTAACCATCAATAATTTATCTTTTGTTCAAAGAAACATTCGGCTACGTGAAACTACAGTTTCAAAAAAAAATTGCCTATGAAAAAGTCTAATCAACAATTTCATCAAATTCTTCAAACGCTTTTTACACTTACACAATCAGAGTGTAGTGTGATAGTACGACGCAACTTTTTTGGCTTTTTTCACCCCTCCCTCCACATTTTAAGTTTTCTATTTTTTTTCATGTCGTTTTACGCGTTATAACGGCTAAATGCGTGATATTGCGATGTAATGTATGAAGAGCAAATTTGTTCACAATTGTTGATTTGTTCTTTATGCAAAATTTTCTTGCCTTATGACAACGGTAATTTAGTTTTAAAAATTTGAAATTCGAATGTGAGAGAAGTGGAAAAGAGCTCTTTTTTTCAACCTATGTCACGGATAAAAGTGCTTCATTAAATTGGTTTTAGGAAACGGTTACTTTTAGGCTACTTTTGTTGCCTTGGTCTCAGTAGGCAGCATTAGCAGTATAGTGCCGCGTGCTTTGACATTCGATTTTTAATGTGTTAACACAGTTGATGATTTTTAAATTCATGAATTGAAAAGAAAAAGAAGATATTTGCTTCACACTACAGTACAAAAATAAAATCTTCTTTTCAGATATTATACAACACAGTATATTTCGCGAGTTTTTTGAAATGCATAATTGATACAAATTTTGGCTTAGCACACCGATTTATTGCATCCAAAGTATTGTGTTTTTTGTTGTTCCGACTTTCGTAACAATAGTAACAGAATATTTGTGCTCGGGTGGGTTTATTTTTTCTTCAGACAAATTTCGACTTTTTAATTAGCCATTTTTGACGGAATTTTTTTCTTATCATTTAGAAGCTATTGTCCTGAGCTTAAGTTTGAAAATAAATTTCACCTGTGATCATTTTTTGTAAAGTTATGGGGCTTAAAGATTGCCATTTTGGCCAGTTTGGGACAATTAACGCGCGATATGTTTCGCGCTATTAACGCGTAAGCAGATATTTAATCCATCATAGATATCGTTCCAAATTGGTTCAACGAAGCTTATATGCCCTAATTGATTTGTTAAAAGGAGCAAAATCTATCACCTTGTTCTTAATATGGCGTGTGGGGGATGATTTTCACAAAAAAAATCTCAATTTGAAAAAATAAATTAGTTTTATTTAATTACATTTAATTTTTTCATGTTACTACTGCTCCATAGACCTTAAAAGGCAGTCGGAACTGTCAGGGCTGCGCCCAAATTCGAGCAGTCATGTTTAATTAAATTCCAATGTTAACCTGAAAAAATTGTGTTTTTATGCATTTCATAGCTGCAAGATCTCTTACCGCTTTCACGTTTGTGGTTGCAAAGCTACAGCTTCGTCCTTGTGTTTACAATTGTTGAATTCATTGCAAACTAAACGTATCGATGTCAGCCACAAATGTTAGAATGTGTATGGAAAGAGCGCATAAAAAAAGTTTTGCTAGTAGTATGTGAAAATGGTTCTTTATTGATAGCATCATCCGGGTGCTGCATTCTAAAAGCACGCACAAAATAGATTCACATAATGATTCAAGCACGATTAAGAATTACAATGACAAAACATTCTGAATAGCGGTCAACTCTGGTTCAAGTTAAAAGAACTATTAGTCCTACCTGAATGTGAGAGAAGCGGAGCGCAATTGAGCTAGCTTTCGCTTCTTACCAATGCCGTTGGAGCTAATAGAGTTAACCCACATTACTACTTTCAAAAGTTTAGCCAATATTCATTTTAACTTCCAGTTAGCTGACTGTTCGCTATTTCAAAATTGGGTTGCTCGAAGAGCCCTGCTTTCTCGACTTGCTGCTCAAAGTAACGTTTTGTTGGATTTTTTAAAGCCTTCACTCTACGATATCCGTCAAAAATGTCAATCATTCATTTTTAACATTCTAGAGAAAATCAGACCAAAAATTGCCTATGATGTTTTGGGAAAGCTTTAGAGTAAAAAAATCAAAACAGTTTTACTTGGCTTCTCTATTCAAAAATCATCATGAGGCAATTATTTTGAGATTTTGTAAATTTCAACGATTGAATGTGAGGCAACTATTGAATATGAGGCAACTATCGAGTATGAGGCAACTATTGAGTATGAGGCCATTATTTTGGTGCTCATGAAAGTTTCGATGATTGGTCTTGTTCATTTCCATATCAATGTTTTCAGCCTCAAAATCAACAGATTGATTAGTTTTGAACAAATTTTGTACTTGTAAAAAATGGAAAAAAAATTTGGAAAGAGTTATTTTTTAGTTTAACATTTAACTATAAATTGATCATAATAATATACTAAGCAATTAAGTTTAAAAAATTTGTTGGCTTTGATTCAGCTTTGTTTTGTTTTGTGATAAAAATTAGAAGTTCAATCTTTTAGGGTGTATAACTGGGTAAAAAACCTTTTTAAAATAATTTTTCACTTGCATTGTTAGCTAAAAATTCATTGGAGTACAATTAAAATTGAAATTGAAAAAAAAATTGAGGACTACCTTGTGAACTTTGGAAAGTAGCATGTCAAATATACAAAACTATTGCATTGAAACAAAACAAGCTCATATATCACTGTAGAGTCAGCCTGGAGTCTAAACTTAGTATGAAACAATAGCAACTTCATCATTTTTTAGATAGTTTCCACACTCACCCTTGAGTTTGTTATAACCACTTTTTACAATTGATTGTTTTTTGACACTCACTTTGAGTTAGTTTTTACCGTACCGCTATTTACAATTGACTGTTTTTTTTAAATCAAATTCAAAAAATTTGTTTCGATGAGTTCTTTTTTTTTTCATTTTTGCATCGAAGCTGACTTTAAATTGCTTTTGAAAAAAAATTGAATGTAAATTGTACCAAAATGACAATAGCTAATAATCCAATGAACTAATGCTAATCATGTTGTTAATTTTATTTGTAACGTTTGGCATATTCCTGTTTAGCACGCTATCTTTTTTACATTTTGGGTACCTCTTATCATAAGTGATTTTATACTGGAGAGCAATTTAAGTTTAAATGGTCGTTTTTTTTAGTATACCGGTTTCAAAATTATCAACATATCGTGGAACAAATGTTTCAAATATGTCTCAAATTCAATCTAAAATTTTTCAGCTTAGAAATGAACTGAAAGAAAAACAACTCGCCATCAAAATATAACGCCATCAAAATATCATAATCTGGCTGTTAATTTTAAACTTTCTCAAATTAAATTAAAAAATTTTTCAAAATATTATCTCAAAATAGCTCATCTACGAGCAGAAAAATGTCAAATATTATTTGATTTCCGCATTGGAAAGTTTCCAATCAATTCTCTCGCATATAAAACGCAATTGTAAAACACTTGACTTTTAATTATAAATACTCGATTTTATTAATTAACCCATCAGTTACTTTTTTTTAATTAACCGTTTTGATAGCTACCAAAAACAATTTTTAATGCGGAGTTTGGAACATACTATCTACAATTTATAGAAAAATTACATACACTTTTCATACAGATTTTATACAAAAGTTAAACAATTTGTATGCAAACTTTTTTCCAAACATATACAGATTAATTTCAGATTATTACAGACAGAAAACTTTTTACAAAAATTTTACAAATAGGCTGTACACAAGTTTTTTTTGCAAATCAAAAACATTTTATAAACCAATCATATGCTTTTGTTTCATCTTTCTCAATTTATTTTAAAAATAAAAGCCTATTTGAGCAAAATTTTTATTGCATGCTTTTAGGGGACTTAAAATCGGTCCCATGCAAAGTTTATCCAACAATATTTATATTTGAGAATGTAGTTTCTTTAGATATTATAAATGATTATTCTGAACTGTAAAAAAATTTCCAATTATTCAGTTCAATCAATCTACAATCAATTTTTCCTTGTAGGAAATTGGTTTAAAATTCGATTATAATTGACTCCAATCTCAGTTTTGTTTATTTGGGTAAGGTTAATTTTGTTCACTGCTTGAAACAGTCCGCTCTGCATTTTTCAAAAAATTGATCCTTGTTTTGTGATAAAAAATAGAAATTCAAATTTTTAGGGGTTATGACTGAAAAAAATTTGTTGAACAAATAGTTTTTAATTTGCATTGTAAGCTATAACTTTATGAGAATGCAATAAGGTTTAATTTAAAAAAAACATTGTGGGCTGTTTTGTGAACTTTGAAAATTATCATGTCAAATATACAAATGTCCTGCATTGAAATAAAACTGAAACCCATATATCATGTAAACTTAGCCTGAAATTAAAATTTTTGAATGAAACATTAGCAACAACATCATTTGTCAGTTAGATGACTCAGATGACTGTTCGATTTGTCATAATTGGTTTGCTCAAATGTGCTACTTTGAAGAGCATGCAGAGTTTATACAGCTCAACTCATTTCTGAGAAAGTAATATTTTTTTAGACAAAATAATTGATTATTCTGAACAGTGAAAAATCTCCAAATTTTCAGTTTTAGTGTCTAAAGGGGTTACATACAATCAATTTTAACGAGTAGGAGATCAGTTTAAAATCAATTATATTTGCTTCTGATCTTAGTTTTGCAAATATGGATAAATTTGTTCACTGCTTGAAATAGTTCGTTCATACGCATTTGCTTTAATTTTTTTGCTGATATCAATTTACAATCAGATTAAAAGTTTCTGTTGATGGTTCGTAATTAATTATTACAAGTTGAAGTCAGAAAAAATGGGTTTTAAATCAAATAAAACGCAGGCGCTGAATATAATTGAATCGTCTACCGGGTTTGCTGTCATGAAAAAACTATTTATACATACACCTCCCCTGGTAATTTTGTTATATTTAACCTAGAAACCTGTCACTGTCTCAATGATAAAGCAACGCTACTTTAAAATGGCGAAAACCATTGTTTCAATGTGAAGCTGTCGTGTAGAAAAATTATCTTTTTTTGACTGGGATTTTAATCTTCTTGAATAACTAACTTATTACAACTGAGTTTAAAATTTTAGCGATAAGAAAAAATGACAAGTTAATTTACCGTATATAAAAACAAATTCGAAAAAAAAAATAGAATTAACTAATAAATTAATCAGGCTTCTCAAAGTAACTATAAATGATTCAATATTCTCATGATCAACAAAACAAATTAATATTGAAATTTTTTTGAAGAAATCCAAATGTACGGCCAAATTTGCGTTCTGAGTTTTTAAAATATCCAGATTTTTTTTGCCGTTTATATTTAGAGAAGTTTTTGTTCTGCAAAAAAAAGACCTGAATCGAATGTCTGCAAATGTTTATCTACAAGCAGAACTGTTAAATATTATTGTTCCGATTTTCGATACGAAAGTAACGGAATATTTGTGCTCGGGTGGGTTTTTTTTTTCTTCAGACAAATTTCGACTTTTTAACTAGCCAACTTTGACGGAACTTTTTTATATCATTCAAAAATTATTGTTGTCCTGAGCTTAAATTTGAAAAGATATTTCACCTGTTATCATTTTTCGTAAAGTTATGGGGGTTTAAAGATTGCCATTTTGGCCAATTTGGGACAATTAACGCGCGATATATTTCGCGCCAATAACGCGTAAGCGGAAAGTTAATCCGTCTTAGAAATTGTTCCAAATTGGTTGAAAGAAGCTTATTCGCCATAATTGATTTGTTACAAGAAGCGAAATTTATCCTTTTGTACTTTATATGGCGTGTGGGGGGATGATTTTCATAAAAAATTTCAAATTAAAAAAAAAATGTTTCCTTTAGTTTTAATATATATTTAATTTTTTTATAGGTTATTACTGCTCCATAAACATTAAAAGGCAATCAGAACATTCAGGGCTTCGCCCTGATACGAGCAGTCTTGTTAGGTTTGTTTACTGTCAAGTTTATTTAAATGCTATCACAAATTACTTTTCAATTTCATCCTAAGGAAAAACTAAAGTTTATCCACATGTTCTTTGTCAAAAGAAAACAAAAAAAGATTTCTGGGTTCTTTTCAAAAATTGGACATTAAAACTATCTTGATGAAAATTGATCGAAAAATGAAACAGCAAAAAATTTTAAAAATTGGATTATTAACTGCCTTAAAACATTCTCAATACTTGCAGTCAGTGAATTTTTAAAATGCGCAAATACACTGCATAACCAAGCTAGCAGTCAATGATGAATCGCGTATAAAATTGCAAAAATATTAAATATTTGCGCCACACAAACGGTAACCAAGATAAAAATGTAAGCTAAGCGCAGTTGACAATTTGGTCGTAAATATAGTCGAGCTCTACGTCAATCACAGCCACAACTTAGCTTGCGTAGAATCCATACGCTCAGCTTTTTTGGTCGAGACAGACAAAACAGTCAAAAAGAATTAATGGTCTAATAAATCATGCAAAAGTGATTTTGCGCATATTGAAGAACAAGAGTGCTCGTATCAGGGCTAAATCTTGATTGTTCCGACTGGCTATTAGTTGGTACGAATGATTTTTTGGTTAAGTGAATTATTGACAACCTGCAAATTTCAAGGCGATAATATCAAATTTTAAAGGGGGTGGAGATAAATAACAAGGTACATAATTCTTCGTATTTGCTTAACCGTTAAATTCTTTTTGGGGGGGGGGGGGATATTCGTCACAAGGTACCATTGGGAGAAATATTTAGCAAGATCCGGATAACTTGCCAAGCATAAATAATTTCCGTATTGAAACAATTTATCAAAATATTAGTCAAACCTTCCGCACTTTAGTCTGGTTCAAACCTACTTGCTTGTCAATTCAAAAAAATTCCGGAGCAATACTCATACGCAGTCAGCGGCTTTTCTAAGACCAAGTTAATATCCGCCCCACTCAAAGCCGTTTGGGGGAAGGATGTTAATTTGGTTCTACGTTAAAATTTTCAACAATCAGAATCGAGCATTTTTTAGCTGTCATAAATTGCTCAAAGCAGCCTGTTTGTGGTCACGAGAACTATTGAGTTTTTACGCTTGCGATTAGCAAATGTTATCAAACCGGAATATATACTTTTTTTTGGGTTATGAACTAATTTTATACAGTCACTTGAATTTGGATCATATGAAATAAAAAGTCAGACGTTAATTTGTGCAAGTAACAAAAAGGTCGCTTACCTTCCTATGAATACAAAGTCAATGATTCTAATCCGGCACAGTTTTTTTGTTAGCGGACCAAATTGCCTAAATTTGGGGAGTTTTTTACTCAAATTTAAAAAACTCAGTGTTTTGCCCTTCTGGGCAATTAATTGGGTTCTGGGAAGCTTTGATTATTTTTTTAATTTTTTTTTTTCATGATGTTCATTGCCCTCGCAAAAAGCTAGGATATTGCAATCAGATACTAGATAAATATCTTTGTTCACAGGACTCATCTCATCTGGACTCATCTCTAGTGGCTTATTGTATTTCTTCTTACGGAAAAAAAAACACTTTTTACGTTCCTCTCCTCACTTTTTGAGTTGGTTGCTTTTTTACCAATCGGTTTGTTGAAGTTTATTTTTTTTTCGGATGAATAGGTTACGGCTTCTTTTATATCGGCTTACTAGCCTTTTTTTGCGTTGAAATTTTTGAAAGTTGTTTTCATTATAAATTCATGGAGTGTTCTCTACATTTAGTGCAGTGGTAACACCCATTCTTGAGACGACAAATCCCAAAAATTCGATTTTGTTCGGGACTTGTTGTTTGTCGAAACTGAAATTTTTCAAACATTCTAGAATTTCGTGTCTGCTAATTTTTGTCGGCTTAGATACCGCAGAAAAGTTCGGTTTCTTTTTTGGATTTTGAAAGCTCTTTGTAAAATTTTTAAAGGTGCAGGTAATTTTGTTTCAGGTATTTTTTTCTTTTTTTTGAAATTTAAATAACTTTTTTGTCAAATTTTTTTTTCAATTGCTGAAAATCACTGTTATAATTTTTTGTATCACAATTGATGCGAAGCTCCGCTTTGCTTCTGTGTAAAAATCGCAAAGATAGGTTTGCTTCATGCAGACGTTTTTGCCCAACAGAAACCCTCAAATGCGTCTCTTACTCGATTAATTGATCCAGCCGAGTTAATAATTGCGAAAAATACATTTTTACTTTTGGCTCAATCTGAGCCGCTAATTGTTGGATTTAACCAGCTTTTATCTCGGCGACCTCGTAAAAAGGTCAAGTCTTTTTGCAATCTACTCATCATATTAAAACTTGGGTCGAGACAGTCAATAATTATGTCAAGCACTTTGTCGTGGGAATACTTTTCTGTTAATTTGAAATTTTGACAATTTTTTTCTATTTTATGATTAATTTTGGGGTCTTGTCTTTTATACGGTCCAAAACTGATATTTTTGATGTTTCTCAAAATTAGATCACATAATTGAATCATAATGCTGGAAACTAGTGTATTCTAGGTGACGTGGATGGATGCTACTAGAATAATCCGTATAGCATCAATGATAAGTTTGTAGTTCAAATGATTAAGGAAAATGTACCTCAAATGTTTGTCGACATCAAAATTTGAAATTCAAATTAAAATAATTCCAGCTTCTTTTTAAACTCAGTTTTTTGTTGACGCAATTTTTTGAATGAATGGTAGCTGACTGCATGCTCTTGAACCATACAGAGAACCAACTGACATCTCACATTACAAGTCTGAAAATGTGAAGATGGACGGAATAGCTGCTGCTTCCGTTATCCGCTCTTCGCCTCTTCATCCTTGTAGTATCTGACCTTAAAGTAAACAACTTCAGTCTTAAACGATTCGCTAGTTTCTATTTGCAAAATTACAGTTCACCATTGACAGAATCACTGTGTTAATGTAATGTTATTGTGTTAATTTACTGTATAATGGATCAGCTCAATTGGTCTTGTCATGTTACCTTGTTTGGGGTCGCATTAAATGTCGTGAAAGTGAACACCACCCACTACTAATAGGCCAAATAAAGACAAACCATTATTAAAAGTAGCTGCAGTTGACTTTACAATTGAATTCTATATTGGCCAGGCACAACTAATCAAAAAATGAATTTCCAAATCCCAGCAATAACTTAATTTTGAGAGTCGAACCACATCAAATACTGATAAACCTCAGAATGGATTGCCGCTTCTCATCGCCACAATTGGATTCGGCTAAGTTTGACGTAGGCTTGATGAACGAGTTTGACGCAATTGAACGAGAGATGACAGAATTACTCAATTCTCTCGAGTACAACGATAAAAAGAGTGAAGAAAAACGGCCACCTGTGAGAAGCAGCTCAATTGGACGAATGAACTATCTCAATCCTTGCCAGCAACAGCTGAATTCTGGACCTAAAAAGGTCCAGCAAGAAGTTCCTAGAAGAAGACTGATTGAGAAAGGCAACCCTTCTCGATATAGGTCCATGGGTGATAATCATTCGTGGAATAATTACTACAACTACATCGACCAGGATGGAAAGAGCGAGAGGTCAAGTGAGTTACGGTGAGCGAATGGTTGTTTAGGGCTGTTTTTTGTATTAACTCGACTTGAAATTGACCACAGTAAAATTTTGACGGCACCCTCCCGTTACGAGGTCCGCGACTTATTCCCAGACTTTAAAAGTCACACTGCATCTCATTCCGCGACTAAAAACTTGTAATAGACACAAAATTGTAAACGAAATCCGAAGTGCGAAATCTTCAAAATAAGAAAAGGGGCGACGTCTCATATAATATAAACATCATAATAAATAATTTTCCAGTACATAGGCAAAAAGGATATGAACCTTTCTGAAAAAATTAGCTCAGAAGTGAGAGGGTCGGCCCTTTCCCCTCGACACGATTCTGCGAACAGTTTTTAAGCTCTATCTAAATTACCGTGATTAAGCATTTCTGAATTTAATGGATAAAATGTTCTTTTTATGAAACAATACACCGAGTTTCCGGAATTTAGGTTAGAAAAAGACAACAGAAGTCATCAAGAGGAATCGATCGAGGAGTTAGATGAGTTCAGAAGAAGACTTCAGTTGTTCGGATTGGATGAAATGCGGACCAATCAGAGCGGAGGGGAAAACACAATCAGCACGCTATGTCCGTCAGACAGTCGCCCACTGGAAAGTAGAAGTGTCGGCTCACTTTCAGTGTCGGCGGCAGACACCTTCGGCTTAGAAGAACATGATGAGAACGTAGGAGGTCACTTTACAAGGAATGGCGAAAGAGGAGTAATGATTCAAGGTCACCGAGAAATTCAGCGGGGAAAGACGACAACAGTTAAAGACAGGAAGCGCATGAACAAAAAAAGTAGAGAGAAAAGGTAGTGTTTCTGTTCAAAACAACTTTTTCAGATTACAATACCTGAATCTAAAAAAAAGATAAACACCAAATTACTCAAGAAAGCTCTCGACTTTTACAGAGTTCAATATCATATATATAAACCAAATGCTCTAAGTTCTCAAACCAGTTAGTTTCTTTTCAAGGATTTTTTGAACTTACGCTATGCTCGAGTTTAAGCGAAATAAGTTTTATCGTCGAAAAATACAGTACGAATGATTGACATGTTTTAACTGCACCTTTCTAAGGAAATCAAATGGCAATTCAAGTCTACAAAAATAGCCAAACGTTTTTGTTTTATCAAGGAAATTCAAAGAAAAGTTGAAAACTATTTTTGTGCCTCCCCCCCATTGTTTTTGTTCCAACTTTCGAAGAAAAAATGGAAAACTTTTGCTCTGTGTGTTTTTTATTCAGAGAAATTTCAAATTTTTAACAACCCGCTACGTTTTTTCATCTCAGAGATATCGACGCCCTGGGCTCAATAAATTGATATTTTACCTATGATTGTTTTTGGTAAAATTACGTTGGTTTGAAAGTTGCCAATTTGGCTATTTTGGGACAAGTAACGCCCGATACATTTATTCCGTGAGCGGCAATGTATTTCGGCTCAGAAATGTTCCAGTTTCAATTTAGGCAAGCTATATGAAGCTTAAAGGTTGTTGACGCTAAACAGCAACTAAATCACCTGTACTTAACATAATGTGAGGCTGGAATATTTGAAAAAATCTGAAAATTTTTTTTTTTGAAATTACTTGGTCCTTGGAATTAAGGGGCTGTTGAATTTTTAACAAATTTCAGCTAGCTAGCTATTCTAAATACTAGCTCGTACTTCTTTGTCATTAGATATTGCTATCAATATGACAAAACTTTCTCAAAATTTTGTGAAAATAGGCACAAACGTGCCAGATTTTCCATAGAATCTACATACAACAAAAACCTCGCGTTTGCTTAAATAACAATAAATCCTGAATTGAAAAACGGCAAGCTAAAATGATTATTTGATATTTGTTTAAGTTGTCATTAATTTTTAAATCGAAACCTAATTTATCGAAACCTAATATGCAGATGACGGCTGAAAAACATGATGAGCTCGAAAACTATTTTCTTTGAAAATAGTTTTTGAGCTCATGAAAATTGTTTCAGTATTGTCGAGTAACCATCGAGTATTATCGAAAAGTAATCTGGGCGTAATTTGCCTCTCAGTTAAGGAAATGCTTGAGCCACCAACAAATCATACGTCGCGAAAACACCGTCAATCTGTTCCAGCGAAAATGGCTCTTTGAGCTAGTATAAAGTTTTTAAGACGAGTAAGTTTTTTCAAAAAATTCACAAAATCAATGGCTTCTAGATAATACTGAAACACAATTCATGAGCTCAAAACTTTTTTCAAAGATAATAGTTTTTAAGGTCATCATGTTTTTCAGATGTTTTTAGAACAATGTTCGCAATATCAGGGACCTTAAACGGTCAAAAAAACTGTTGTTATAGGACAATTAGAATATTTGTATAGCGTTTCTTGAGTGATTGGTTTCTCAAATGGATGAAAAATTGATTTCAGACGTCAACACGAGCGGTTTTAGATTGAATTACTTCGTTCAATTCGTTGCATTTACTGTAAATCACAAAAAAAGAATAAATTAACAACCAGCCCCTTTTCATCCAAGGCCTCTCTTTGTTCAAAAATCATTACCAAGTACCTTGATAAAATGATAGTTATTGTTAGATTTTTCGAGTTCTGTTTTTGCAATGACATGTAGTTGAATGATAATGCTGTACTTGGGCAGCAACTGGTTACGTGTTTGTGTGCTCCTTTTCAGTTTGTCAGACACACTTTTTTCAAAGTTAAAGTTTTATGATTAATAAATTTATAAATCATCATATGAATTTACTGCAATCCAGCCTGACTTGACATGGCTAGCTAATTGACAGAAAACCATTGTCTTTTTTTTGTATTCGGGTACTTGTTCATGTAGCTTTACCAAATATATATTTTTTGTTTTCGGGTGTATACTTTGTCTTTTTAATCTTCAAGTTTTGAGATAACACGTTCCATTTTTTTGCCCAAATTCTAGCAATCTTTTTTTTGACAAATGATTTTTTAGTAGTTATATTTAATCTTTACAAGCAAAATGATGTAAAGAACAAATCTAAAGGACCAAAATTGTTTTTAAATAGAATATCACATCTAGCAAACTTTTTTGGCGTGAAAATTTTTTCATCACTCGGTTTATTTGATGATTTAGACTATCAATCAATGTTTTTCAGCTGTCATCTGCGGAGAAAAACGCCGTCAAAAAAAAGCTTGGTCAAAAATTAGGTTTTGAATTAAGAAAATTGAGTCATTAATGGCAACTTAAACCGCAAGATAATTATTATCTAAATTTTGCAAACAATTTTGCTCAGATCCTAATCTATTTCGTTTAAAAATACAGTTTACTGTTTATTGAATCGCCAAGTCGATTACTGTCTGTTATCAGGGGCGGATTTAGGTGGGGGGGGGGGGGGCTGACGCCCCCTCCCCTCAGTGATTCGACCCCCTGCCGACGCAAAAGGTCCCCCCTTGGTTTTTTTAAGAAATCCATTTTTTGGCAGATAGACCCTAAAATTTTTCTAAAGGCGCATTTTGCGCCAATATATACTCATTTTGAGTGGAAGCGCTCGCCAAGAAAAACCGCAATTATTTTGTCAAATTTTTTTTTAAAAACCGCCCCCCCTCCTCGCTCGAGAACATCCTAGATCCGCCCCTGTCTGTTATTGTTAATTTCATTCAAAGTTATATCCATCCCCATTTTGAGCTATACAATGAGTCATAGGCCTGACCAGTTTTTTTTTAGCTTGTGTCTCCTACAACGCCCATGTAAAAGAAGTTCCTTTTTTAAAAAAATTTTCTTAAACAACTGGCTTTGCAATTTTGGTAAAAATAAAGTTTTCGAATACAAGCAAAGGTTTTTATACGTAAATTGAGCATTTAGGCTAAATTGTTTTTCATCTGAATGAATACCTTGTCAATAGGCAACCATAACTGCTATTACTGCTATTCGGTCAATTTTGTCAATTTCACCACGTAACTGCAATAAATGCTATTTCTGCTATGTATAAGGTCAATTTTTGGACTTTCTCAGGAATTTTCTACCTAATACTTAAATTTCTGAGAAATGAAAGTTCACATTTGATGCTTTTCAAATATTTCAAGGCACTTAGCACAGTGGTAAGGCGTTCACTTTGAAATCGTCAGATCGTGTATTCGATCCTATGCCATGGCAATGATAGTGTGTGAGGACAAGCTCTCACCTGACCTCCAGCTTCAGGTCTACCACAACCTGACCAAAATTTGGCTGCAATAGTGGTACCACGTAAAAATTCTAGATGCAAAAAAAACGGCCTTGAGTCGTAAAAAAACAGCTTTGCTCAGCAAAATAACAATGTCTGGAATGTGGGGAGATAATACAAATGGACTATCCTCGACAGGACTGTTAAGTCCTACTGATAGCTCCTCTGCGATCTACCCGCAGTAACTACAATTATTTATTATTATTATTATTTCTGAGAAATACGTGTGCCAGTAAGCAACGTATTTGACCATTTACGATTGCGACATGCCTCGTGCGAAGCTTCTTTGATAATCGGAAATCTTAATACTCCCGATGTGAATTATGGGGGATGGGTATTAAATTCTCGTTGAACTCGATATTTCTACATGAATGTTTTTTGGTCATATTTTGAAGTCAATTTAAGGCAATTTTAAGGTCAATTCGATAGCGCTATAACTGACGTTTTAAAGTCAATTTTTGTGGTTGCCCTGCTTATCAAATCAATTAATGCATGCCAAAAGGCGCACCATGCTTATCGTCTCCTCCAGTACAATAACCTCATCGGCTTGATTTTCGGTTTTGGGATGCACCACTGATTGAGTTCTGTTTAGATCCAGTGAGCTGTCTCTGAGTGAGCAATGGGCTTCGTTGGACAGATCAGGACCCAAGGGGCTCGCTGAAGGCGCAGACGCGTCTATGTGCAGGAATGTTCAAAGAGTTTTAAAAATTAAAATAAAAGTCTAGTTTCAAAAGTAGATTCAACTTTTTCAGTCACCACAAAAATAATTTGAGTTCATTTCCTCAGTCATTTTGATTTCTTATGTCTCGAGCTTGATCGTATAAACTTCCTGAAATTAAGAAGATGGAATATGATATAGTTCAATCAATTATATTACAAGTCTTTTAGCAGTTTTTAGAAGTCTCCCTTTTGTGTTCGATAACTTTTTAAATTTTTTGAACTTAACTACGTTAAATTTGATTTCACCTGATCAATACTATTAACTTTTTGAGCATATCTGTGTGTGTGAATGCAGTAGTGTCGTGAGTGGCGTGGAATCTGACACAGCTTCGATAGCCTCCCTTCCTTTCTTCACATTCTCGGACAGTGTCTCCCAACTGGATGTCCCCATACTCCTGTCACACCAGTCACATCATAGTTGCTACCTTTGTGATAGATGGGTCCATAAAGCTCCCGTAATCACTAATGAACTAAACACATGCCTAACATTTTGTTAATTAAGAACTGATTTTTTTTCCTGGAGATTAAGACCATTTATCCACTGTTGTGCCCCTGTTTAAGAACTACATGCAATTTTTTGGTTATTTTTCTGGGCTGGATAATGTTGCCTCACCCTCAAGCAACGAGCGCGGATCATGGTGGGCCTCGAACAACCGACTTTTCGATTTCGAACCACTTCACCACCGCTCCCCTTTGAGATTGCTCGAATTTTCCATTTTTTGCCATGAACTATTTCGACGTAGCAGTTTAGCTCGAACTTTTTGCCCAGGTTTGTTTTGTACAGACGTTTGTTTGTTTGACACCTGTCTATCACAATGGTCCAATTAGACAGTGGTTCCCAACTGAATAGCAGAGACCACGACAACAGCACCTCCACCTCTTTTTCTTCCCTCTCGTCGGCTGATAATATGTCTCATCATCGCCGGTATAGAGAATTGCAAAAAAGTTGAACTAAAAATTATAAATCCACTATAGAAATTGATCTATTTCAGAACCCTTTTGCCAATTAACGCTTATTTTACAGAAAAAATGTATAATTTAAAGTTTAGTGAAACTTCAAAAATGCATGCAAAATTATGTTGAATATTGGGAGCTCGCTTTTTCAACTTAATTTGCCAGGTCTAAGCGTATGCCATTTTTTATTTATCTTATATCATGCATAAGACGTGTATTCAATTCGTTAGTCGAACGCCTCTAAGGGAAAAGTGCTGGAAAATTATATAAAAAATGGTTACGCAAAAATGTTGTTTATGTTTAATGTTTTTGAAAGCCCTTGAACGTAAAGTTTTGCCTCTTAACTAAACATTTATCAATATTACTCTGAACATTTTCTGTCTCTATTTTCTAGGGGATGATCCATTGAAGTAAATAACCTAGAAGATCATGCCTTGAATATCAATTACTATCTGTTATTACAGGAAGTCGATACAGCTCCAGATCCCAGCTGCCCCCCTCGCCAGTCATGTCAACTGGGAACAGCAGAAGGCCAAGAGGGGCTCGATCGGAGTCCCATCTCCTCTCTTCCTCCCCCATCCCTTCGCGGGGATCAAATCCCGGACACTGGTTCATTGGGAACAAGGGAAGTACGGTTAGGAGGGCGAATAGAGGAGGGGGACAAATGGGGGATGAGGAAAGAGAGAGTTTAAGGAGTAGGTGTATCAGCAGCGCCTCGGTCGCCGGGGGACTTGATGATCAGTATCCATACTGGGGGGTGTCAACCCCTATCCCCGGGAGAAGTAATAGCAGAAGCAGCAGTAGACATAGATCACGTGACAGCTGTGTGGTGTGCAAACAGCCGACAAGCGAGACAGTGGATGAGGATACTACACGATCAGGGGACTCCTGGTCGCAATTGTCGCGACAGTGTCTGGATCAGAGAAGAGAAAGAGAGAGAAAGTGGGTGCATGCTGACTGTATGGACAGTGTGTGCCCTGTTTGTCACCAGGTAAACACAATCAGGTATTTAAAAAAAACAGAGAAAAGAAGTTGTGTTCTTTAAACTTTTTTTGTGAACCGCAATACTCAATCAAAAAAAGGATGATAGCTTAACTTAAAAAAAGCAAAAAATCATTTCCGAATTTTTGGCCGTCTTCGTGTTGGTTTTTCAACAGCAAGAATAAAATAATAACTGCTTAAACACCGATAAAGTTAGAACAAAAATATTTTTTTAGCACGCTCAATTTTTAAAAACATGGTTCTTATTAATATTCCGAGATTATTTTGAAAAAGTAAATCACGACTGGAAAAATTTTAAGGCGATGCTGCAAAATAAGTTCCTCTGAGAGCGTTGTGATATCTCAAGTTGCATTAGCTTTTTGAGAGCCAACGCCAAACAAAAGTTCCGTCCCATTTCTAGACGTTGAAAAACAAAGTACCTAAGCTTTTTGTTGTTTTTGCTCAATTTAAATTTTGTTCCGAACTGTTGCCCTTTCACTCTCGAAAAAGCGGAAGAAACTACGTTGTAATATATGCTTTTGTCAGCAAAAATTAAAAATTACAAAACATCATAAACCACAAATACATGACAGGATCAGAAGTAACAGTCTAATTTTTAAAATTAATTATTATCAGAATGAGCAATCAAAACAAGATGGAAAATATCTGGCAGACTGAGCTCTTTATTTGTTTCTACTGCTATTTGAACCTTGCTGAGGTTCATTGACAAAAATGTTTGATGGAAAAGTTATTTTAGTTTGCTTCATTTAGATTACTGTGGTCGAAACTTTCAGTGCTACCCGCAGCTGTAATCGATTATAACTGATAAAATTGGTGATAAATGTTGCCATTATAATCCATTAAAAATACACTTTGGGATTACGCAATCATTTATAATCCAATATAATTAATTATTTTTGGAGAAATTAAATTGATTATACTCCATTTTTAATCCATTACACTCTCTATATTTTTTTTTCGAAATTTTCTGCAAAATTTGTAGCTTTTTCTGCATTACTGACAGTTTAGAAAACTACTCGGTTTCTAATGCTTCTCAGATTTACTTCTTTTAGCGTTCTTCTAAAATTTTACATCCATGTCAACCACGCCCAAGTTTACACCCATACCCCCACATTGATACGCACACCTACCCTCACAAACCCCGCCGCGCCTACCCCAGAGAGGTGTTAAAAGGTGTGTGGGGGTAGGGGTGGGAGAAAGAGAATTTAACTTTTTTCTTTAAACAAATGTCGAACACAATTTAGAGATTGCAACTTTCAAGTTTTGTCATTTTATTTTCAACATTTGAGAAAATCCAGTCTTTTACTTATAAAAATCTATTATGATTCTTTAATAATCTATTATATTCCATTAAAATTGATTATAATTGATTAAAATTATCGCTGTTTTACTTTTTTACAATCGATTAATATTCAATTATAATCGATTCGTGAGATTTTTAAGGAAACAGACCGTAAAATCCATGATACTTGATTATGATCAGGCGGGTACTGATGACAGTAGCCAGCTTACTTTCAGTTACACACAAAATTGAACAAACCTATTTTTTCTGAATCTCTAACTTTCTGGAAACTCAATTTGATCTTATCTCAAAATAAGGCTTCAAAAAAGTATTTGGGTTTTTTGATTTTTCGATGTGCAAAAATGTGGCAGTTCATTTCATTCTTTTTTCATACTTGTGTTTTTTTGCCTCTGTCTGACTGACCACAAAGGGGGGAAATTTTTCATTTAAATGTTTTTATCTTCAAAACATAATATAAATCTCAAATAATATTATAAATCATAAAAACATTATATCTCAAATCAATCTATAATTATCAACTGATTTTGAGTGCTGTGTAAAAAATAATAATAAGTCTGAGAGTCAATTTGAGAGCTAGTGGCTGATCTAATCACAAAAGGTTCCAATGAAACAATGTTCTCTTCGTCAATAAAATATCATTTCTTAAAGAGGGTTCGAAACATTATTGATTAAATTATAGACCTACATCGTTTTTAGTTAGCAACATTTTATTTTACCAAAACAGTTCAGCTAACCCTGCAAAATGTCAACTGTTGATGCCAATGCTGAATTAATTGAAACAGGAAAAGAAAATTTGAATATGAAAACGTTTTTGAACCTACCGAAAGTCCTCAATGAAGTTTCACGCATAATTAAACTAGAAACAAAACTGCTCGTATCAGGGCAAATCCCTGAATGTTCCGACTGCCTTTTAAGGTCTATTGAGCAGTAATAACATGAAACAAATCAAATGTTAAAAAATATATTTTTTTTTAAATTGAGATTTTTGTGAAAATCATCCCCCCACACGCCATATAAAATACACAGTGATAAATTTCACTCTTAGTGGCAAATCAATTATGGCAAATAAGCTTCCGTTATCCGAATTAGAACTATTTCTAAGATGGATTGATTCTACGCCTACGCGTTAATAGCACGAAATATATCGCTGGTTATTTGTCTCAAACTGGCCAAAAAGGCAATCCTTAAACCCCCATAACTTTACAAAAAAAGATCACAAGTGAAATATCTTTTCAAATTTAAGCTCAGTACAACAATATATTTTGAATGATGTAAAAAATTTTGTCAAAAATGGCTAGTTAAAAAGTCGAAATTTTTCGGATGAAAAAAACCCACCCCGAGCACAAATATTCCTTTACTTTCGTTACGAAAGTCGGAACAAAAAGCTAGGAACATTATACAAGAGAACTAATATAACATCTGCTGAAATCATGCTTTTCAAATCGCTCGTACAATTTGTGTTACTGGAGACAATCTTCCATAATTCAAACAAAACTGCTCGTATCAAGGCGAAGCCCTGAATGTTCCGACTGCAATTTAAGGTTTATGGAGCAGTAATAACATTAAAAAAATTCAATTAAATAAAGCAAAATGAAAATAAAATTTTAAAATTTGAAGTTTTTTATGAAAATCATCCCCCCACACGCCATATAAAGTACAAAAGGATAACTTTCGCTCCTTGTAACAAACCAATTAGGGCAAATAAGCTTTTTTTAACCAATTTGGAACGATTTCTAGGACGGATTAACTCTCCGCTTACGCGTTAATAGCGCGAAATATACCGCGCGTTAATTGTCCCGAATTGGCGAAAATGGCAATCTTTAAACCCCCATAACTATACGAAAAATGATCACAGGTGAAATATCTTTTCAAATTTGAGCTCAGGACAACAATACCTTTCGAATGATATAAAAGATTCCGTCAAAAATGGCTAGTTAAAAAGTCGAAATTTGTCTGAAGAAAAAAAAACCCACCCCGAGAACAAATATTCCGTTACTTTCGTATCGAAAGTCGGAACAATAATAGGCTGAGAGCTCCTTAGGACCTTGTGTTTGAACCGATATTTTTCAACTTATACTTAAATGATTTGCCAAATAGTTGCTCAAACAGTAAAGTTGTAACGCTTGCAGATGACACCAATATTAATAAACTTTACGAGAAGATATGAACAGCCAATTGAAAGCAGTCTGGAAGCTGCTTGATGAAAAATACCTAACTTCGAATGAATAAAAAATCAAAATATTTTTTTTCAAAAATTGTCGAACTTTTTTGTTATGCGCAATGAATTTTTTGTTATGCGCTAAAATACGTTTAAACAAAACGTATGCGCTAAAATACGATTTTCGGAACGGCAACAAAAACAGATCTAAATTAAATTGAATGGATTCATTGCAGAACAAAATCATTAGATCAATGTTATCCAAAAAACATTTGACAATGTAGGAGACCTACAAGTTCGGTGTAAACTGTTTAAGGTGAAAAAAATGCTTTGTCGGAAATTAACTTAACGAACTAAAAATGTACCCAAACTACTAGCAAGAAAACACTCGGTGGTAAAGTGTAAAATGACATAACAGATACTTAAAAAAAATTAACATTAAATGATGATTTAAAATGTAGTGGGAAACAGAGAACATAAAAATTTTAGTTTAAACCACAAAAAATTATGCCCACAAAAAACTTTTCAAAAAATAATCAGAGAACTTTTCAGTAATTTATTACATTTAGATAATTCTATAGTGAAAAGCAACATTTTACTCAAATCCACAAAATTGAAAACAAATATTTGCTCAGGTTTGAGGATTTTTATAAGTTAGATATTAGGAATTACTAGAATCCTTGAGATAAGACTGGAAATAAATGGAAAAACTGGGAAAATTGCAAAAAAAAAATTACAAAATCTGACAATTTTTTATCTTCCGGTTTTTTAAGTTTTTTTTGCGTCAAGTTCAGCTCATGAGTATAGTTTTTTTATTTTTTTTTCTCTTTTTATTAGTTTGACTAGTGCGTTTTTTAGGATGTATTTGAAACGGAAAATCTGATGAATGGTTTAAGAGACATCACTCGACAGTTTGAAATGCCTTTTGATATTCTTTCGTGTGAACTCAACAAATTGTGGTAAAATATCCAGAGAATCAATTGAAGATGAAATACTTTTTTGTTATGAAAATTGCAGACAACGTCTCATTCGTCTTCAAACTTTCCGCTACAAACACTTTCAAATCGGAACACTGTGTGCTATTTAGACAACGCCGCAATTTGATGTATGTGTTGAATTTCGTTGTAGGCTGTGTTCTGGATGGAGGAAGTGAGTGTGGAGGGCCAGAGCTACCACAGACAGTGTGCCAAGTGCGCATTCTGTCACAAGCCACTCTCAACACACTCGGCGCACACAATCACCCAAGCAACGTACTATTCTGAAACAGGTGCTTACAGCCGATAGTGCAGTTGTCCGACCAAAACAAAGAACCTTTAGTCAGCAAGTCGAATTAATTATAGCATGGTTCCAAGCCTGAAATCAAAATTGGAAAATTGGCGACAATTTCAGATGTTGGTGCTTCGATCGTTTTACAATCACTGCCCGTTGCCTCAAGGGTGATGGCAGCAAGCTGTCTTTTAAAAATTTGCAAAAAACTGCATGCGTATATTATTCTTATCATGGCCTCGAGTTGATGAAAAATGCTAGCCATACAATTTTCCACTATGTCTATTACCGTGTAAACATCCAAAAAACCAAAAAGCTTTGCAAACATCCGAAAAAAGCTTTACTAGGGCAGACAAGCAATAATTTTTAAAAATTAGGGTAAAGATCTTATTTTTACCGTTCGTTTAACAGATGCTGTAATGACTGCATGAAGGCGGATCGCCGCGGTCGCACCAGCGTGTTGCAAGCTTGCCAACAGAGGGTAGGACTCAATATGAAAATTGGAGCCGGTTTTGTCGCAAATGGGCGACGCTCATTTAGCGCACCCACCGGCGACCTTAAACCGAGAGTTTGCCTCGGATAATTGAACTACGTCTTTTTTGAAAGTCTAACGTCATCACAATTATTATATAAGTTCGATGTTTGACATATCGGATGTTTGCCCTAGACAATCAGCCTAAAGTTTTTTAGACCAATAAACCAAACTCAACTCGGGTGGACGATCTTCACATAAAAAGGAGGAAAGATGTAAATTAATTTAAACGTTACTATTCGATGAGGATGAATTTCTCATTTAATATTTTTCTAGCAAATAGCGATAGAAGCCAAAGAGCAGACAGGTATAGAAGAAGAGAAGAGGAAGGAAGACGTCGCCAAGTATTGGTGTGTGCGGCGTGTCTGCGGAAGAAACAAGCACAGGATAACATGCAGGCACCATCCACCACAGCCATCAGTCAAAGGTAATCTGTTACAATTAGACAGTTAAGATGTTTTGCAAATTATCCAGTTTTGCTGAGCTTTATATGTGCTCATTGGAGTTATCAGATCAAAAACTATATTGAATTAAAACATTTAAAACATTAAAACATTTAAAAACTGATAATTTTCACGACTGTTTAGCTGGCATAGGTGAATTGAGGGATATGGCATGAGTAGGCTCAAAAATGTAACTTAGCTGAGTTCATTTAATTTTCTCCATATTTGCAGGAATACACAATTGAGGACAGGGAGCGAAATCGGTTTCAGAGGAAAAATCTGGGAAGGAGAGGAAAACTTAAAGAATAACTTCAAAAGCTACAAATCGTCACAAAAACACTCAGGTAAAGCTAGATTTTCAAAAAAACTCGAAAAATATAACGACCATTTTAAGGTCAACCAAACTATGATGCTCCCAGCTCCATAGATAATATCAAAATCAACTGAAGAATTTTTTTAGAGCGTGTCCAAAAGAGCTGGCCCGAATTTGCGAAATCTGCCCTTAAAATTAAAACTTAATGTTTTGATGCACGTTTTGTGGTTATCGTGAACTAGGCTCCGACATTACTTCAAGTGTCTATATCTGATGGAAACAGTATACGATTTCTTTAAATGTTTTTATTCTGATTTATGTAACTCGATCAGAAATTTTTATCAATCGAGTGGCTACACATCTTGCTATGCGCGCATATCGCTAGTTTCACTTTTTTTTCTGCTTGAAGTGTTTCAAAACAAGCTATTATGTCTAAAAGTTTCCACCCAATCATTTGTCAGTTGGTAAACTTAAATTAGTTTGCTATTCTGACTTTCGAAGAAATTTTTGGAATATTTGTGCTCGAGCTGTTTTTTTTCTGCAGACTTCGGTTTTTTAAGTAGCCATTTTTGACAGTATTATTCAAAACAATTCTAGACGTATTGTTGCCCTGAACCCAATTATTATTCAAATTTTCATCTGTGGTTATTTTTTGAATAGTTATGCGGGTCTAACGATCATTTAACGCGCGATACGTTTCGCGCCAAGGTTTTGCGCCAAAAAAGAACAATTAACGCGCCAAACTGGGACAATTAACGCGCGATAGGTTTTGCTCAATTAACACGTTAGCGGAGGTTAAATCCACGCAATAATCGTTCCACATTGGTTAAAGCAAGCTATTTTGGCATAAATGCTACGTTACTAGGATTGAATTATATCATTTTGTACTTTATATGGCGTCAAGGAGGGTTACTTAAAAAAAGTGTTTCGGACATTTGATTGGCCCTGATACGAGCAGTTTTGTTTTTGTTTCCTTTACGTTGCCACTAGACTAGATTGGAAATAATTGGCTGTGATTTTGTTTGTTCCGGAGAGGGAGGAAAAATGGGGAGGAACTTTGTATTCGGGTGCATTTTAGTTTTTCTGTTTATTTTTTTTTGTTTTCCACGCAAAATCAGCTACCACAAAAAATTATAGATGAGAGTTGAGTGAAATGTCATATTGAAGTTATTCCAGTCGTAATTCAGCCTTTTCATTTGCGTAAAAATTTCCAAAACAATTTCCCAGTGTCGAGAAAAACCGGTTTGAACTATTTGATTTTTTGTCTTAATTCGAGCTTATAAAGGAAGCGAGCAGGCTTGCAACAGCCTAATTATGCATAATTTAAGCCCTAAAAAAATAGTTTCAAGCAATTTAGTTTGTTTTTGGAATTTCTTAGCTCAACAACTTTTTCACAAAAAAGTTTATATTTTCTGCAAAAACTTTTTAACAAAAAAGTTTATATTTTCTGCAAAAAACTTTGAAACAAAAAATTGATTTTTTAAATTTTTTTTTGGTTTTGTAGTCCAATATCTGCATTTTTTCCATTTTGCTATATTACTATGGCTGTCGAAAATGCCTAAATGTAGTTTTACGTCAGATTCTTTTATCACACCACACAGAAAAAACTACGATAATCTTTAAAAAAAATTGTAGTTTTTTAAAGACTCTAATCGGAGCATTCTGTGCTACGTGCTCAATAACCGGCTATCCTTGTTCTACTAACTTTTAAAATTTAATTCTAATGGTCAAATGCAATTCCGTACCGAAGGTTTGATTCAAATGGAAGTGATACTTACAAAATTATATCACTTATTAAAGTAAACATCCAACTTTGATAGAAAAAGTCTGAACGACAAATTGGTTCAGCTCAAAATCGATGAAAACTCTTGAGTACCTGCCATTATCTACCAACCAAGATAATCTCACGCTTTGAAACCTTCTACATAGGTCCATCTGAAACATCAGTAACATCTGGCAACAGAGCAAAAGGAGATCTCCTAGTGAATTGGCAGCCGCACAGGGGACACAGATACAGTACAGACACGCCCCCTAGTAGACGGTCACTGGGTAGTGTGTACCAAGCAGATGTCTTACCCCCACCATCCAAGAAAACCACCAACATTCCACTAAACGGTTAATTGCCTCGTTATAGGGAAATTTTTTTGTTGAACGGTCCAAAAGTAAAAAGAAATGGGTTGCTAACAACCTGTTGTTGATAAACCACAAGGACATTTCTTTCGGTTACGAGTTGATTCAATCAATCAAGTTCAGGGGTTTTAGCAGGGGCGGAGTAAAAATTTTTTTGAGGGTTTTGAATTTACAAAAAACTCAAGCGGATAATATTTACTTTCAGAGGTCCCCCAAAACACTAAAAAAAACTATTTTTCCACAAAAATTTTGCCCCGCAGGAGAGATTTTAGAAACATAGTCAAGAAATGCACTTTGTTGGCCTTTTTTGAAGAAAATGAACAGCACTTTTTTGGTTTTTTGGCGCGCACTCCTCCCTCAAAATTAGCATGTTATCGCCGTGGGCACTTGTAGAAAAAATCTAAGGCTAGTCGGTGAGAGAATATATGAAAATTGGGCCAAAGTGGATCCTTTTTGGCGGCGAAGGGGTACGAATGTCTGACGGGGATATGGCGTCGACCCGCATCCTCTCCCTTAAATCAGGTACTTCTCAGACTGACTTAAAGATCAATTATACAGGCCGTATAACAGAACAGACATCGTGAACAATACATAGCGAACAAAACATGTGTAAATGTACCCAATTGAGAGGAAGGCACATCATATGAAGTGTGCGCCAAGTTAAAATCCCCCGGGTTTTGCACAAAGATTCTACTAACCTAAGCTACTTAACAGTTACCCCCTTTCTTGAAAGGGGGTAATTTTTAAGTAGATTAATTTAGTCGAAACTTCGACCAATCAAAAGTCGAATAATAAATAGATTCGAATAAAAACTAGAACGCTCTAGTGCTAATTTACTGCTTTTACTTATAGAGGTGGTAATTCTTAAATAGATACCAAAGGGGGCGATTGTTAACTAAATCCCCCCCCCCCCCCAAAAAAAAGAGCTTAGGGGGAGGATGTTAAATTGGTTTTAAATTGGAACTTGCAGCCAATCAGAATCGAACAATTTACACCACGCAGCACTTGACAAATTAATCCAAAATTCATTGCTGCGATGGAAGATCTGGTTTTCGCATCTGGTGTGGGTGTCAACCAATAAACCTTCTAAAAGCGTTCTTAGTTTTTGTAACCACGCAAATGGTTAATTGTCACCTCGAAAAAATTTGACAGCATTTAAAATTGTAGTTTTCTGTTTTTTATTTTAGATATGAAATCAAAATGATTGTTTAAGGCACGACAGGAGATCAAAAAGAGAGTTTGAGGAGAGATCGGGGCAGTGCAGCCGGTGAATCAATGCGGAGACGTCGTAGCAACACAACGGGACCAGAAGAGTGCATTTGTGCCATGTGTGGGGGTGTGATTGGCTGGGATGAGTCACGTGATGTTGTTGAGGACAGACGAGCTCAATGCCAGACTAGTGAAATACCAGACCAAACTCAAGGTCAGACTTGAGCAATAGAAACCTAATTAAAGGTCAACTGGTATAAAACTCAATGCACTCAGACAAGGTCAACTGGTCTGCTGGTATTTGATAAACTAATTAATTAACTGGTAATTAATTAACTGGTACTATTTGATGCTCAGTTTGTCGTGTCATTTTATAAACACAATCTCAATTCATTCTTCAACAATCAGTATCTCTTCTCTCTCCTCAGTTGAAATCTCAGATAACTCTCAAACCTCTATCCCCTAGTCCTACTTGCTCTAACTCTGAATCTTAACAGGTTATGGGCCCAGATTTCTAAACTTTTTGATTTAATAATTATTTGATTTCTGTCAGAGTTTTTTTTTAGCTTTTATCTAGCCTTTAGCAAAGCAGAGATGGACTTGAAACTGGCTGGATTCAGTGGAAAGTCTGAAGATTTTCCAGCTTGGTCGACGAAGTTTGTGGCACTGATGCATACCAAAGGCCTGTTCAGGACTGTGATGGGCAATGACGATCTACCAGAAGCTGAACCTACGCTACCTGAGAATCCGAATGCTGACCAGATGACGGCGTACAACACCAAGATGCAGGAGCGAGCTGTGCTGATCCAGCAGAGGAAGGACAACCGAAACACAGTGTGGTCACATCTAGCTCTGGTCCTGAACAACACCACACTGATGTACATCAAGAACGACTGCGTGGCTGCGGATGGCTATGGCGATGGGACGAAGGCCTGGAGACTGCTGCAAGAGAAGTTTTGCAGTGTGGAGAGGCCTACAGTGGTCAGTCTAGTAGGCCAGCTTGCGAAGCTGCGCCTAGGATCAGAGGAGGATCTCGATGACTACTTCGTTCGAAGTCAAGAGCTGATGACGCGGCTGAGTGAAGCTGGGGAAGCAATTACGGACACACTCTTCAATGCGCTCGTGATCAACGGACTGCCTGACAGCTTTGAGCATTTCGTGGTGCAGGAGAGCTTCCAGCCGGCCAAGACTTTTACAGAGCTGAGAACGAGGTTGAGGAACTATGATGACTCGAGACGAGCTCGATGTGGAGAGAAGACTGGGAATGGACACATAGCTATGCAAGCTGTGAGGAAGAAGAAAGGAGCGTCGGGTGGTGGCTGTTTTGTGTGCGGTCAGAAGGGTCATTTGGCAAGAGATTGCAGATCCAGAAGTGACAGTGGTCAATCTGGTGCTCGAGGCAGTGGCTCGAATGAAGCAAGTGGTCCAACTTCAAGGAAGCAAGGGTGCTTCAAGTGTGGACAACAAGGACACTTTGCAAGGGACTGCAAGCAGGCAAAGACAGGGTTCTTCAGTTGTTGTGCAACAACCTCAATGAAGGGAGATGATCTCATTGTGGATACGGGATGCACCGATCATGTAGTGCGCGACAAGGCTGTCTTCTCAAGCTTTGAGAAATGGGATGAGGGGACAACAGTTGAGAATCCGAACGGTACAATATCAAAGATTGAGGGCATAGGCTCGGTGGAAGTGGACATACGAGACTGTCAAGATGTGACGAGGAGCTACACTTTCCACAATGTGCTGTTTGTGCCGAGCTACAACGTGAATCTGATGAGTGTGAGCTCAGCAATAGCTAGAGGGTCTAGTTTCAGCTTTACATCAGACTCTTCTCATCTTGTGGCACCGGATGGTCGACGGCTACCAGTGAAGCAGCGCGGCAAGCTTTTCTTCCTGGAGTGCAAGTTCAAGAGGAACGCGATGACTCTAGCTACGAAAGCGAAGATGGAGACAAGTAGTGCAATGCTGTGGCACCGAAGGCTGGGGCATCTCAACAAGCATGATCTAATATCAGTTGTTGATGTCGGCGAGCTAGGGTTCTGCGAAGTGTGCACAGCTTCGAAGATGCACGAAGTAGCAATGCCAAAGAAGACAGAGAACAGGGCAACTGCAGTGGGGCAGCGGGTCTTCAGCGACATCCAGGGACCATTTGAAGTTGCGAGCATGCATGGAGCGCGCTATGCCGTGAGCTTCATTGATGACTTCAGCCATCTGGCAGTGGTCAAGTACCTGGTTAAGAAGAGCGATACTCTTTCGAAGTTCAAAGACTTTGTAGCTGAGCACGGAACACCGAAGTGCTTGAGAACTGACAACGGAGGTGAGTATTCGTCGAATGCTTTTCGGATGTTCTGTAGAGAAATGCAGGTGAAACAGGAGTTTACAGTACCTAATACTCCGCAACAGAATGGCGTGGCAGAGAGGTACAACAGGGTGATAACTGAGATGACTCGATGTCTACTGGCCGATGCAAAGCTCTCAAAGATGTTCTGGGTACGAGCAATGTCAACGGCAGTCAGGGTTCGCAACTTGTGTCCTACATCCAGCAATGAGCATCGCATTTCATCAATGGAGATGCATTATGGGAAGCCATCGAAAGTCAACTACCTGCGAGTGTTCGGATGCCTGGCGTACTACCTGGACAGAGGAAACCGGCGGAAACTGGATCCGAAAGGCAAGAAGAGCAAGTTCATTGGTTATGACGAGGAGAGCAAAGCCTACTTGCTGATGGACCTGGAGACAAAGCGAGTGGTACGAGCAAGAAGCGTGACGTTCAATGAAGACATCATTCCAGACGACTTTCTGGTAGACAGTGAGCAGTCACAAACACTGGGTCTATCAATCGAGGGATGCATTGATGTAGAGGAAACTAGCACGAAGGCCATCACTGAGTCTACCAATAAAGCGAATGATAGTGGAGCAGCAGCTTCAGTGGGGGTTACGGAAGATGACCCAGTCGAGACTGAAGAATTGGAACCACCTTCCACAGAGCCTCCAGAGCAGAGGCCAACAGAGATTCCAGAGCAGCGGTCAACTAGAACGCGGAACCCTCCCATCCGATACGGACTGGCTTACACTCATGCTTCAGTGATAGCACAAGAGCCAAGAAGCTACTTGGAAGCAGTATCTGGACCAGAAAGGGAGCAGTGGCTAGCAGCTATGGCTTTGGAGGTGCAGTCACTGAAGGCAATGGGCACCTGGACACTTGTTGATAGACCAAATTCTCGCAAGGTCATTCCTGGACGCTGGGTGCTTGCTGTGAAGAGAGGTGCAATGGGACAAGTGGAGCGGTTTAAAGCCAGATACGTGGTGAAGGGTTTTATGCAAGTGGAAGGACTGGACTTCAATGAGACCTTTGCGCCAACCTGTAAACCAGAAACAAAGAGAATACTACTGGCTTTGGGAGCGCAAGATGATCTTGTACTTCATCAGATGGACGTGAAGTCAGCCTTCCTCAACTCGCCGTTAACAGAAACTGTGTATATGGAACAGCCCGAGGGGTTCAGCAGCGGGGACAACCAAGTGTGTTTGCTACAACGCAGTATCTATGGGCTGAAGCAGGCAGGAAGGGACTGGTACCAGACGCTGAGCACGTTTCTTCTGGAGACTGGTTTCACTCGAAGCACCAATGACTTCTGTTTGTTCACGATGAGGGGAATGGATGATGCTATGATCTATGTTCTAGTATGGGTGGATGATATCATCATTGGCTGCAAACTGCAAGCAGAAGTTGACAGGGTGAGGGACCGATTCACTGACCGATTCAAGATGGATGATCGCGGTCCATTAGCCTGGTTTTTGAAAATGCAGGTCAAACGGGCACCTGGTTCTGTCACTGTGAATCAGTCTCGCTACATTGAAGACTGCTTGGAGCGCTTTGGGTTGGCTGACTGCAAACCAGTAGGGACACCAGCTGATATCAGCACTCAGTTGACGAAGAAGGACTGCCCTGGAGCGGGCTCAGAAGAAGCAGTGGCAATGCAGCGTGAGGACTACAGAGGCATAGTGGGCTCGTTATTGTACATAGCCAAGCAAACGAGGCCAGACATCCTAGCTACTGTGACTCAACTTTCACGGTTTCTGGAGAATCCTGGGAGAACACACTGGGTGGCTGCTAAGAGAGTACTGCGATACCTGAAAGGAACCAAAGATCTGGAGCTGTGCTACATCAAAGATCCTGATGGGTTCAACCTTTATGGTTCAGCAGATGCTGACTGGGCTGGTGACGTTGATGACAGAAGGTCAACAACAGGCTACAGTTTTCATGTGCAGCGGTCAGGAGCAGCAATCAGCTGGAGTACCAAGAAGCAACCTACTGCAGCAATATCTACCAGCGAAGCTGAGTATCAAGCAATGGCAGCGGCTGTTCAGGAAGGCCTCTACTTACGATCCCTACTCAATGAGATGGATATGACGTGTGATGGTCCAACTGTGATCAACGAGGACAACCAGAGCTGCATCAAGATGTGCAAAAATCCCGTAATGCAGAAGCGTACAAAGCACATTGATGTCAAGTATCACTTTGTCCGAGAGCGGGTCGAGGATGGAACATTTGCGCTCGAGTACTGTCCAACCGAAAACATGGAGGCTGACTTGTTGACGAAATCCCTGAGCAAGGCAAAGGTGGATCAACATCGTCGAACGCTGATGGGTTGCAGCCTGACATTGGACAAAGCCAATTCAGCCTGAGTGGGGGTGTTGAGGACAGACGAGCTCAATGCCAGACTAGTGAAATACCAGACCAAACTCAAGGTCAGACTTGAGCAATAGAAACCTAATTAAAGGTCAACTGGTATAAAACTCAATGCACTCAGACAAGGTCAACTGGTCTGCTGGTATTTGATAAACTAATTAATTAACTGGTAATTAATTAACTGGTACTATTTGATGCTCAGTTTGTCGTGTCATTTTATAAACACAATCTCAATTCATTCTTCAACAATCAGTATCTCTTCTCTCTCCTCAGTTGAAATCTCAGATAACTCTCAAACCTCTATCCCCTAGTCCTACTTGCTCTAACTCTGAATCTTAACAGATGTGCTTAGGGGGAGAGAAGTCGCCCACTGGAAATGTCTCAAACACATTTGTCCAGTGTTAGTCACCATGCTTTAATTGCTGTTTTCTGGAAATTTGCAGTGAAGATTTTTCAAGTCTTTGTTTTTGATTTTATGTTAATACCAATCAGAGACCAGATATTGAAAGTGATGCGAGTTTCATTGTTTTTAATACCTAGGGTCTTCCACCTTGAAGCAGTAATAGATCACGGCGAACATGAATTTGGTGGCCGAATTACTGGTTTTTCATGAGGACCAACTAAGCCATAAAAGGCTCATTTTTTAACCACATTTCAGTATTTTTTTAAATTGTTTTTCTATCATAAAGACCACGTGAACATGATTAGCTAAATCACTGAGGGTGGTTTGAGGATTATTGAACAGTTTCGTCTAATTGAACAAGTGCTTCTTTTTCAGGTGTGTAGAAACTGTGCACGAGTTTGATGGTTGGCGCTCACATGGGCGAATGTATCACAGAGCCTGCTTCAAGTGTACAACTTGCGGTTCCCCCATCGCAAAGGGGAGTGAGACGGTTAAGAGGAGCAGAGAGGGGGAGAGGCGATTGTTCCACCAGTTGTGTGTCACCACAGCCGTTCTTAGAAACTGGACCGGATGAAGCAGTATAGTAGTAACTCAAGTGACTCTGAACCAGTCTATACCAATTGAATGAAAATGAAATAGAATATCCTACTCTTTTCCCTCAGAAATAAATCATCTTTCCCGGGGCAGTTACATCAGAAGAAAAAGTTTTAGGTCGGCCAAATTTTTTAGGTCGGCCAAAATGAATTTTTCAAACATTCTCATTCACAGAACATGGGTATTTTTTTCCATTTTCAAAAAATTTAAAGTTATGAAATTTATCTCTAAAACACGTTTAAATTACGTAAACTTTCCACCCCGAAAAGCTCAAATCATAGCGTTTGATGTTAATTGAAAGTCGAAACGGTTGAAACATACCTCGCGTGGGTCGAGCAAAATCGAGCACAGTTTTTTTCGTCGAGACAATCGAAAAACATCTTGATTGAGTTGAGCACGGCCGAGCACATCTTTTTCGGTCGGCATTCGAAATATAACATTTATTGGTAGAGATTGTCAAAACTTAAAGTGAGAACTTCGACCCGGGTTACAGCGTCTGCTTTAGAGTTTTGTAAAGAAAAACTAATTTTCTCAATACAAAAGGAAATTATAATACCTTTACCGAATCGGGAGGTTTTAAGTTTCATAGTCTATATGCATTTGAGAAAACTGAAGAAAATGTAGAAGTTTTTTTTGCAAACTATCGAGTAGTTTATTGAACTCGTTTTGTAATTGATAAATAAATCTGGCTTTTGTTTTTCTCAATTTCCAATCAAGTGATGCGTGGATATTTGTCATCACCCACAAATATCTGAACAGATTCAGTTATCAAAATTACTACTTTTTTCCTAAAAGGCAAGAAACAAAAGATAGTCACAGAAACGAGTTAATGTGACTTTTTTGAACTAAAGCATTCCAACCGGCATGGTTCTCTGTATTTTGTATGTTATTTAAAAAATGCTTTAGAAAAGAATGTTTCACTTAGGCGGTCCAGGAACAACGAATCTATGATTTGCTTGAGCGACTCACGGTTTGTGATAAAGTTTTTAGTTTGAATTTTTTTGCAGTTCAACCACATTGAACTTTCAAAGCCTTCTCAGTACACATCATAAGCACCACTTTTCCTGAAAAGTATCCTGCGGCGCATGCAGTTTTCTAAACAAGAAGCCAACATCGCGCTCTCTCTTAATCGGCCTTATTTTTTGCAAAGTATTATGGTGCTGGCTCGTTGCTACTAATTGAGACAATAATTCCTAGCTAAAACAAAACTTAAACTGATAGTTTGTTTTAAAAAAAAAATTCAAAAAGCATCGTCTTAAAAATGTATATTAAATAAACAAATATTAATTACGTTTGGGCTAGTCGACATACTTTCTAATCGAATTTGAATATATTTATTCAAATCGAGCTTAAAATTGAGCAGTCCTCATGACCATTATTTTAACACTCGTATATACGGCGGAAAGATCCACACATTGAAGTTTTATGGATAAAAATTTATTATAATGTCATGAAAATATGGGTGTTAAAATTCCGCCGTATATGTGGGTGTTAAAATAATGGTCATGAAAATTTACTAGTTATTTTTGCAAATTATCGAGTAGTTTATTAAACTCGTTTTGTATTTGAGACTCAAATTTGGGTTTTGTTTTTCTCAATTTCCAATCAAGTTATGCGTGGATATTTGTCATCACCCACAAATATCTGAACAGATTCAGTTATCAAAATTACTACTTTTTTCCTAAAAGGCAAGAAACAAAAGATAGTCACAGAAACGAGTTAATGTGACTTTTTTGAACTAAAGCATTCCAACCGGCATGGTTATCTGTATTTTGTATGTTATTTAAAAAAATGCTTTAGAAAAGAATGGTTCACTTAGGCGTTCTAGGAACAACGAATCTATGATTTGCTTGAGCGACTCACGTTTTGTGATAAAGTTTTTAGTTTGAATTTTTTTCGCAGTTCAACCACAGTGAACTTTCAAAGCCTTCTCAGTACAGATCATAAGCACCGTTTTTCCTGAAAAGTTTCCTGCGGCGCATGCAGTTTTCTAAACAAGAAGCCAACATCGCGCTCTCTCTTAATCGGCCTTACTTTTTGCAAACTATCATGGTGCTGGCTCGTTGCTACTAATTGAGACAATAATTCCTAGCTAAAACAAATCTTAAACTGATAGTTTGTTTTTAAAAAAAATTCAAAAAGCATCGTCTTAAAAATGTATTTTAAATAAACATATATTAATTACGTTTGGGCTAGTCGACTTAGTTTCTAATCGAATTTGAATATATTTATTCAAATCAAGCTTAAAATTGAGCATTCCTCAAAACCATTATTTTAACACTCACATATACGGCGGAAAGATCCACACATTGAAGTTTTATGGATAAAAACTTATTATAATGTCATGAAAATATGGGTGTTAAAATAGTAGTCATGAAAAATTAGTAGTTACTTTTGCAAATAATCGAGTAGTTAATTGAACTCGTTTTTTAGACTCAAATTTTGGTTGTGTTTTTCTCAAACTCTGATCCAGTGATGCGTGGATATTTGTAAGCCCCCATGAAAATTTGTGCAGATTTAATTATAAAAATTGCGTTTTCTCCCTAACGGAAAAGAAACAAAAGATGGTCACAGAAACGAATTTAATTTAACTTTTTTTGAAATACATTCCAACCGCTATGGCTTCTGTATTTTTCGTGTTTCTTAAATATATATTTGAGAAAACGAATGGTTCACTTTGGGTGGTCCAGGAACAGTGAATCTATGATTTGCTTGAAAGACGGACGGTTTTGTGAAAAAGCTTTTTGTTTGATTTTTTTTGTAGTTCGATCACACTGAATTTTAAAAAGGTGTTCAAAATGATTTCGTTTTATAAATGCATACCTAATAAACCATTTTAATTACGATTGGTCGATAAATTTTCTAATCGAATTTGAAAAAGCTTATGCAAATTAAGCTTCTGAAACTTAATTTTGAGCAGTCGCCAAGACCATTTAATTAACAAAGATCCCCGTATTGAATTTTTTTGGATATATATGGATAAATTGATTATAATGTCATTTTGTGGCCAATCTCCACTTAATTAAAAAAAATAATTATAATCAGTTGAAGTTGGATCACTTGCCACTCTCATTGAAACGTAAAATCCATTTTATTTTGATAACAGTCAAAATTATTAAAATGTTTTTGAGAAAATAATTCTACTTTTTAAAATTAAGTCTGATTTTTTCAAACATTATTGGTTAGTTTTGTTAACAAATTCTGGGTTATTTAAAGCATAATTTACGTTCTTTAGAAAAAAGTTGATCTTACTATACGTTATTTTTTTTATATACGTTATATTTGTTCCTTTTTTCACTTTTTTTTTACTTTTTCTTCAATTTCCTAATTTTTTTGCCCTCTATCTAGCTGTTTTAATTACGTTACGATCTAAGAGTACCTTTTTTAGGGTTGACCATCAAAATGCAATGTCGGTCAGCCCGCTCTAAAAACCGGGTAAAAGAAACCATTTTGGTTGGTTTGTTCGAAAAGCTTTCTCTGTACTCTTACAGAAATGTCTAAGTACATCTCTGAGCCACCCAAAATGCAGAAGAAAAATTAACCAGAGTAAAAAAAATGCAGAGTAAATTAACCCTAGCAGGGAGCGTAACTTAATACTGTTTGTTTTTGTTGAGTTGTTGGAAAACAGCTGTTGGAAAATTCACAAACGAATCTAACAAAACTTCTTCTATATACTTTCAAGGGTGGTTTGTAAACGTGCAAAAAACTGGTTTCTCTATGGCGTTAAGAAATTGCTGCTTTTTTATAATCTTATTACAAAAGCACATGCATTTTTCTGTTTTCAATAAAAAAAGTGTCAAGGGTCAAGGACTTAATCCAAAACTGTTGCTGACTACCTGGCAATTGAGTCTTAGAATGATTTCGTTGGTTAGCATAGTACGAAAAGGGCTAAACTGTGTTTGTATCCCGAGTCGAGGGTTTATGTTTTGACTTTCAAAGTCGAGCACAATTTCAGTGCTTGACCGAAAAAGAATAGTCACTTAATAGAAACTTACCTCGGGCTCAGTCAAAACTAACCTCCAGCGGTCAGAAACTAACGGTCGAAATTTGACCGAGAACGTTCAAAACATACGGTGATCTGGGTATCCAGAGTTGTTTCATGACAATTTATCCCTTACCTTTTTATCCCAGGCGAAGCTATCCCAGTCAAAAATATCCCAGAAATAAAAATAGCCCAGGACGATGTAGCCTACGCTAATTAAAATATCCCATCTGAGGAATCGAAAAAATTAAAATATCGCAAAAGAATAACCAAACGAAATGAAACCAAGATGCCGAAATTGAACTAATCTCATGGCTGTGCTCGTGATTGAACGAAATAATGGTTTCGTCGCAAGTTATTAGGGTCATTGGGCATTTATGTGAACGCCATTTTACACAACGCCATATTACCATATGAGTTTTACCGTAGATAAATTCTGTCATATTGGTGTTCATTGGATTGGTGCTATGTGTTTAATGATATGTCTTTGCATTGTGTTTCATTATCAAAATTTTCTCAATTATGACTCCATTAACAGGTTGAAAAATAATATTTAAGCCTTAGAAAAGAGTCTTTTACCAATAGCACTATCTCTATATGGCGTCTCGAAATAATTGACGTGGGCTATTTTGGTATGGGCTATTGTGTCCATTGGGATATATTGGTATGGGATATTTTGTAATGGGATACTTTCGTATGGGATACTTTGTCCTGTCACCGACTTTCGCTGCTTTCTGACTGACCAAATTTGTAAGTAGTTTTGGCCCGAGTTTTGTTCCGGTCGTCGCGAGATTTAATAAGTTTCTTCAAGTAGAATCAGTATGCATGTTGATTATTCATTTCAATCAATCGAGATTCAAATTGCTCAGGTCACCTAATTTCAGACACAAAGTGAGCCTGTTTTTTTCAAGCTGCCGCAGTTTGGGGTCAATTTGATGAATTCATTGTGTGTTATTTTTCTAAACATTAGCATGAAAATGTTTAGAAAAAAAACACATAAAACGTTTATCAAAATGACTCTAAACTGCGGAAGCTTGAAGAGAAGCACAAATTTTTGTCTAAAAATAGTTGACCTGAGCAATTGAATAGAGCTTCTGGTACTTGATTGGTTGAAAAGAACAATCAATACATTTACTGATTCTGCTAAAAAAAAATCATATTATATCTCGCTGAGCACGGAACAAAGCTCATAAAAACACAGAACGCCATAGCGGTTCCATTGTTTAATTTCAAACAGAAAAATTACATTAAAACTCATTTCTGTGACTAGCTGTTGTTTCTTGTCTACTAGGAAATAAATCACGACCTTAATAATGAAATCTGAACTAATATTCAGTTGGATAAGCAATATCTATGCATTACTTAATTACAATTTGAGAAGACATAAAAAACCAGATCAATTTCTCAAATACAAAATGAATTCAGTTAACTGCAGAACTCGCTTTTTTCAATGTCATTGCAAATTAAGCACGGAACAAATTAAAACTTGGAAATATACATCCAATAAAATGGTTATTGCACACATGTTACATAAATGTTATTATTTGTCCTTTAATAGGTCTATTTGAAATTCCTGAATAATTACCATCCTGTCTGCGCTTGTCAGGAGGGTCAGGTTGCTTTTTTGTCGAATTTCAAAATACGTACAGATCTTAGAACGTATACCTTGCAAACATCGACCCAAAATTGCAAACCAAAGTTGCGCAAATCACTTTGGTAGCGCAAAATCGCTACATCTTGTTTTTGAGTTGCGCGAAATCGCAAAAAAAAATGTTTAGTCGGGCAAAGTCGCGCAAATATTTCGGTAGGCATGGTCGCAACATACCCGATTTGGGTCGCAATGGTCGCAGCATACCCATTTTGAGTCGCAATGGTCGCAACATAAGTCCCCGATCTCGAGCCGGGTATCTTTCATCATAAAAGCGATTGATTTATGGCAATAAGGACGGTTTTTCATACAACTGCCGAGTTAACGAAAGTTGTAGTTTAAGAGAAGGATCCTGACAGTAGTTTAAAATTTTCAGATGGAACTTCTGCTCAATTTTATTTACGGTGGCACAGATAATTACATCAACTCATCAACAGATTTCAATTTGAGGAGAATTTTTTTGAATTGAGCTTAACATTCTCCTTACTGCTAGTTGCTGCCTTACTGCTAGTTTCTCATCGCAAAGTGACCCTCGGTTTCAATTGATGATATTTTCAGTTGATCCTCCAGGAGCTCTTAAGCATTAGTTTCAGCTAAAAATTTGTTTTAGCCCGGAAGCGATTTCATGAAAAAAGTAGGAATACTTGCACATGTAAAGGTAAATGTTTGGAGCAGAGCGCATGAAAAAAGTATCAGTGTCGTCAACCTGTGAAACCATAAGTACAGTAAAGATTTTGTTGATGTCAGATACTTTCGGGAATTGGATTTACTATAGTTCCGATAAGGATGACAAATATTAAATGTTCTCTCTTTGCGAAAGATTTCTTATTAATTTTGCTTAAAGCTTCGAATAGCATTGCAGTTAATGATTGTTTGCATTTGTTTTTTGAGTTTATTTTTTCATAAGAAATCAGATAGTTAGATAATCTTTTGAGAAGTATTTTTGATTTTGAGAACATTTGACTATTTTATAGCAATAAACTTCAAAAAAAATGTCGCAGAGATCTGATTGTATTTCTTTAACTATTTAGAATAATTTTTCTGACTTTTTATATTTTCCTCATTTTAAAACTCAGATACGGATTTTTTTATGCACTCAAATACGGCAATTTTTTTTCGCGTTCCTTCTCACAGAAATTAAAATTTCTTCGTTGGAGCTGAGTATAGACTATCCTTAATTTTCAATCCCCTAGTCTGTTAGATTTACAGAAGAGCCACGATTGTGCCAAGATTTGTTCCGATAATGCTGAAATATAATATATTTGCTCATTGCAAAGTTTCTCATTAATTACTGCCGAGCTGAATCCTGAACTGAACTTAGTTATTTTAATCTACGAAAGTAACAAACTAAGTTCTAATATAGACTCTGTTTATGTTCAGCTTTGATGGCTACCAGCTAGTGACTTAGTATCACGAGGACAGAACCCCATGCTTTTCGGAACGTTATGTCGCCTGAGTTGAACGTTAAACAACGGTTTCTATGCCATCATCTTATATATTAAATGAAGGTCTTAGTGCGCTATGGACGCAACGTTTTAACTTTTCTATCGAGCACAACGTTTAAGAATCATTCAAAGCAACCATCAGAGAAAGATGAACTCGATCCAACTTCAAGGCTAGACAGTAATTGCCTACTTTTGTCCAAAATTTTGCGTTAACAGATTCTTTTCAGTCTGAAACGAATAAACTGAAAACAGCAACCTTCATGCTGAAAATTTTTTTTCGAAAACGGATTCGGTCCATGAAATAAATATTTCAAAGTTTCATAGCTTTATCATTCAAAAGTTATTATCTATAAATCTATCTTAGAAGTCGGTCCACAAAATAAGTTTCAAAGTTTCATAGCTTGAATAGCTTGCTTAGAAAACTTTAAGCTTTTCGCAAACTGATTCGGCTTATAGATAACTTGAATTATATCAAAGTTTCTAGCTAAAAAAGCTTGCTTAGAAGAACTTAATTGTTTCACGAACTTATTCAGTCTATGAACTAAATTGAAATATTTCAAAGTTTCGTAGCTTGAAAAGCTTGCTTAGAAAAACTTAAAACTTCGCAAACCGATTTAGTCTACTTAAAAACTTGAAAACGTTTAAAGTTTTATAGATTGCGTACAGTTTGCTCTATGAAATAACTTGAAATTTTGCAATGTTAAATCACTCAATTAGCTCCCTAGGAAAAAATTTTTCCTGATGGCGAACTGATTCGCTTAAAGAATTAAGTTGAAATTTTTGAAACTTTTATTGCTTGAATAGCTTGCATAAGAAAATTCTAATTTTTCTCAAAACGGTTTTTGAAGTAATTGGAAAATTCACCGCTTGAATGGCTTCACTTGACACTTAAATTGTTTGCCATATAATTCCTTTTAAGAAATAAATCAAGATATTTCAAATTTTCATAGCTTGAATAGCTTGCTTACGAAAGCCTTTAAATTTTTGAGAACCGTTTGCTCTTGTTTGAAAGAACTTTAAATATTTCAAAAAATCATCAATTGAATAATCTGGCTACAATAACATGATTTTTTTCGATCCGATTTTCTTTTTGAGGTGTTTAAGAGGTTCATTGCTTGTTCACTAGTGCAACAAGTTCACTAGGAAAAACTTTTTCTGTTCGCAAACTGAGTCGCTTAAAGAAATAAATTGAAATTTTTCAAATTTTTGTTGCTTGAATAGTTTGCAGGGGAAAACTTTAATTTTTCTCAAAACGGTTTGCATGAGAATTAACTTAAAAAATTTTAAATTTCTTAGCTTGAAAATCTTGCCTAAGAACAACTTATTTTTTTTTTCGCGGAACGATTGACTCTATAAAATAAGTTGAAATATTTTTTTAAAATTTCGTAGCTTTAAAAGCTTGCTTAGAAAAACTTAAATCTTCGCAAACCGATTTAGTCTACACAAAAACTTGAAAAATTTCAAAGTTTCATAGTTTGAATAGCTTGCTTAGAAAACATAAAATTTTGGTAAAACGATTCGTTCTACAAAGCGCTTGGATTTTTTTCAAAGTTCGTGGCTTGATTAGCTCGCGCAGAAAATTTTATTTTCGCAAGACGTTTCCTAATAAATAACTTAAAAATATTTAAATTTTTAATAGCTACAATAGCTTGATCAAGTGAATTTTGATTTTTTTCGAACTGATTCGCTCTATTAGCCCGCTCCATTAGCTCGCTTAAGAAAAAACTTAAATTTTCGCAAAATGTTTTGATCTAAGCAACTCGAAATTTTTTAATTGATTCTAGCTTCAATAACTTGCGTCACTAAAACGTGAGTGTTTTTGAGTAATCTACCTACAAAAAACGTAAGTTTTTGCGGACCGATTTGTTCTATGAGACGTTACGGAGTTTCATTTCTTGAATGACTTCAACGGAAACTTAAAATGTTCACCATCTGATTCTCTTCATTAAATAACGGGAACTTTTTCAGCTTTATAGCTTGAATAGCTTGATTTTAAGAAACGCAAACTCTTTGCGTACAGTTTGCTCTATGAAATAACTTGAAATTTTTCAATGTTAAATCACTCAACTAGCTCTCTAGGAAAAAATTTCTACTGATGGCGAACTGATTCGCTTAAAGAATTAAGTTGAAATTTTTGAAACTTTTATTGCTTGAATAGCTTGCATAAGAAAATTCTAATTTTTCTCAAAACGGTTTTTGAAGTAATTGGAAAATTCACCGCTTGAATGGCTTCACTTGACACTTAAATTGTTTGCCATATAATTCATTTTAAGAAATAAATCAAGATATTTCAAATTTTCATAGCTTGAATAGCTTGCTTACGAAAAACTTTAATTTTTTGAGAACCGTTTGCTTTTGTTTGAAAGAACTTTAAATATTTCAAAATTTCATCAATTGAATAATCTGGCTACAAAAACATGATTTTTTTTCGATCCGATTTGCTTTTTGAGGTGTTTAAGAGGTTCATTGCTTGTTCACTAGTTCAACAAGTTCACTAGGAAAAACTTTTTCTGTTCGCAAACTGATTCGCTTAAAGAAATAATTTGAACTTGAATAGCTTGCAGGGGAAAATTTTAATTTTTCTTAAAACGGTTTGCATGAGAATTACCTTAAAAAATTTTAAATTTCTTAGCATGAAAATCTTGCCTAAGAACAACTTATTTTTTTCGCGGAACGATTGACTCTATAAAATAAGTTGAAATTTTTCAAATTTTCATCGCTTGAATGGCTTCAAAAAAAAACCTCAAAATTTTTGTCATCCGATTCGCTGCATGAAATAACTTGAATTAATTTCATGAAATAAATAACCTGAAATTGTTCAAATTTTGTTGCTTGAGTAGCTTAATTAGAATAACAACTAACTTTTTGCCAGCCGATTGATTATCGGAGACGGTCTTAAAGGTAAACATTAGATGCAAGCTGGCTCGACCTTAGCCGATTCTAAACTGAACCTGTTACACCCCCTGAAATTAGGTTACACCCCCTGAAACGTATGTTACGACATCTTGAATAAAGTTTTGGGAAGTTTGACAAAAAGATCATTGCTCCTTGATCAAAAAACACTTCTTTTATCGTCTATAACCAATTAATAATTATGAAAAATGTGTTGTTAGGCATGCGTTGTGATTAAAATTTCAAAAGTTGGTCAGTTTGCTGGATGATTTAATGAATGCATAAATTGTTCAAGCAAACTGGCAGAATGATCTAGTTCTCATCGTTGGCATGCTCACTGGCACTATTTCTTTTAGCCCCCAATTGCTTGGATATGATATACATGAGAGTTTTCGACCGGGAGCACTGCTATTTTCATATCAAATGTTTTTTTTAACGAATTGCCCAGATTAATGTCGCTACGCAAACTGAGTCTATAAGCAGCCTCAACAAAATTCCAGTAATTTATCGCAAAATGGTGAAGCTAGAAGTTTACCCACATCATCAGCTAATCAGTAGAAAAAATCACTTTACCTACTCATCAATTTTAACCAAAGCAGGAAGAACCGATTTATTGACCACTTAATTTACCTAAAAAGTTGAATTGATGTTCAAGCTATTGGGTTCCATTAATTCTCTACTAGACGCACGCAAACTATACCTTTTATTGCTTACAAAATTTTCAGTATATTAATTTAAATTTTACAATAAAATGTTTGATAAACTATAAATTTTGAACTGTCAATATGCTTGCGGTAGTTTCTATAATTAACAAAACTGCTCGTATCAGGTCGAAGCCCTGCATGTTCCGACTGCCTTTTAAGGTTTATGGGGCAGTAATAACATTAAAAAGTTAAATGTAATTAAAAAAATGAAAAAAAAAAATTCTAAAATTTGAAATTTTTAATGAACATCATCCCCCCACACGCCATATAAAGTACAAAACGATAGATTTTGCTCCTTGTAACAAATCAATTATGGCAAATAAGCTCTTTCAACCAAATGGAACGATTTCTAAGACGGATTAAGTCTCCGCTTACGCGTCAAAATGGCAATCTTTAAACCCCCATAACCTTACGAAAATGATCACAGGTGAAATATCTTTTCAAATTTGAGCTCCGGACAACAATGCCTTTCGAATGATATTTAAAAAATTTCCGTCAAAAATGGCTATTTAAAAAGTCGAAATTTGTCTGAAGGAAAAAAAACCCACCCGAGCACAAATATTCCGTTACTTTCGTATCGAAAGTCGGAACAATAACAAAAAGTTCGAGCTGACTAAATTAGTTAAAAGAGCAATTGACCATTTTAAAAAAAGTATGCATACAATTCTAGGTTATCAGACTAAACTTGTGCCTCACTCAAGCTTGTCTGAAAAAAGCTATTGCTTATTTACATAAATCTGTATGTCCGAACTTTTTGCAAATCTCTATATTAAGACTAATATCTGAAAGAAATTTTTAAAATGTGGTTCAGAGCTGAAAGCGGGTAGATCCCAGGCGGGTTTGAACTTACGTTAGTTTGAGCTTGTTTAATTTTTTGAAGACTTTATCCATGATGCTAAAACGTAAAAGGGATGGATGATTATCAGGCAAATTGAAATCAGGCAAGCTAATTAGTCATAAGAATTCCTTTTACGACTTGTTCATTTTGAGGTCGTGTAAGGAAGTGTTATGACCAATCAGCTTGCCGGGCATCAATTTCGAAAACTTTGGGTGCGGGATAATAATTTAATTTACGCTTTTCAGCATCAAGGATAAAAACTTAAAAATATTGCACAGGCAAATTTTGGAAGTTTAAAGCAAATTTTGGATAGTGCGTTGCATACCTGGCCGGGAACACACCGTTTTCACTTATGATTCACATTTCCAAACTCTATTTCAGATATTGATCTGAATAAAACCACCCCGTGTATATTTACTGCTTCTTCGAAAATAGGAACAATGAATTTTTTAAAGGTTTATTCAAAAATAAACAGTGTCCCTGGTTGTAACCGGAAGCAAACATCCCTATCAGGTAGTGTAAGTTTGGAGTATCTGCCGGTATATTGTCCCCGACGATGTTTTTGAATGTTTTTCAGTTGCAAATTTACATTTGAGTACAAAATAGTAGCCATCATGTTTTATGAGTGTTGTTATTTTGTTCTCAAACACAACTTTTTAATTCGGAAACATTATTTCATAATCCTTCGGAGAAAATATATAGGCAGGTTTCCCTAAATAATTTTTTCTAATAGTACTAGCTTATTATTTCTCTTCCTGGTTAGTTTTTCATGCTGCAGAAAATCTTTTAGAAAAACCCGAAATCGAAAAGTTAGAAAAAAACAAATGTTTGAGAAGTATGACCTTTTTTGAAACCCTGTAGCTGCCGAAACTACAAACGATGCTTGAAATTGATTTTGGGATTTGCTATTTACAAAATAAACAACGAGAAACAACATCATTTTGGAGGCCAGGGTCAAAACAATGTACACAGTTTGAAAACACGGTCAGGTGACAAAATAAAATTGACTTTGGAATAGAGCAAACGAACAGCGAACATAAAGCAAAGGAAACGAACAAAACTTTTGTCCAAGATGATCAAGACAGGGACAGGTGGTTCGCGTCTTACAGGTAGGACTCATGGTGCTAGCAAAAATTATTATAAATGCTAAAAAGTTTACAAACTTATAACTTTAATTTACAAATAAGTTTATAAATAAATATAAATCTAGAATTTCGCCGTATGCAACAGCATTTAAACGTTACAGAACCTTTTTCAAACAATTTTTTTGAAGTCTGTTCATATAACGACGGACCTTTAGCCACTGTTTCGTTTTTGACTACAATTTTATCAGTCTTTATTGAAGTTTTCAGAAAAAAGTTTCAAGAACAAAACAATTTCAAGTTTTCAAAATCTAATTTCGATTTTTTTTAATTTGCCGAAATAACTCTCATCGGCGCACAGCAACCGAATATTCTGGTTCAAGTATGTATTTCTCAGATCTGCACTCACATTAATTCGATTTGTCTTTAAAGCTAGCCCGGCTGTTCTGCTGCTTTTGGGTGTGGCGTGTGCGATAGTGTCGGCCAGGGTGGGTAAATCTAACCCTGCCCCTTCCTATGCTTCCTATGAGGAAAGTATAGAGGCGCAGTGTGGGTCTGATGTGCCTGGGGGCGTGGCTCTTCTGAGAAGGGGCGTGGATATTACCGCAGTTGATATACTTAATCTACACATGGACACTGACGCCGGATTCAAAGGTCACATAAGTTCACATCATCTAGAAATTATTACATAATCGGTTTTCACGCCAAAATCACCAAATAAATGTGGCAAAAACCTAGGAAAAAAACGTTAAAGAAATGTGAAAGTACCAACAAGATCAACTGGTAGCTCCAGTCCGCCAAATTCAGTTGGTAGTCCATTTTCCTCTGATCTATTTTATTTTTCGTCCAATAAGATTTGATAAACAGAGGTTCAATCAGATGATTTACTTATCATCATTTATGTGCAAGGGAATTCACCTCTATATCTATCCTGAGGGTTCTCGTAAGATAGTTTTTATCTGCGCTGGTAAAAAATGATTGATCTGACCAATGACTGGTATCGGTTTAACTCAACAGGAGGTGTTTTCAAATGTTTTGGGTCCACTCAATTGCGACCGCAATGATTTGTAGCTGATTTTGTGATGCAAGCTATCTACATAGTTCCTTTTCCCTCTAGGCCCCATAGTGGACTACACGTGCAAGGAGGGCAAGAAGTGGCGGAGTCCCCACAGTGGGAAGCTGTATGAAGTGCCGGACCAGGTGTGGGGGTTGCCGATTGCAGAACCCACCGGATGGATCAACACAGACACTCACACCTTCTCAAATTACGAACATGCAAAACAGGTCAGTTAAACCAAAAGTTCTATTCGTGGTTTTATGTTCACACTTTCATATAGTCCCAATCAATATAGATTGGGGCCCAAAACTCATAGCCCCAACGCGGGTGAAAATATTAAATAAAGTCTGAAGGAGGGATTGTTCCGAGAGGGAAGAGGTCCTTCTCGTAAAAAGAATTGCATCTCGCTAAGTATTTCCTACGTGGTGCGTTGTTAAAAATTCCTTCCCCGATGAAGGGTTAATTCTATGCTTATATGCACAAGTGAATTTCCCTAAAATATAATGTTCCTGTTTTGGTCTCTGTTTTCCATGGGGTGCTGGCTGAGCTCAATTTTTAGGAACATGATCCGAATGAGCCCAAGTTTCAGCATGTGGAACTTAATTAGCTCGAATTTTATCATATGGGGCTCATAAAATGGTATAATGGTCAAAGTGTTATCAGTATGGGGCTGAATGAGCTCAAAATTGGAAAAGGGGTTGATTGAGCCCATTTTTTTAACCATTAGGAGCTAAATACAGTGCTGATTTAAATTAACCGGACAAAACGCGTTAAACTTGAAATTTAAAACCCGTTTTTCTCAAATTGGGTTGAAATTAGGTGAAAACTTATGAAGACAACTATTGCTTAAAACTTTAGCAGAATTAATATGGTGTAATTTGTTTTGCGAAATTCGGGCCCGAAATTTTAACCCAAAAATGGGTCGTTTTGGCTTTTCATAGTTAATCAAAAATTACGTCGAAGATACCCAGTCGATCACAGACATAATTATATCATAGTGAGCCCCTTACTTGGCCCAACAAACTTTATGAAGGGTATTTTCTCCAAAAAAAATGCAAAATGTTTCAAAATTGTTTCAAAATAAAAAGTTGGTATTTTATATAGTAAAACGGCCTTTTTTGTCTATCAAACAAAAATAAATTATTTTATACAACTTTTTGGAGAAAATACCCTTCATAAAGTTTGTTGGGCTACGTAAGGGGCTCACTATGATATTATTATGTCTGTGATCGACTGGGTATTTTCGGCGTAATTTTTGATTAACTAAGAAAAGCCAAAATGACCCATTTTTGGGGTAAATTTTTCGGGCTTGAATTTCGCAAAACAATTTACACCATATTAATTCTGCTAAAGTTTTAAGCAAGTGTTGTCTTCATAAGTTTTTACCTAAACTCAACCCAATTTGAGAAAAACGGGTTTTAAATTTCAAGTTTAACGCGTTTTGTCCGGTTAATTTAAATCAGCACTGTAGCTCCAATTTGCTAGAAAAACGGGCTGAATCAGCCGAAATTGTAACAAAAGTAGATGAATGATGCCAATTTTTTGAAAATTGGGCCCAATTAGTTTCCTAATTTTGGTTTATATAGACTAAACAAGGCTGATCGTATATCAGGGCAATGCCATGAATGTTCCGACTGCCTATTAAATGGTCTCGAATAGTTCTTTTTTACTGGCAAACTACGAATTTTAGATTGATAATTTCAAACTTTGAGTGTTAAATTTTGAGTCGTGTATGGAATTAACAAGACCAATTAGCTTGTGTCAACTCAATTTGGAGCGATTATGAATGCGGACAATTTAATGCATAAAAATTTGCGTATTGAAACTGCCAAAGTGTTATTCGAGCAGCAAAGCCATCCGCTTTTTAGTCTAGTGCAATCATACTTGCTTGGTATTCCAAAGATTTCCGGATCGATGCCCATACGCTTTCAACTATTGTACAACCGATCTGAACAAAAAACCACCCTAGGCATATATCTTCCTCACTTTTTCGAAAGTTGGAACAATAAATAGTAACTCTAAGCATTGGTAGAACGAAGATAACATAGAGGTCTTCGATACTAAGTGAAAGGGTCCGAGTCTATCGGGGAATCGTTTTTGGACAGTGGCAGAATTAACCCAAGTTTTGGTCCCCGATTTGCCATGGAAGGAGATAAATGATCTCAATTAACTAAACTTGGGGCTCAAAATGTGCTTCAGTGCGTCTATTTTTCCATTGGGCTCTTTTGGCTCTTTTGAAACACAAAAAATTCGTTTCTGCCGCAAGTTTTTTTGCGCTGTAAACGTTTAAGATAACGTGACAAAGAGGTTATTTTAAACAAACTTTTTAGAAGCAATATGGGTGAAAAAGGTGTCAGCATTGCGCACGCATGATTTAGCGATAAATTAAAAATGATTTTATCGAAACTTCGTCTTTTGTGAAGCAAAGTAAATAAACCCATGGCTAAGCAAAAGCGGTCTTTTCAACTCACTCCACATTTTAAGTTGTCTTTTCAAATTGTCTTACTTGTTATTACGGTTAAAACGTGATGCCACAAAGTAATGCATGGAGAAGAAATAATTTATTGCATTATGACAAAGTTAAATAAATTTTTTAAACTTGAGATTCAAATGTGGAGCGGAAAGTGGAAAAGACCCGTCAAAAAATAAGGTTCCTTATAAAATCAAGTTCGATAAAGTTGCTCTCAAATTATTAAAATGCTCAGCCCGAGTTTCGCTCCGAATTTTACTGCACTAGATTTTTGCTCCGGGATTTTTGAGCTCAAAACTGAAACAATTTCTTACCGTTGATCATTTTCATTGAGTTGTGGTAGTTCAAAAGTTACTATTTTGGGATGTTACTTAAGTCTTTTTTTTCTAACATGTAGCCGAAGCCGCGAATCAATCTATCTCTGAAGTGATTCCAATTTGAAACAACTATGCTTGAAACGCTAAATGCCCTGACGGATTGGTTTTTGATGACCACAAAACAATTTTTGTCAAAAAACTTGATTAAAAGTTCAAAAAAATAAATGTTTTCTCTTTTTTCCTCATTTTATCCCCTAAAACATAAAGTAAAGTACAAATTCATATATTTTGCGACTTGGAACAAGTTGCCTCATTTCAACTTAAAATTTTTCCTTTCGCCCGCCGCTTACGCTCAAATAGAACAAATTATGCTGCATGTTGATTATCCCAAATTAGCCTGTATAATAAAATAGTAATGGCAAATAAGGTTTTCGCAATCCACAGAAGATCAATGAAAAGCTATCAATCCTGTCTCAACAGTCAGTTTGTATTTTTGTTCTTTCATTTCAGAGTGAATTATTTTGTTGAGAGACGCATTTTTGAGGCTCAAGGCCGTTTTCTTGCATCCCAAACTTCCATGTGTTAACACTATTGCATCCAAAATTGGTTAAAATGTTGTAAGCTTAAAGATAGGTGTCTGGTGAGCTATCGTCACTATCTTTGCCATGACAGGAGATCAATTAAACAGTAATATGATAAGTGGTTCTAACTTTTTAAACGCCCATTAAATTTACAATAATGATCGCAGGTCTTTTTCTGTTTCAAGCTCAAGGTGTTTCTCCGACTGTCTGTTCGTATCAGGGCAAAACCCGGAAAATTTCGACTGCCTTTTAAGGTTTATGGAGCAGAAAGAACATTAAAAAAAATTAAATGAAATAAAACAAAATGAAATTTTTTTTTCTTAAATTCGAAATTTTTTAAATTTTTTAATGAAAATCACCCTCCCACACGCCATATAAAGTACAAAAGGATAGATTTCGCTCCTTGTAACAAATCAATTATGGTAAATAAGCTTCTTTTAGCCTATTCGGAACGATTTCTAAGACGGATTAACTCTCCGCTTACGCGTTAAGAGATCGAAATATATCGCGCGTTAATTGTCCCAAATTGGCCAAAATGGCAATCTTTAAACCCCCGTAACTTTACAAAAAATAATCACTTGTGAAATATCTTTCCAATTTTGAGCTCAGGACAACAATACTTTTTGAATAATATTTTAAAAATTCCGTCAAAAATGGCCAGTTAAAAAGTCGAAATTTGTCTGAAGAAAAAAAACCACCCCGAGCACAAATATTCCGTTACTTTCGTATCGAAAGTCGGAACAATAATGTAAAAATTGGCTGTTCAAAAGTCGAAAAAATAGAAGAGAGCTTCCTTCAGTTAAGAATAATTAATTTTAGCTTTAACTTTTTTTCTTTTCAAAAATTACTTTGAAGAGATTAAGAGAAGGATACTGAAGAGAAGGATACTTTGAAGAGCAGTAATAACATTCCGAGCTTTCTATTTAGCTGTGTGATCATCTGGTCAATACTTGAAACTGTTATCGTCTTTGGACCTTTTCTCTCAAAATGTGTTTCAAAACAAAAATGCTATCGAAGAGAATAAAATATACAATTTTCTCACAATTGAGCTTTTAATGCAAGTTTTTCAATTCTTCAAAAACCAAAAATCTATTTAAATAATAAGCAAAATAATTATCTTGAAAAACTTTGATTTAATACTTCTTTCATAGTTTAACAGTGGTCGGACATTTCAGTTCCTGGCACGTCGATTTGGTCTTCTATCTGACGAGGCGGGCGAAGAAGGAGGGTCTGAGGCCAAGGAGGGGTTGACAGGGAGTGGTATGTTCTCCCGCAGCAAGAGTGTCATCACAATTGGTGACCATGTCATGGACCACTCCTCAGTCGTGACCTCAGTGTCCTCTTTTCTGTCCCCCACTCGTATATACTTGACCCCTTCTACTTCTGGCGACAGTCTTAAGCTGGGTAGAAATGTGGGGAGGGCTCTGGCTGCTCTTCCGGACACTTATGAGAAAAACAAAGGTGAGAACCGTTTGAAAATCATAATCAGCTGTTCCCAGTCTGAAACAAAACTAAACGACTATTTGAAATAACCTATAACTTTTCTAGTCTTAATCATCCTTTTTTCTTACCAAATTAAATTTTTCCGATGAGAACGTACTCACAGGAGAAATTGTTAAAACTGTGAATATTCAGTCGTTTAACAAATCCTAGCTTTCTGTCCCTTTATTTAAGAATGTTTTTCAGCATGTAATCTCACAGAGTTTTTTTGTGAGCTCGTAAATACATGACGTAAGTTTTTGTTTTCAGAGGGATATGCCCAATTCATCCGCACTTTCGGCACCCACCACCTCACCTCGGCCAAAGTGGGACCCTATATGCAACTGATCCTCTACACCCTGAGGGAGTACTTCGACCAGGAGGGCCCCGAGGAAGTGGGCAGACAAGCCAGAGCATCCTTTTATCAGGCCTCATTTTCACCCCCTTTCACCCCTCTCTATTTCTATATCTGCCGCCGTTCGGTTGTTGTCATCAAGTTTGGTGGTTAACTTGGTCAAAAACTTAAAAGCAATCCTTTGAAAGTTGGGTTTGCATCATATTTTTAAACGCTTGTTTTTCTTTGAACTTCAAATTGAATCTTATTTGCAATTCTAGTTTTTCTGAAAATGGTTTCAAGGTTAAAATATTGCATGGGTACGTCGTCCCCAAAAAAGAGATTGGTTACAGTTTTAAGACCCTGGCTACTTTATAAAAGACAAGGCTGTGGGGAGAGTGTTGCGGGAGAAGATACGAAGGTGGGGAGGGGGTAAAAATGAAAGCCTTCCGTGTAGTGGTTCAGTGCACATACGAGGAGGAACCGCACTCAGCAGACGGACAGCGAGGGGGGAAGAGAAGGGCAAGGAGAGGAATTTGTAGCAGAAATGGACGAGGAGTTTGTTAAGAGCACCACAACCAAGGTACCGCCTGAGAGCTCTTATGCTGAAAACAACGAGGTCTTTAAAACAATCAGATAACAGATAGGAGGCGATCATGTTGTATAGTGGATCACTTCATGACTCATCGAAAGTGGTTGAAATCAAACGTTTAAATCGAAAAGTTTACATAATTTAAATGAAGTGTAAGCCAATATATAGAAATGATTAAGCATTAACTGAGGATGGTAGGTTTAAAAATTTTTGTTGGTCACATGAGTGTAATTGCATCTGTTTGCCGTTTACTTCACGTGTATTACCACTAGGACTTCATCTACGGAGGACAGCCCTCAGTGTTTCTGGAGGGGGGTCTGTTCGAATGGCTGCACACTGCATTGGACTCGCCCGCCCTCATATCAGCCCAGCTGGCCCCCCTCTACACTTTGATTAGGGGGGACCCCAAAAGACAACAGGCACTGAAGACAGCAACTCAGGTCAGCGGGGGAGGGGGCATCAACATTCCATTGATGTGCACAAATAAGTTTCAGAAACTGTCAATAATCTTGGGGTCCAGAAATGAAAACGAAATCTGTTATGCAGGAAGTTCTCGCATTTACTGCTATTGGCAATTTAATACATAAAATAAGTAAACTCAAGAAAATTCTTTGAGGCCAACAGTTATAAACAGAACCTAAACTCGAAAGTTGTTAGAGTTCAAATATAATTGTGCTTTAATTAGCAGCAGTAGCGGATTTAGGGGTTGGGGTGGGCTCCTTTTTTCAAGGATTCGGCCCCCTGACGACCCACACGGTCCCACATTTGTACTATTTTGAGATATCCATTTTTGGCCGACTGAACGTAACTGATCCTTCGGCGCTAATACATACTAACTTTGAGGGGGAGCGCGCACCAAAAATAAACTCAACTTTTTGGTAAAAGTTTTCCAAAGTGTCCATTTTTTTTTCCTGTTTTTGGCACGCCTTTTTTGGCATAATTTTGGCACGCCTTTTTTGGCCTGTTTTGGCACGCTTTTTTTGCTTCATCCCTCGATAAAATCTTAGATCAGCCCCTGATTAGCAGACTTTAACTTTTTCCCATGATAGGAAATTTTTTCAAATTTTTTCGGTTGCGTCGCAAACATTTTCATAGTGTCGCTTTCACGGAGAATTTCAAAATGAACCGAATTCATTTGTTGTTAATATTAAATATTTGTGCAGGTTCATCTAGACGGAGCCTACTTGGGGGAGGCAGAGAGAATTTTGGGCGGCGGCATTGAGTTCTACTCGAAGGGGGAGGGGGGACGAGTGAAACAACTCACCAGTCTACAGGCATGGGTAAGTTGTAGAAACGAATTACACGACTTCAGTTATGAATCGATGTATTCAATACTACCAAAGCGTATATTCTGGTACATATTTTGAACGAAAAACTACTTATCCGGCAACTCTTCTGAAATTTAAAAAAGGGAATTTTTTCAATTCTCTACCCCTCTGCCATTTCAAACTGTTTTCTTTTCATAATTATTTTAGCTAAGATTATGGCTAAATAGATGATGTTATGTTCAGTATTTATTGAAAAAAGGTTTTCACAGTTTTAATGCAACACGAGAACTCTAAAATAGTGTTTCAACTCGAAATTGTGGGACGGTAGAAACGGTTTTTAATTGTGGCAGGTTCGCAAGGAGAGCAGAAAGTCGTTCCCCAGCCACGCGGAGGTGTCCACGATAGCCAAAAGAGTCCAGTCCACTCTCTCCCCTCCCGACTGGTGGACGAAGGGCGGAACCAAACTATGCTTCAAGTACTCTTCAGACCTACCGGGTAAAACTTCCAATTTCCTGTTTATCAGTTCAAATATTCGAAAACATCCAAAAACCTTTCAAGTTTCGTTGATAGAAATTTGGAACCATTCGTTTGGGTTTATTTTAGTCAAATTAGACTCTTGGTGTAAAACAGTTTTTTCGCACCCTCTTTTCAAATTTGATGTTTTTACTTCATAAAGAAAGCTAATTCTTCTGTAATTCTTTGCAATTTCAATTAAAACCAGATTTTTTTTCAAAAAAAATGTTATGAAATAAAGTTTTTAGGTAAATTTTGCTCTGGTCAATCGCCAACATGTGCTCCTGTGGGTGAGTTCACATCCATGTTCAAAGACTGGAGCAGGGGTGCAGGGGGATGCCGCTTGCAATGGGGGCTATTCACCGAATTACCCGAGGCCAATGAGTCGGATAAATGGTTCATGCAGACACAGTTTTGCTTCAAGGTAAGCTCGTTCCTTTTGATCCACAGGCTACTTCTTCCAAAGTGGAAAAGCCATGAAAGAAGCGTGTAGTTCATGATCTGTTGCGCAACAACATTTCTCAAATTAGAAGCTGAAAAATGGCCCATTGGTATTTTTGTTGTAGAAAAATAGACTAAAAGTGAAGAAAACTGCAGCTTAGAAGGCTGGATTGATGCTCTATAAAAGCTTAACCTAAGTCAATTTAAGTTATCTTTATAGGCAAGTCTTTATTAAGATTTTGAATTCAAGTCTCCTCAAAAAGCTCGGCTGGAACCTTAGTCTACTGTTCATTATTTCTGCAAGATTTGAGAAAAAAGATGTACATCTTGTTCCATTCTAGCACGTGCCGAATGGAGTTCAAGCCCAGTGCGGTGCTAAGGACGCCGGGGAGGAGTGTGTGCCCGTGAATGAGTACACTGAACCTTACCATGACCACACGGACAACAGGAGGGGTGGTTGTGAACTTGCCTGGTCTCTTTCCCACCCCTCCATTGAGGACACTCCCGCTTGGTTCGCCAACACCAAACTCTGCTATAGGTATGCTTTCTTCCAGCATAAACCCTTGACTGTCGTTTTGCGCATCCTTCCCCTTTACAAGGCCTTACAATTTCGTAGTTTAAGCAATGCAGACAGTTAGCTGCTGCTGAGATCACGAGAAGTGCTTGGTATTTTTTCAACTGTGGTGAAATCGATTGTCAAATGCAGACTGCCTATGAAGCTGATTACAATTGGAGAGTTTCAGCTAACTTGTGTGCATGATCCGCAACCGTGCGTATCTGAACATAGTCAAATGTTCAGATATTAAAAGCTTGTGCTATACAGTCAAAAATTTGTTTCCATTGTTCGATTTAATTGATAAGAGGACCCACCTTAACCCTCTTTTTCGACTAACCGACCCCCAATGAGAACTTTGACATGTTCTCTCAATGAATTATAGCAGTTGTTGACCTTTTTAGTATGCAAATTTGATATTTAAATATTGAAATTCCCCGTTAGATTGATTAAACCCAGCCTGGTTGTGTTTCTAGATTCCAGACGTTCCGCAAATTAGTCCATGGCCACATGTCACAGCTGAGTGAGCCGCAGTGTGGGGCCATTAATGAGTACTACCAAGGACGGGTGTACGAAGACAACACCATGTTCAGAGGAAGATTGAACTACAGGGAAAAGCACATTCAGTGGGCTGTCATCAACAAGTATTGATACGAGAGAGAGAGAGAGAAAACTGCAAGTTAAACGTTATTGTAGTCACATTTAATTTGATAATTTAAATTTGAGAAATGAATTTAAATTTTTTAAACAAAAGACAAAAAAACGATGCCATTACTGTGCAGTCCGCAACACAGCCGACAGACAGTTTATTATGTGTTGATGAACTCTCAATTTTCAACTTCCGATGATCGTAGGAGAACTTACATTACCTTAGAGTAGAGTTACCAGAAAAAAATTAAAAAGTTGTTGACATGTTTTTGATACCGTATCGTGTCGAGGAAGGGGCTGGGAGGGGAGGGGGGTTGGGTGTGGTTCAGCCCAAAGCCTTATTCCCTCAAATCTGTTTATCAAAAATTTAAAATTAAATCAGGCATCCATTTATGGTTGACTAACGCTTAAAGTTTTCTAAATTCACCTTTTGCGTCAATATGAACAAAATTTGAGGTAGGAATGCGCGCCGAAAAACGAGATTTTTGGTAAAATCTTTCCATAATTAACCAAAAACTGCGTTTTTGGACTGTTTTTTTTTTCTTGTTTGCGGCGCAGACAATTTCTGCAAAATAGGGTCTTTTACAGTTGTAAGTGAGCTCCGAAAAGCGAATGAGCCGACATTTAAAAAAAGGTCGACAACACACAAAAATTTATCGCACGCCAATTCGATAAAACTGAAAGTGATTGGACAACTGGATAAAAAATGCTTTAATCTGTTGCAAAACTCAAACGTTTAAAATTAAGTTGAGAAATGAATCAACCTGCAGTGGCAAAAATGAGTAAAAATATACATGTATATAAATCAATATGATAAGGGATTTTTAAAATTATATAAACCTTTATGTGTGACGTGCGCTAATCAATTATATACATTGATACATACACGCTAATCAATTTTAAAGCCTAATTAACCCTTTTTTCCATGTAAAATTTGCTTAAAATTTGCTTAAGAGATTATAATCGATGTTTCGGTACGCAGAAAAAAAAACAGATGTTTCGTCTATACAACTCAATTAAATTAAACAAATTTTCAACCACGCTAACCTATACCATAAGCCCTTGGTAAGTACAATGAAGTAAGTACTTAAGAATTACAACTAGCAGATCACGAGTACATAAAAGTAGCAAAAATAACTGTTTGCAGTAAATAGAGAAGGTTCAGAAGCTAAGTTTGCAGGAAAAGTTGTTCGAAAACAAAAAAAATCGAGTTTTACAACCGGAGACGAAGCGGAGTTCCAAACCAATTGCGATACTAAGTAAACATAGTAAAACAAGGTAGCCCACAGACAATCAAACTAAAGCCATCAAATCAGGGAAAACAATTTTTCAAAATTCAAAACCACATCTACAAAATTTCTTAATTTTTGTATCGAATCACGTTCCGTTTAAAGCGAGCACGTCCAACAGCACAACCGCTCATGAAATAAGTATTCACAAATCTTTATCAAGCAGCAAGTGAGCAGAGAGTACTTGGATAGTTGCCCATTACACCAAAAACATCAAAAATAAGTTGTTCATAAATTATAAGTTCTAAAATTTTAAATAACATTTTGAGTACCTAAATTCGGCTAGATAATTTAGATAGCAAAACCATTGGTAATTTAGGTTTGCATGCATGCAAATAAAAGAATTGAAACAAAAAAATAACCCAAATCTAAAGAAAAAAAATTGAACTCAACCAGTAATAGAACTTTTGGTCTCTTTAAACTAGAAAACAGTCAGCATATTGCCAAAAAGTCAAAATCGTTTATCTTGTCAAAAAAATCTTTTCAGAAAATCTGTGGTAGTAGTGTGTTGGCCACTAAGTGTTTGAAGACATAAAATTAAAAAGAATTGTCCTATAGTCATTTAATGTTGATCATTTGATCGCTATGAACTAGACACCTGTCAACCGTGTCTATTATGTTCATCAGCTTTGCGGTACTAAATTTAACTCACTCTTCGTTAACTATTGGTTAAAAGAAGTTGCTTACCATTGCTTCGTTAAAATTGCAAAAGTTGCTTCGTTAAAAGAAGTTGCTTCGTTAACATTGCAAAGAAGTTGCTTCGTGAAAATTGTGGTTGCTTAACATTTCTATGATTCCCATGCCCATTTATAAAAATAACTATTAATTTAACCTTATTATTAGTTCAGTTTTAAAATAGGAGTTAGGGAAAATCATAATCTCAATTGAGTCACGGGAAACTAAAGCTTGTCTTTTTCTATTTCTTTTGGGAAAAAATATTATAACAAAAAAAGTCTTGGCGAGACAATTGAATGTAGAAAGGGCAATTAAAAGAACTTATTAGACGGAACAAGGCCGACAGCCTTTGAGCAGACACCCGTTGAGCAGAAAAGAAACATTTAATTAGCCTCCAGCTTTTTATTAAGTATTAAGGTAGCTTCAAAACTAAGACAATATTGAGGATGACGTCTTAAAATAATTCAAAAATACAGATCAATTCTTCTCAACAAGGAGAGCAGTTTTCGAAGAATCATTTCAGATATATGAAATTGACTGGATTGTATGCTTGTCATTATGAAACTATTTTTTGTTTTTTGAATACAAAAGCAAATTGGAGCTTCGCAACTTTTGCAAAACAACGCGAACAAAGAGTTGCAACATTGTGGATAGAAAATGAGGCCCAAGTCACTCAGAAAACATTTTTATAAAGCAAAGCGAAGCTGCTTTCGCAAACACTAGCACACAAAAGCAGCTCAAGTGAAATTAGAAAAAGTAGAAATAAGCCTCGAATTAGTAAAAATTCAAGACATATTTAATCCTACGAACCGCGGACTTAGTGGTTAGAAATCTTTAGTCATTGACAACCGGTAAAGATTAGCCACCGATAAAGCCATAAACAGATGTTACCCGCACCGAGCGCCCATGGATTCTAATCGATTGAAACGGATTTCCGAGACAAAAATAATCCATTATAATCCCTTACAAATGTAAAATTCAGACCACAAAATTGATTATATTGCCATTATAGTCCATTAATTTTGTCACTGAAATCGATTATTTTTGAAATAAGAATCCGTTATAAGGACATCTATTTGAAAAAGAAAGAACTTGAATGGGTAGACAAAATTGAGAAACTTTCTTCTTTTGTGGCAAAAACAGAACCACAATGTGCTTTATCAGGACTGACTAAGTCCCTACAAGCGGAATGGAATTTTTCCCATCGTGTTTTGGGTGGTTCTAGTCAGCGTTTTTAACCACTAGAGAACCTTCTGATGAAGAAATTCTTACCTGCGATACTTGGAACTTCGTTGATTTCATCAATGGAGAGGCGTCTCTTTTGTTTGCCAGCAAAAAAGGGTGGACTTGGAGTGTCTAAGCCAACCAGTTTCGCTTTTGAGTCTTACAACACTTCACGGGAAGCAGTTACGGTTCTTTATGATGCTATTGTTGACCAGCACAGTTTTTCCCATGAAGACCACAGAAAGCAAATGTCTCGATCGCGGAAAAAACATCATCGAATAATGGAAGAAGAACATGAAGAGTTGTTGGGGGAGTTATTGAATGAGCTACCAGCAGACCAAGTTCGCGCAGTAAAAAGAATTAACGAAGGAAGCTTGTCTGCCTGGCTGACAGCGTTACCGATTGCTGCAGAAAACATTGATCTTTCGGAAGTGGAGTTTCGGGATGCCTTGAGTGTCCGGTAAAACAAAAACTTGAACGCTTCGCCAACTTTTTGTGATGGTTGCCAGTCACCATTCACCCTACGGCATGCGTTAGCGTGCAAAAAATGTGGTCTCTTAAATTTACGGCACAATGAGATTAGGGATGCTGTAGGCGACTTAGCTTCTTTAGTGTGGAAGGATGTACAGAGAGAGCCTGTTATTAGAGAATACAACCCACAAGATGAGACACCCGCATTAATTGCAGATTTGTTTTGTCCTGGAGTTTATGTTAGACAGGGAGGAGCGTCTTTTGATAATCGTGTCTCTGACACCGACGCCATCTCCTATCAGAACAGAAGCCCCATGAGTGTTTTGCACTCAGCAGAGGTTCAGAAAAAGACAAAATATTTAGACGCGTGTCAGGAAAGACATATGTCTTTCACTCCTCTTGTCGTGTCTGTTGATGGGATTCTTGCTCCAAAATTTGCAAGTTTCCTTCGGAGAAAAGAAGAAGCATTATCTACCAAGTGGGAAAAACCCTATAGTAAAACTATCAACTGGGTGAAGTGCCGGCTGTCTTTTGCCGTGCTCCGTGCTTCCAGTGTGTGCTTCCGAGGCACAAGGACCAAGTGGAGGAGTCTTGGCTCAGACCATGATTTTTGACCCTAGAGAAATATTTACGGATGTTCTACAATGAAGAGAAATTGGCTAGCTATGTGCAGACTCTGCTAGTAATGTAAAACGTGGACCTAAACGAAACAAAATGTTGAAAAAATGAACCAAATAGATAATTGACTGATTTGTATTTTTTATAAAAGAATCCATTATAATCCATTATAAATGAATATATTCGATTTCATTTTTAGAACTGATTAGATTATTTTTTGCGAAATTTTGCAAACTTTGCGAGAAACTTGCAGAATGAAGGCCATGTCTTTTGGTAAATGCCATGTCTCAACGTCATCCCCTCGCCCCTTTAAGTTTTTTAAATCCCCTCCCCCTAACTAAAGGTGGGGTAAACTGGGGGGGGGGGGATGTAAGCTGGGCGGAAGGTAAACTGAGTGTGGGAGGGGGGGGGGGTAAACTGGGTGGGGAAGGGGGTAAACAAAACGGGGGGGGGGGAAGTAAACTGGGTCGCTTAACTGGGGGGGGGGGGGTTATGAAACGTAATGCGTAGCAGCTGCACTAAAAAGAAAATGAGATAACATCGATCAAAAATTGTAAATTTCATGAATAACCCCTCGAAAAAATCCATTTTTATCGGTTATAATCGATTATAATGGATTTTATTGGCATAAAAATTATTAGGATTATAATCCATTATTAATGGTTTATAATCGATTATAATGGATTATATTGACAAAAAAAATACTAGGAATATAATCCATTTTCAATGGATTATAATCGATTATTTTGTCATTTTACAAATACTGACCATATTATGACAATATAATCGATTATGATCCATGGGCGCTCGGTGCGGGTGGTAAATTGATTGTAGTCAATGCTGTTAGTTTGCAGCCAGTTCCACTAAATGAGCACTTTTGTTTGTGAATTAATTTAGAAAAAAAGCCGCTTCGTAATATAACAAAAGCGTGTGCAAATAGACTATAACTGATCTAAAATCTATTTATTTTCTTAGTTATTATTCTCATAAGTTGTTTGTATCCATTTTTGTTCAATGTGAGGACTTTAGTTTGCTCTTCTAGTTTTAAGGCGAACATTATGCCTTTTTTTCAATATTTAATTAAAATTGTTTTTTGAACCTTAAAAAGACGTTAAAGAGCTCACTGACAAATTAAATTATAGCCAACTCACAGCTAAAAAAGAGTAATGAAAGCAACGAAACAGAAAAACACTGTCATGTTTATTGAAATATATCTCAAATTTCGAATTTAAAAGAAAACAGATGGCTGGCATTGAAGCTCTGCGACCTTTATTTCACTGACAAATCTGATAATTAAATTCCATTTTCGAAGCTAGACGATTTTCAAATTCCAAGGATAAAATAGATGGCCTTCAAGATTTTTGAAATTCTAGAAATTATGGTTGACATTTGATGGTTGACACTTTTTGGATAAAGTTAACCCAATTTCAGAAAACTGGATCAAAATGTAAAGTTTTTGCTTCGCTGGTAAATTCTCTGATAAATTCAAATTCCCCTCTCAAAATTAGTTTGCCTTCATTTTAACAAAAGAATTAACTTTTGGAGTTTGCCTTCCTTTTAACAAACAAAAGAAACTAAGAGGACTAGAAGTCAAACCGCGGAGAAGTAGTTTTGGGCCTGAACACATTTTGAAGACTTTTCCTGAAAAGCAAAAAATTCATCGTGACCTTTATAAGAGAGTGAACTACATTCATCGACTTTCAAATACACCCAGAGACACAGTTTTCTCCCCAATTTCATTGGTATTCAATAATACATTTCAAATAAATAACCAACAGGAAATTGGAAAACTGTTTTGAACTCAAGCAAGCAGAAAACCACGGATTTCTTTAAAATTTTTCTATACTTTTAATTTCAAGCAAAAACGTTTGCACTTAAATTTTTCAATTTTCTCCGGCTCGAAACCCAAAACACGACTGATAAAATTGTCCATAAAATAAATCAGTTCACCTCTAAAAACTATGGCTATGTCGAAGTACTCAAATCTTTCAATAACATGTGAGGTCTTGAAACGGTTGCATTTTTTCTTTTCAGAAACAAAAAGGACCTACTTTTATTCCAAATGTATCTCTACAATTTACATCTAAAGCCAAATTGCTGCCAGAAACAAGGGTGTTCTTACGTACAGGGGCGGATCTAGGATTTTGAGGAGGGGGGCGGGGGGGGGGGCGGATTTTCAAAAAAAAAATAAATTTGGTCAACTTTTTTTAGGTCGACCAAATTGATCTTCCGAGCTCTGCCAAAGCATTAAGAAGACCATGTTTTGGCCAAAATTTTTGCGCCGTACCGCAGGCAAAATTCTGACAAAACAGGCCATAAAAGGCGTTTTTAGGCCGTTTTTGGAAAACGTAGACCAAAAAATCGCGTTTTTTCGGCGCGCGCTCCACCCCTCAAAATTAGTATATTTTCGCCTGTAGAAATCCTTTTGGGACCATCGCCAGAAATGGATATCTCAAAAAAGTACAAGGGAGACCCTTCGGGTCGGCAGGGGCTCGAATCCCTGAGGGGCTTCTGGAATCCCTGAGGCATCCCCCCCCCCTAAATCCGCCCCGGCTTACGTACGTACATTAATAGTAAGAAACAGCGCGTTTAAGGGTAATTAGATTTTTTTGACACGCTTTTTACGTCCCCAAATGTGTAAAAATTTGATTCTTTTGATCCCTAAGCAGTTTTTATTTCATCCCGAACTGATTGAATTTCATTTTTGACCTAAAAAGACATTGCCATCAACACTTGACATTGAATAAGCAACAGCTAAAACTTATCAATACTTTGAATAATTCAAACTTCGGAATGATTGGTACAACCAAATGTATAATTAACTACAGAAAACAGGACTCAAAGAGTAGTACTTGTTTGTTCCCTTATACGTATTACATCTTTTTTCATGAAGAATTTTGACAGAACGTCAGGATAGTTTAGTGGTTCAGTACCAACCAAAGTGATTTATCTTTTTGCTTTATTCGGAATCTTGAAAACAGTTTGTTTGTCATGCATTTGTTTCAAAACATAAATTGGCACGCATTTGTTTCAAAGGTTTTGGGTAGTTTTTGATTTTGGTCAACAGGCTGGGGTCATGAGGCGACATTTCGTAACAAGCGACAATTCGTAACAATAAGTTAAGCGGAGATCACTGATTCACGCGCAATATTCCTCTCGTGCCGGATATAAGCGCAGCGGAGCTGAGCGGAGCGGAGCAAGCATATTGTATTTGCGAATGCCTTGTTACGAATTGCCGCTTGTTACGAATTGTCGCCTGTTGCGAATTGTCGCCCTACCGGCTAGGGTCACCACCAGGCTATTCCTGCTATAGGGTGGCATAATACAGTGAAATTGCAACATTGTTAAACATGCTCAAAAGGTAAATGACCCAAATATCTCAAATTAATCAAAGTTTCGATAGTTTTTCTGATAGTTGAACTTTAATGGCATGATAGTCCATTATAAGAAACAATGTTGGACAAACTGTATGATTTCAAGGTTTGAGATAGAAGGCAGCTTGCGCAAAAATTGAGTACGAAAAAAAAACAACTGAGCAACTTAGCAAATACCAAAAAAAAAACATTAAAAAAAGAAAATCGAAATCCTTAGATATATGGTTGATGAGTTGGCTTTATAGATATTCATTGGAAAGAGACTTGCTATAGCAAAGAGACTGATTTGGAAAAACAAAGACGTGTTAGCATTCACAATACACATTAGAATCTCATTTTCCGGCCATTCAAACATCAAGTTTTAACGTAACTGCTCGTATCAAGGCGACGCCCTGAATGTTCCGACGACTGCCCTTAAACGTCTATAGAGTAATGTTTAATTTACGTGAAAAAGGCTAAATTTTTCAATGAAAAGAAAAAAATAATCGAATAGTTTTGATTATCTATATCTATATACTAGATTTAAATGCGAATGACAGCTATCTGCCATGTTTAAGCTAAATAATTTTGCATGTTTAACTGAAGAGTTTTTTCATGTTTAAGCTATATCATATATTGCAATGCTTAAGAAATTTTTTCAATTAGTTTTCCGCAAGGTCATTAGTTTTCAGTAATTTTTTCTGTTTGTCTGTCTGTATAACTGCTTTTTTAATTAATATGATTATGCCTGTCTAGCCGTCTTCTAATTTTTAAACTTTCATCTATCTACTATATATTTAAGTGCGGGCTTCACTATCTCGCCACAATAAGGCTTTTTCAACGTATTACTTTTGCATCTTTAACAAAAGAATTTTTGCACGTTTTAGCTATATCGTATATTGCTATGGTTAAGGTTTTTTTTCAATTTTGCTGTTTAAATTCAGTGTTCATTGCATCAAGTTTGAAATTAGCAACCTAAGTGAGATGTTGTCAAAGTTTTCGCAGGTTTTACGATTCTGGCCTCCACATATGATTAACCAAATACTTTTAGTTTACGAAATAGGCAATTTTCGAAATTTTTCAAAATTTTCTAGAAAGTTTAATTTTAAAAAATTTGTCAATTTTTGAAATTCGCAGCCTGTAGTTGGGTGCTGTCAGAGTTTTCTTAAATGTTGCCAATCTTGCCTCCAAATCTCACTTCTAAAATCCTTGTAGTTTTCGAGATATGACGTTTCTTAGGATTTTTTCAAAAATTTTTCGAAAACTTTGAAAAATTCCAAATTGTGAGGGTGTTTTCAAGGGTTGCAATTTTTTCCTCTGATTATGGCTGCTCAAATCCTTGTAGTTTTCGAGATATGACGTTTTTTTAGGATTTAAAAAAAAATTTCAGAAAAATTAGATTAAAAAAATTTCACATATCTTGATATTCGCATCTCTCATATTCGCATGAGGCTCTGTCAAGGTACTCTCAGGATTTTGAAATTTTCCTCTAAATATGTCTGCTCAAAACCTTGTAGTTTTTAAGATATAACGTTTTTGATGATTTGTTTTTAAAAAAATTTCAAAAATTTAGATTTCAAAAAATTCCAAAACGCTGAAGATCTCAATCCTGTTTTTGCCTCAAAATATGCCTGCTCAAAACCTTGCAGTTTTTTAGATATAACGTTTTTAATGATTTTCTTCAAAAAATTTTCAAAAACTTAGATTTTAAAAAATTCCAAAACGCTGAAGATCTCAATCCTGTTTTTTGCATCTGTCATGATACTCTCAAGAGTTGCAATTTTTGCCTCAAAATATGCCTGCTCAAAACCTTGCAGTTTTTTAGATATGACATTTTTTGTGCTTCAAAAAATTTTCTTGAAAACTAAAATAATTTTTATTTTCAAAGTTTGAAATTCCTAACCTGTAGTTGGGGGCAGTCAGAGTAATCTTAGGAGTTGCAAATTCGGCCTCCAATTAAGAACGCCCAAATCTTTTTAGTTTATGAAATAAGACAACTTTCTTATTTTTTTGGAAATTTTCAGAAAACTCAAATTACAAAACAATTCACTTAAGTGAAACTCCCAACCCTGTAGCTGTGTGCTGTCAGAGTACTTTGCGAATATTGCCATCAAAAAAAACTGCTGAAATCTTGGTATTTTTCGAAATGTGACATCTGGTTCTCAATAAATACTTTTTTCAAAAGTTGCTAATCTTGCGTCCAAATGCGACTGCTCGATTGCTTTTAGTTTCCCATATGTGACCTTTCTTAGTTCATTTTAAATTTTTCGAAGAACTTATATAAAACTTCAAAAAATTCAGATCTTATTTCTAATATATGCGGTTTATTATGAGGACCGGAGGTGCGTTACACGCTAGCCTTTTTTTAAATCATCCCCTCTCACACGCTATTTAACGTACAAAGTCATACATTGAGCATACATAAACATATTAATCAGAGAAGACGAATTGTCACATTGTACAAATCTCAGTTTCCATTTCAGGTGATTTTTTAACCGACTTGAACGTTTTTTGGGATTTTGCTAACTATTCTCTCCCCCCCCCCCCCACCTATTTCGATTTTCAGAAATTCATCTATGGCGGCAACGCGCGAAAATGAAAACCCACTTGATTGTTGCCATTTTCGAAATGCACATTTTATACAGAAATGGTTGTCAAAATAATACACGAATAGGGGGGGGGGGTGGTAGCTATCAAGGTCCAAAGTGGGGGTGGGGGGGGGGAAGAATAGTAAAACTAAGTAAAACATTTTTGGGATCTTAAAAACTATTCCACCTATTTCGATTTTCAGAAATCCAACAAGGGCGGCCACATTTTTTTCAAAAGCTTAAAACAATTTTCAGAAAGCATATATATTTAAAAAAAATTTACGTGGGTATTATATAAACACTAAGTAATACAATACGAACGCGCGAAAATGAAAACCCACTTAATTGTTGACATTTTTGAAATGCATATTTTATACAGAAATGGTTGTCAAAAATAATACATGCAAAGGGGTTAGTTAACAAGGCCCAAAGGGGGGTGATATTTAAAAAGAGCCATTTTTGGTTTACTGATCTCTGGTTCACCAGTTTTCGATTTACTGACCTACCAAGGTCAATAAATTGTCATATTGTTTAAACCATTTTCAGTTTATCGCAAAAATGAAGCATCTCGAAAATCATTTTATCCTTGTTGAAAGGAGGCATAGACCAGAGATGGAGTGAGAGAACTAGAAAATCAATAGCCAACAGACAGTTGGAAAATTGTCAATGAACGCACATAAACAGAAAAAATTGTGGACTTCTTTTTTGAAACAATATCAATTTTCGAATTTCAAGAAAAACCGATGGCCTCAAAGCTCTGAATTTCTAGAACAAATTATGATTGACACTTTTTTGATGAAACTGACCCAATTTGAATACAGAAGCAAAGCAGCGCTTCGCAAACACTTGCGAGAACACGACCAAAAACAGCGCCATCAAGTGAAATAAAAAAAAAGTAGAAATGAGCCTCGAAATAGCAAAAACTCGGCTGCGTGTAGGATTCGAATCTGCGACCTACTGTAATCAAGAGTAAAAAAAATCGAGTTTTCATGATTGTTATCTTGTTCAACACAAATTAATTTTTCAGTTCAATTGATGAATTAAAAATGCATCAGGTGTGTTAGCTTATTACTATTCCAATGTCAAAGCACATGCTATCATAAAGCTGAAAAGGTGCCCCACCATTTTTGTGGTGCCGCACCAATATTTGCGACTTAGGTTGGAAAAAAAAGGTTCTTACTAATACACTAGCTTCGCAAGTGTAAAAGGAGGCGAAGCTGCCCTTCCCAAACATTTGCAAGAACACGACCAAAAAGCAGCTCCATCAAGTGAAATTAAAAAAAAATACAAAAAAGCCTCAAATTAGCAAAAACTTGGCTACCTGTAGAATTCGAATCTGCGACCTACTGTAATCAAGAGATTTTAAGTCTCACGCACTATCCAGTCAGCCACGCAAGCTTAACAACCGACAAATACTAGCCACAAATAAAGCAGCTGCATATGCTAATAAGTTGCCAATGCCATTCAGCAAAAGTGGCACCAAATACAAATAGACATAATTTTGCAAGTAAAAATTTGGAATATAGATAAACTGAAGGCATCCACACTAACTAAAAAATTGCGAGGATTATTGAATTAGAAAATTTCTTAAATCGAGTTTTCATTATTGTTATGTTGTTTGAAACAAATCACTTTTTTCGGTTCATTTGATAAATTAAAAATGAATGAACTGTGTTAACTTAATACTATTCGAATTTCAAAGCACGTGCTATCAAAAGCTGTAAAGGTGCCCCACAATTATTGGAGTGCCGCGCTAAAAAATGTGCCGCACCAATATTTGCGACCAAGTTTTGAAAAAAAAGAAGGCTCGTACTAATACACCCGCTTCGCAAGTGTAAAAAACTGGATCATTAGGTCAAAATTTTATTTCGCAGGGAAATCTGAAAATTGAATTACACTTTGGAAACTAGAGTTCGATCACTTTTTTGTGACCTTTACACTTTTGCTGTTCGATAGTGGAGTTTGGCTCCTTTTTATGAAAGGAAACAACTGAACTTCAAACCGCGAAAAAGTTAATTGAGCCAGAACAAATTTTAAGACATTACCTGAAAAAACCATCGCGACCAAAATAAAAGTCTGAACTATGTTCACCAACTCTTTAAAATATAGCCAACAAACAGTTTCAACAGAGTCAATGAATGAAACCAACCAGAAAAAAGACTGAATTGTTTTTTTTTTAATTTGAAATTCTAAGAAAAATAGATGCCCTTAAAGCCCATTGAATTTTAAAATTAAATTATGATTGGCAACTTTTTGATACAAATAACCCAAATTAAGAAAACTGGATCAAAACGAAAAAAAAAATTCTGTGGGAAATCTACAAAGTAAATTCCGCTTTCAAATCTAGAAATCGGTCACGTTTTTCGGAACCCTTACACTTTTGCTGTTTGATAGTGGAGTTTGCTTTCCTTTTTAACAAAGGAAATTAACTGAATTTTAAAAGAAAACAAAAGCCAAAAGGCGAAAAAATAAATTGTTGCCAAAGCAAATTTACAGACATTTTGGAAAAAACATCGCGACCTATATAATAGTCTCAACTAGGTTCGACTTTTAATTAAGCGTGAATAAATTAACGACTTTTTCCCAAGAAAAAAAAAACAAAAAAATCACCTGGACATATGTAAGAGTCTTCACTACGTTCATAAAAATCTATCGTTGTAAGTAACATTAGAACAAATCGCAATTTGGTTTACTTTCCTAGCGCTGAAAAAAAACCTTTAAAAAGCTAGGACCACAATTAGAAACATTTGACAAACACATCAAATACAGATTCGTCTTTTATTTTCGTTCGATATTGAAAATCAAAATTTCAGTTCCACACTGAATTCATCTATTGTGTATACGAATGCGCATTTTAACAGTCAATCCAACCAGACAAAAAACGTTTTCAAGACTGGCCCTATCACTAAAACCATACAGTCTATATTTTTTAACAAACTTATTGCACAGTTTTGTATTGTTGAAACAGTGCTGACTTCCAAGCTTATAAGCATATTCGAAAAAATCTTTTAACTCACGCGTTTTCTTTTTTATGGGCATTTTACGTTTTTGCTCTGAAAAATTGAATTGTAGATCGTTGTAGTATGTAAGTTTTTAAGTTCCGGTCTCGAAATTATTCAAAAATTGAACGACTCTGAAAAGAATCGTCTTAAGATCACATTTATTTTAGAAGTTTACACAAGACTGCTTTCTATTAGTTAAATTTTACAATATTCAAGTTTCGTTACACATTATATCACTCTAAACGCAACAAATTTGACAAAAAGAAACAAAAACAAAACCATATAGTATATATTTTATTTACAACTCACAAATATTCATCATTTATCCAGTAAGTCATTCCATAATTCATTTTGTAGCTCTTCAATTGTATATCAGTCATGGTTGTCATAGTTTGTTGATTTTTCGATATCATTTTTTGTTCATGCACCTAAATAACTTTTTGGAAAAGTAACTATACCGTTTAAGATAAAAATTTTGAGACAAACCAAAAACAATCATCACACTGTAATACTTTACCAACGTTTTTGGGCAAAAAATATTAAAAAAATATAATTTTGGAAAATTGAAATTGGTCAACAGCGTTCGTTTTGTTTAAAAAACAGGATTGCAAAAAAAACGATTGCAGAGTTAAATTTATGATCAAACCGACATCAGAGTTGTCGATCAATAAACATCACAAAGGGGAAGCTACTTTTCATTGTCGTCATTTTCTGGTTTCGTATTTGCAACATTCCTCAGTTCATTTGAGACGTCGAACCAAGGGAAACTAAACTACCTTTGCCATTCATAAATTGTAACAAAACACGCGCAGTGATGTGCTGTGATGATTGACCAGTTTAGTCGAGTGTCGTGGTCATATTATCTACAATCTGCGTGTAGTGTGGTCTGTACACTTCCCTATTGTATGAAGTCACTTTGAGGAAGTGGGACGTGAACAGAGTCAACTCTTTCTGCACTGGCACTAGGGCAGCCGGAACACTGGCTGGGTTGGAGTGGGTGGCAGAGTCCAGACATGTCTTCAGATATCGCTGCACTCTTCGCTCTACAACCAAAACAAGGTACCAGCTTAAGTCGAGGTAAAAACTTGAGTGCGGGTCGCCTGCTTAAATACGTTGAAACTAGAACACAGCCTCAGTGGTCACCTACCGACAAACTAATTGTTGGACTCTCCTCACATAACAAATTTCTGAAAAATTCACATTAATTTTTCTCGGAATTTGATTAATTCTGATAATCTTTGGAAAAATATACAGACTAATGTTATCTAAACATTTATCGCAACATGACTACTTAGTGATTATAGCAGATGGATATCTAATAAGATGATCATGGCAATTAATATGAATATTCTTTCCAATCAGAGCCTAATACAGGGCCGGCAAAGTCGAACTGAAATTCTTCCTTCTGGAAATTGGTTCACGAAAAAAATGAAGTTTTTCTTAGGCGAGATATTCAAGCTATGAAATGTTTCAAGTTAATTCGTAGACCGAATCGGTTCGCAAAAATTTGAATTTTTTGTAAGCAAGCTAATCAAGCTATGGAACTTTAAAATAATTCATGTTGTTTCATGAAGCGGATCGGCGCACCAAAAATTAAAAGTTAAATAATCGAGCTACGGAAGCTAAGAAACTTAATAACATTTCATTAAGTTTTTGAATAGACCGAACCGGTTTGCAAAAAGCTCAAGTTTTTCATAAACAAGCTATTCATGCGAAAAAACTTTTTCGAAAGCTCTTTCATACGAAAGCTCTTTCATATATAAAATCGACTGGCAAAAATATGAATTTTTCTAAGCAAGGTGATTGAACAAGAAAAATAATAGATTGCAAGTTATTTTATTGCAATAAAAAAGTTTTCCTAAGCATGGTTGTTGCTGATTCTTTTTAAACTAAAAATAATTATGAAACGCAAAGTTTTAGAGAAAAATTGGCAGGTACTATCTAGCCTTGAAATTGGATCGAGTTCACCTCGTTTAAAGTTTCAAAATTTTTCAAAAAAAATCTTTAAATATTCCAGCTGATCTTAAAATAATTTGACGCGTGAATTTGATTTTGACTGACAAATTCCAAATTATTCTAGATTCAGAAGATTTTCTTAAATGTTGAGCTCAACGATGGCTTTCAACCCTTGCGCACTAGAGCAGCTAAAACATGGCATTGACTTTTCATTCGTTTGATATTGAAGATTATTATAACTTCAGCCAGTCTGAAGACACTAGAAAAATTGTTTTCGAGCCGGATAGGTTCAAAAACTCTTTTCGTCTCTTTGTTCACGAGCACCTAAAATTTTCTATTTCAGCAGTCAGAAAAAGAACTGAGTTCAGAAACAGAAGACAAAAACCCATCATAGAGCGAATCAATTTTCGTATGCAAGCTATTCAAGCAATTAAACTCAGAAAAATTTCAAAATTTTTCATGGAGCGAATCCGTGGGAAAAAAATTAAAGTTTTTCCGAGTTAGCTATTGAAGCTCTGAAAGATCAAAATAATTCAAGTGCTTTCTTAGACTGAAACGTTTTGGAAAAGTTATTTATTCTAAGCGAGCTAATCGAGCGATGAACTTTGATATAACCTAAGAAGCTTCTTAGACCAAATAGTTTCGCGAAAAGATACAATTTTCCTATACAAGTTAACTAAGGAAGGGAGCTTTGAAGAACTTCAGGTCGTTGCATAGAACGAATCAATGGGGGAAAAGTTACAGTTTTTCTTAGTTAGCTACTTAAACGATGAAACTTTGAAATAATATAGTTCGCGTAAAAGTTTTTCCAAGCAAGCTATTCAAGCAATGGAACTTTGAAATGTAACAAATTTTCATAGAACATATCATGTTGCAAAACTTTTAGGATTTTCTAAGCAAGCTATTCAAGCTATAAGGTTTTGAAATGTTTCAAATTAATTCATGAACTGAGCCGGAAAAGCTTACGTTTTTCTCAGAAAGCTACTACAGCTTTTCACGTTAGTTCATGAAGCAAATCTTCATGAAGCAAAACTTCATGTTTCTTCATCAGCAAGCTATTCAATCTATGAAAGCTTCTAAGTTATTTCATAGATCAAATCGGTTTGCAAGCAATGAATCTTTGAATTATTTCAAGTTAATTCTTACTGAATCGGTTCGCGAAAAGTTCAAGGCTTTTAAGCAAGGTATTTCAGCTCTGAAATATTTCAAGTTATTTCATAAAATGTGCATCGGTTCGCAATAAGTTTTTCTAAACAAGGTATTCATGCGAAAAAACTTTTTCGAAAGCTCTTTCATACGAAAGCTCTTTCATATAGAAAATCGATTGGCAAAAATATGAATTCTTCTAAGCAAGGTGATTGAGCAAGAAAAATAATAGATTGCAAATTATTTTATTGCAAAAAAAAAGTTTTCCTAAGCATGGTTGTTGCTGATTCTTTTTAAACTAAAAATAATTATGAAACGCAAAGTTTTAGAGAAAAATTGGCAGGTACTGTCTAGCCTTGAAATTGGATCGAGTTCACCTCGTTTAAAGTTTCAAAATTTTTCAAAAAAAATCTTTAAATATTCCAGCTGATCTTAAAATAATTTGACGCGTGAATTTGATTTTGACTGACAAATTCCAAATTATTCTAGATTCAGAAGATTTTCTTAAATGTTGAGCTCAACGATGGCTTTCAAACCTTGCGCACTAGAGCAGCTAAAACATGGCATTGACTTTTCATTCGTTTGATATTGAAGATTATTATAACTTCAGCCAGTCTGAAGAAACTAGAAAAATTGTTTTCGAGCCGGATAGGTTCAAAAACTCTTTTCGTCTCTTTGTTCACGAGCACCTAAAATTTTCTATTTCAGCAGTCAGAAAAAGAACTGAGTTCAGAAACAGAAGACAAAAACCCATCATAGAGCGAATCAATTTTCGTATGCAAGCTATTCAAGCAATTAAACTCAGAAAAATTTCAAAATTTTTCATGGAGCGAATCCGTGGGAAAAAAATTAAAGTTTTTCCGAGTTAGCTATTGAAGCTCTGAAAGATCAAATAATTCAAGTGCTTTCTTAGACTGAAACGTTTTGGAAAGGTTATTTATTCTAAGCGAGCTAATCGAGCGATGAACTTTGATATAACCTAAGAAGCTTCTTAGACCAAATAGTTTCGCGAAAAGATTCAATTTTCCTATACAAGTTAACTAAGGAAGGGAGCTTTGAAGAACTTCAGGTCGTTGCATAGAACGAATCAATGGGGGAAAAGTTACAGTTTTTCTTAGTTAGCTACTTAAACGATGAAACTTTGAAATAATATAGTTCGCATAAAAGTTTTTCCAAGCAAGCTATTCAAGCAATGGAACTTTGAAATGTAACAAATTTTCATAGAACATATCATGTTGGAAAACTTTTAGGATTTTCTAAGCAAGCTATTCAAGCTATAAGGTTTTGAAATGTTTCAAATTAATTCATGAACTGAGCTGGAAAAGCTTACGTTTTTCTCAGAAAGCTACTACAGCTTTTCACGTTAGTTCATGAAGCAAATCTTCATGAAGCAAAACTTCATGTTTCTTCATCAGCAAGCTATTCAATCTATGAAAGCTTCTAAGTTATTTCATAGATCAAATCGGTTTGCAAGCAATGAATCTTTGAATTATTTCAAGTTAATTCTTACTGAATCGGTTCGCGAAAAGTTCAAGGCTTTCAAGCAAGGTATTTCAGCTCTGAAATATTTCAAGTTATTTCATAAAATGTGCATCGGTTCGCAATAAGTTTTTTCTAAACAAGGTATTCATGCGAAAAAACTTTTTCGAAAGCTCTTTCATACGAAAGCTCTTTCATATATAAAATCGACTGGCAAAAATATGAATTTTTCTAAGCAAGGTGTTTGAGCAAGAAAAATAATAGATTGCAAGTTAATTTATTGCAAAAAAAAGTTTTCCTAAGCATGGTTGTTGCTGATTCTTTTTAAACTAAAAATAATTATGAAACGCAAAGTTTTAGAGAAAAATTGGCAGGTACTGTCTAGCCTTGAAATTGGATCGAGTTCAACTCGTTTAAAGTTTCAAAATTTTTCAAAAAAAAAAATCTTTAAATATTCCAGCTGATCTTAAAATAATCTGACGCGTGAATTTGATTTTGACTGACAAATTCCAAATTATTCTAGATTCAGAAGATTTTCTTAAATGTTGAGCTCAACGATGGCTTTCAACCCGTGCGCACTAGAGCAGCTAAAACATGGCATTGGCTTTTCATTCGTTTGATATTGAAGATTATTATAACTTCAGCCAGTCTGAAGACACTAGAAAAATTGTTTTCGAGCCGGATAGGTTCAAAAATTCTTTTCGTCTCTTTGTTCACGAGCACCTAAAATTTTCTATTTCAGCAGTCAGAAAAAGAACCGAGTTCAGAAACAGAAGACAAAAACCCATCATAGAGCGAATCAATTTTCGTATGCAAGCTATTCGAGCAATTAAACTCAGAAAAATTTCAAAATTTTTCATGGAGCGAATCAGTGGGAAAAAAATTAAAGTTTTTCCGAGTTAGCTATTGAAGCTCTGAAAGATCAAAATAATTCAAGTGCTTTCTTAGAGTGAAATGTTTTGGAAAGGTTATTTATTCTAAGCGAGCTAATCGAGCGAGGAACTTTGATATAACCTAAGAAGCTTCTTAGACCAAATAGTTTCGCGAAAAGATACAATTTTCCTATACAAGTTAACTAAGGAAGGGAACTTTGAAGAACTTCAGGTCGTTGCATAGAACGAGTCAATGGGGGAAAAGTTACAGTTTTTCTTAGTTAGCTACTTAAACGATGAAACTTTGAAATAATATAGTTCGCGTAAAAGTTTTTCCAAGCAAGCTATTCAAGCAATGAAACTTTGAAATGTAACAAATTTTCATAGAACATATCATGTTGCAAAACTTTTAGGATTTTCTAAGCAAGCTATTCAAGCTATAAAGTTTTGAAATGTTTCAGATTAATTCATGAACTGAGCCGGAAAAGCTTACGTTTTTCTCAGAAAGCTACTACAGCTTTTCACGTTAGTTCATGAAGCAAATCTTCATGAAGCAAAACTTCATGTTTCTTCATCAGCAAGCTATTCAATCTATGCAAGCAATGAACCTTTGAATTATTTCAAGTTAATTCTTACTGAATCGGTTCGCGAAAAGTTCAAGGCTTTTAAGCAAGGTATTTCAGCTCTGAAATATTTCAAGTTATTTCATAAAATGTGCATCGGTTCGCAATAAGTTTTTCTAAACAAGGTATTCATGCGAAAAAACTTTTTCGAAAGCTCTTTCATACGAAAGCTCTTTCATATAGAAAATCGATTGGCAAAAATATGAATTTTTCTAAGCAAGGTGTTTGAGCAAGAAAAATAATAGATTGCAAGTTATTTTATTGCAAAAAAAAAGTTTTCCTAAGCATGGTTGTTGCTGATTCTTTTTAAACAAAAAATAATTATGAAACGCAAAGTTTTAGAGAAAAATTGGCAGGTACTGTCTAGCCTTGAAATTGGATCGAGTTCACCTCGTTTAAAATTTCAAAATTTTTCAAAAAAAAAAATCTTTAAATATTCCAGCTGATCTTAAAATAATCTGACGCGTGAATTTGATTTTGACTGACAAATTCCAAATTATTCTAGATTCAGAAGATTTTTTTAATTGTTGAGCTCAACGATGGCTTTCAACCCTTGCGCACTAGAGCAGCTAAAACATGACATTGACTTTTCATTCGTTTGATATTGAAGATTATTATAACTTCAGCCAGTCTGAAGACACTAGAAAAATTGTTTTCGAGCCGGATAGGTTCAAAAACTCTTTTCGTCTCTTTGTTCACGAGCACCTAAAATTTTCTATTTCAGCAGTCAGAAAAAGAACTGAGTTCAGAAACAGAAGACAAAAACCCATCATAGAGCGAATCAATTTTCGTATGCAAGCTATTCAAGCAATTAAACTCAGAAAAATTTCAAAATTTTTCATGGAGCGAATCCGTGGGAAAAAAATTAAAGTTTTTCCGAGTTAGCTATTGAAGCTCTGAAAGATCAAAATAATTCAAGTGCTTTCTTAGACTGAAACGTTTTGGAAAGGTTATTTATTCTAAGCGAGCTAATCGAGCGATGAACTTTGATATAACCTAAGAAGCTTCTTAGACCAAATAGTTTCGCGAAAAGATACAATTTTCCTATACAAGTTAACTAAGGAAGGGAGCTTTGAAGAACTTCAGGTCGTTGCATAGAACAAATCAATGGGGGAAAAGTTACAGTTTTTCTTAGTTAGCTACTTAAACGATGAAACTTTGAAATAATATAGTTCGCGTAAAAGTTTTTCCAAGCAAGCTATTCAAGCAATGGAACTTTGAAATGTAACAAATTTTCATAGAACATATCATGTTGCAAAACTTTTAGGATTTTCTAAGCAAGCTTTTCAAGCTATAAGGTTTTGAAATGTTTCAAATTAATTCATGAACTGAGCCGGAAAAGCTTACGTTTTTCTCAGAAAGCTACTACAGCTTTTCACGTTAGTTCATGAAGCAAATCTTCATGAAGCAAAACTTCATGTTTCTTCATCAGCAAGCTATTCAATCTATGAAAGCTTCTAGGTTATTTCATAGATCAAATCGGTTTGCAAGCAATGAATCTTTGAATTATTTCAAGTTAATTCTTACTGAATCGGTTCGCGAAAAGTTCAAGGCTTTTAAGCAAGGTATTTCAGCTCTGAAATATTTCAAGTTATTTCATAAAATGTGCATCGGTTCGCAATAAGTTTTTTCTAAACAAGGTATTCAGCTCTGAAACTTTGAATTATTGCAAATTATTGCATGGACCGCGAATCGTTTTGGTAAAAGTTAGTTTTTCTAAGCATGTTTGTTTTTAGTTGATTCGTTTCAGACTGAAACATTATCGTAAACGCAAAATTTTCTGGAATTTTTTGAAAATTGTTCTAGAATATTCCTGGATTTTAGAATATTCGATGGTTGCACTTAAATAGTATTAGACCCTCTGATTCAACTCTTCTCAAATATTGTGCTCGGTGGTATTTCTTAACGATTGCTTCTTAACACTACGAAAAACATGCCGTTCGATTAATATATAGACAGATACGCTTTACTTCAACCTATATATCTACCCGTTATCATGGTATCGTAAGAGGAGGATGGAAGGTAAATTCAGCTATCACCATTTAACACATCTCCATCAGTTAAAAATTCAAGTTTTGCTGTTAAGCTAATCATTCATCTTTCATGAGTATGCAGGCAACTTTGGGCCAAATTTGGTTAAAAAATAACGTTGATGCTCCTTTCGCAGTATCCACTTACGGAGAAGTTTCTTGACTGGGTGGTTGCTATCCGTCAATTGCATCAGTTGACTCCTCAGCTTCTCCTCTTTCTCTGCTGCTGCTGATGATCCACTTGATACTGTTGCTGTGCTAGCAGATGAAGCAGAAGGGTATGCACACTTCACAGTCTGGTCTACTATGCCGTCCAGCGCCTCTTCCTCTGGACTGGAAACACTAAAACACAAGCACACGTCTTGGACACTAACTTGAAGACTGAACTGGGGAATTATCCGTTATAGCTCCCATTTCATATCGCTTATGTTTTAGACGAGTTTAATCAAGTTAATCGAATTTCATGCAGGCAATGTAAAATAAATGAGATGCATTTCTTAGAAGGGCATCTAAAATACGAGCAATAACGAAACCAGCGGGCTCAACGGAAAAGTCTGTACACTCTGTATCGCTTTTCGAAACTATTGTTCAGAAATATTGACGGCCACACTCATTGCTACCGCAGAATACCTTGGTAGGAAAGTTTTTGTGTGGTTTTCAGAGACTTCATGAACCCAAAATTACATGTTCAGTAATTTTTGAATACCAGATGACGACAATTTAACGCAAATGACTTGCAGTATTATCTACGACACCAAACTCATAGTTACCACGGCGACTGGGACAGGATGTCCTTGATTTTACTCTTGATTCTATCCACGAGAGATTGAGCCTGAAGTGAGGAGGATGAAGTTGATAAAGAGGAGGAGTCGGGGCTATCTGAAGGAGTCGGGGGAGACACTACTGTCCCCAGCCCCACTGTGTTGAGGGTAATGAGCAGTACACATCCACTCAGCACCACTGTCTTGTACTCCCAAGCTAACTCCTTCACACGAACAACGTCCACAACACACGTCTATATACAAACAAACACATTAGCACAAACATGATGATAAACGTGATGATAATAATTGAATGCATTAACGTCCTTTAAGCTTAATAAATTTCACGCTGTTTTCCTCCGATCTTTCAAATAATGAGCTATGATTGGTTAACATTATTTCCGGGCATTCGGTTTCGGTCCTTCTCCCGTCAGGCACCCATCTCCCTAATTATACAGATATATCACGCTATTTGCGCAGAAACTGTTGCGCTACTGATTAAAATGTGTCCATGCAATATTATTCTGGGCTGGCAAATGTTCCTTGTCTTTTTTGTTAACCCAGTCTTTTAAAAGAACAGTATCGAGGTTGGCGAGCCAAAAACCCGGAGACTTCATAGCACTTCCTGATACATGACAAATGTTCCCTCACTCTCAAGCAACGACTGCTGATAATGGTGTGACCAGAAAATTTGACCTTTGTCTCGCCAGTGAGTTTTATTGCAGCAGACAACTGACAGACAAAAAACTCATGTACACTTTACTTTGATCAGCATGCATGTAATATAGGAACAATCTAGTAGTACCTCTGGAATGTTCTCGATCGGATGCCTCCAGTCCAGCAGTTCCATGAAGGCCTCATGTAAAATCTCCCTCCCAGTTGGTCCCCCACTCCCGCTGCTAGATGTTACTGCAGACTGAGGTTTGTCAGACAGAGAGGGGTCCTCTATGAGTCTTTGTCTGGCACGGCACAGCCACTCTTTCGTGCGATGTAGAGCATCAACCTTGTCTTCTGCTGAACAAAAGCAAGCTCTAATACAAACTCGATAGTAAATTGTGGCATCCCGAGGGATGGGGGATTTTCTATAAAGATGGATGCTTTAGTTTAACTACATTGCAAAGCCTTTCAAACATTCTAAAAATGACCATTTTCTGAGAAAGGCCCGTTAAAACAATTGTTAAAAGAAACGGAGAATCGAATTGATGGGCAAAGAAAGTTGTGGTAATCAATTGATGGAAAAGAAAATTGATGGAGATTAAGTAGCGTGAGAAGTTTTTCCTAACTAACTCTTGTGAGCCTGCAGTAGAGCGTCAAAGTGTCTCCTCTCCGTCTCCACCGAGTGCATCTGCAGGAGGGGTCTGCTCTGCTCTATCAAGTAGTTGGCCATGTCTAACTTCATCAGATCCAGCGTCTTCATCAATTCCCTATCAACAAAATACAATACTCACTATGAATCCTACACAATGAATCCTACGTGCCTTTTCATTTATTTCACTCATTATTTTGGACTGCCAGAGCGAGTCACATGTTTACGCAACTAGAATAAAATATAGTCAATCTCGAACCACCGCCGACCTCATAATTTAGATGGCCCTGATTCAAATCGATCTTGAACAGTGAGTAAATGTGATTGCAATTTGAAACTTCAGTTACAAACAATAGTAAAGACATTATCGAATAATTTGGACAAAAAGGCAACCTCAGCATGACAACAGTGTCCGTGGTGTTTCTCAATTGAGCTATCCTCGCATCTCTACAGGGGGCACACACTCTAGCCAGAGTGTCCAGAATGAGGGTGGAGTAGTGAGTGAGTTGGAAGGAGGCGGGGTCAGATTGCAGCTGCTGTCTGATTAGATCCAAGTCCAGTCTCTCTCTGAACTCAGCCGCGATTGAAGCACAGTTGTCAGTTTGTAGAAGACTGTCTAATACCGTCTATGAATACAAAACATCACATTGCAAAACGCTATTTATAGTAAAATCTGAACTTAAAAACTTCGTGGACTACCGTACAGAAAATAGTTTTCCCAATCTGAAGACTTCAGCGAAGATTGAATTGATGGCAGTTTTTGGAATTATCTCGGAGAAACAAATTTCACACACCAGCCTTATTTGACATTCCTTTTACATATTGCTTTTTTGGCTTATTGATGTTCCGACCAGTTCGCGGTGTGGGAAAAAATACGTCATACTTTGGGTTTTCCAAGCGATTTCATAGAGCGATCGCAGGTACCGAATGTAGTATCATTAAAAGCCCTTTTAGTCGTGATTCGCATTCCAAGAAAAAAAATTACTATTCAAGCTAACTTAGCGCTAGGCTGATTAGAGAAGGGTGCGGGCGTCTATTTAAGTATTATTTACTTTGGTTAAGCCATTTTGAGTTATTTTTGAAACTGAGTAACTGAAAACAAATCTCTCTCACTACTCGAGAAAAAGAACGAAAATGTACTCCACAAAAAAGTTCGGAATTTGAAAAACATTTACGTTTTACCTTTGCATAGCTACCGGTTACTCTAGTTGTAATTGCTGTTGCTTAATTTTAGAGTCCATACTTTGACTATACTAGCTGTTTTATATTAACTTGACTAATTTAAATACTTTTTTACTACACTTTTGTTTGACTGTTAGTATTGTAAGATCGCTTACCTCTTTGATATCTTGTAGTAGAGACAGCACCTGTTCGTAAACGGGCTCCTCTGATTCCAGGTCCTCCTTCAATAGATCCCAGAATGCCTTCTCCATCATGGCCTTGATCCTACCCTCCAGACTAAATCAAACCTTCAACATACTTTATAAGCAACGCTTTATACTTTTTATTATATGCAACGCTGAGATTTAAAATCTATCTTAAATTTGTGGGTCCCGATTTTCTAGACTTCGGCCAACTAACAGTGCAAAAAAGCAACTATCTCACATTTTTTTTTTGTTAATTTACTCATTTTTTGTCTGCCATCAGTTTTTTTGAAGACAAATGTTGTCGATTATGCCTAAAATACCTAATTTCTACGCATTTTTATAGTTCTCTAATCACAGCACGCACTAAAAACGACATTTATTAAAAAAAAACTTTTTCTGTATTATTTTTAGGTTATTGGTCGGAAAATTCTGTGCTATTTATTTACACAACAACCGGCTATCCTGTTTTTTAACTTTTTCCTTTTGACCTACTAAATATTTATTGAGATCTCATTGCATTGTATGCAAAGTGACTGAGGTCTTAACTGGGGGATTGGAGTTCATGAAAAGTATCCAGATTAGAGATAGAGTGGCCTGGCCATGCATTGCAATTCAATAGAGATGTAACTTGCCGTAATCTAAATAATTGATATCTTTGAACCAGGATACTTTGTATACAAAGGCAAAAAGGAATTAAACAAATTCCATTACAGAAGGAAAAATTAACCAAAATGGCGACGGGAACTAAAATTTCAGCTAAAAACTTCAACATAAAATGCCCAGAAGAAAGCATCAACAAAGCCCCGAATCTTGAAAATTGTTTCTGGAAATTCTGGAAAAAATTAAAAATTGCTTGAAAAAAAAACAGTAGAAGAAAGACAATAGGTATAGTTATATTTAGAGACAAAAATGACGGAGCGATGAACAAGCGAAATTTGAATAGGTGTCTGCTAAGCCTAGAATTTTCATTCCAGCAAAAATTTTGAGCGAAAAAATATTTTAGAAAGATTTTTTACATCTCGTACGCCGATACATGCAAAAATCCACTTTAACTGTCTTTACGACTTGGTTAGATTCACTTCGTTGCGTGCCAACCTTGTTACTTAAAAGAAATCGAGTTTGTGATTTGATCAACACTTGCTAATCGTAACTGTAAACAGGGGCAAAGATGCAATTAACAAACACTAAAAAAAAACAGCAAAAAGTAGCTCTAAAAAGGCAAAAAAAAAATGAAAAAAAGAACGAAAAAAGAGTAAGAATTAAGAAACAAAACTTATGCTATCAACTGGAACCGAACCTCCGATCTAAATAATAGGAGTCTCACGTCCTCGTTTTTGCGCCGCTAAAATTGCTATAGATGCTACTTAATTGCCAATGCTTCGAACCATAAGTGTAACCAAATTAGTAAATTTTCAAAACAAAAACATATTCTCAAATAACACTATGCTCATTAACTCGCTTGCGTAATTAATGTTGCCTAAGCAAATAAAAATGTCCCCTACTGAATATTATTTGAACTGACGCTTGACATATTTCAACGTTCAATCTGGAAAAGAAAAAATGTAGTATCCGCAAACAGAACAAAGAGTTCTTTTCGTAGTGCTTTGTATCTATCCGGAACCAAGACAAAAATGCGTGGAACATTATCACTTACAAAACATGGCCAACGCAAAGGTGAAGCTGCAATCAAAAATCAAAAACACAAGGAAAAAGGAGCTTTAAAAACACAAAACATAGCCAACAAACAGTTGAAATCGTGTTTACGAAACACTTTTCATAAACAGTTAACAAAAATAAATTCATAAATTCTCTCGTGGCTTGGTTGACAAAACAAAATGCGTGTAAAAATAATTACGCTAGAAAGGATTTGTAAATACATGGGCGAAGTTGATTTTGCAAACACAAGCAGTAAAAAGGAGATTTAAAGTCAACTGCTTAAGTCAAAACAAAGCCAACAAACTGTTGAAAGCGTGTTTACGAGCTTAAGGAAACCGAAAAAAGACGACACTATTTGAAACATTCTCGAAAAAAAAGATAGTCTCTCAAAGTCCGTCTGATTTCCAATAATCATTAGCATTAACACTTTTTCGATAAAGCTAACTCATCTTGAGAAAATTTTTGCTGATTGACTGATTTCGTTTCATACTCAATTCAATTGCATGAGTCAAATGGAAATAAAAAATGCTCGCCAAACAAAGTTCAAATGCGCGAAAAAATGTAATTTAATAATAAGTTAAGATTTTTTTTTTTAATTCTTAGAGCTCTCAGCTGAACAAAAACATTACCTAATGATCCAAACAATTTAAATCTTTTTTAAAATACGAATTAGATTTTGTAGCACAATTTGCACTTCTTCGAAGACCGTTTTTTGCCCTCAAATCGACAAATCCAAATGAACTGAATTCAAAGATAAAAGGAAGTCGGAAGCAATATTTTTAAATCAAGGATAAGTTTCCTAAAAAACAGAGACAACTGACTGTTGGAAAATAGTTATGAATGCATGTCCTGGTTTTTTTTCAAGAACCTTCAATTTTTGAAAATCGAAAAAAAAATAGATGGCCTTAAAGCTCTTTGAATTTGAAGAATTATTTATCATGGACACTTTTTCTTAAAATTAACCCAATTTGAGAAAACTGGATCAATAGGTAAAACTTTTAATTTGCTGGGAAATCTGATAATTTATTTCCATTTTCTAAATTAGAAGTCGGTTACGTTTTTCGTGGCCTTTACATTTTTGCTGTTCGATAGTGGAGTTTGCCTTCCTTTTAACAATATAAATGCACTGAAGTTAAAAAGAAATCACAAGTCAAACCGCGAAAAACCAAAATTGAGCATGACAAAATTTGAAGACTTTTTCCTGCAAAAAAAATCGGCAAGACCTATATAAGAGTACTCACTACATTCATTACTCTTAATCAAAAGTGAGCCTTAAAAGAAAAAAGCATTGAAAAAACCTCAATGACTTCTATGGAAAATTAAAACACCTGAGTAATTAACAAAAATATGAAAACTTCTTTTGAACCTAGTTCTTTACAGACATAACAATTTTAACATTTCTGAAAAACAGTTGAAATAGTATGTTGCTTTACTTTTTCAAAAAAAAGTCGGTTTTCTATATATAGAACGATTATTCAAAATGTCAAAGTCATGAAGAGTCTTGCACGGGTTTTCAATAAGTTTAGCATGTAAAGTTATTCTCTAGAGAGCTGAATACTTAAACACACGGCCAAAAAGCTATCTAAGTTCAAAAAGCCAAAAGCCGGGGAAAATATATAGAACTGAAAAGACGATCAATGGGATCGAGCTCAAAATCTTCCGCTTCGCAACCTAATACATTCAAATATATTTCTATTTTCACACATGCTTTAAAAACCAGTCCGCAATGAATGCAGCTTTGGTTGGAAAAAGTATAGTATCCCGATTTTAATAAACTTTCAAGAATAAAAATCTTTGATTTGGCGAAATTTTTTCTCAGAAACTTTGACCATACTATATGAAACAACATTTGACATTTTTCATTTAATTCTTGAAATTCTCACCATGTTTTGATAGAATGAATTCTTTCGACAAAATTTTCAAAAGATTTATAGGCTAAAATATTAAGAATCTGGAGCATATAAAATATTAAAAGATAGTCTCTATGAATTGTCAAATAAAAACAATTACACGAGTTAACTGGTTAGTTTTCGAGACAGGTCCGATCAATTAAAAGGTTTGATTGTCCAAACTCGGAAACTTCACTGGCATATTGAACATTCCCTGACATTCTTTTAGGAGATATCACTCGTAATCATATGATGAAAAATAGGTGCCGAGGAAAACTTCTCAGACCTGTCTGGGAGTGGCTGCCTGGGAGATAGTTTGAATGTGTTGTCTGTAGCAATATCATGCATCAGCTTATAATTAGCTGCAGTTTCCGCACTCTTCATCAGTTCTTCCAGACTCATGCCCCCTCCTGTGCCTCCAGAGGGGGAGGTACTGAGGGGAGACTGGCCAAAGCGAAGCGGAGACATCAACATAGGATTCACAGCACCACCTTAACACATCCATGATTCAAGGGTACGTAATTTTTAAAATTTAATTCAAATTTTAAAACAACTGCACATACAGATGACTCTTATAAAGTTCAACCTAAAGTTTAAAAAAATTACAGAAACACAGAGGTTCTTTGTCAATTTTGTCGATCAAAAAAAAACTTGAAAGTCATATTTGATAACCATTTTTACTTGCTCTTTTAAATTGTTCACTAAGTATTCATACACTAGCCATGCCTTAATTTTTACTCACCAGGTGAGCCTGCTGCCATTACCACAGGTGTAGGCTGATTGAGATTGTGTGGAGCAGATACAGTGGAGTCATTGGCTAATAGCTGTACCCTGGGTGACATTTTGAGGGGAGAGGCCGAGCTGTGCTGAGTGGGGTGGGAAGCTTGCGCCTCGTAGACAAGGGTTCCCGGGTCTCCTTTGCGCGGTGACTGCTTGACGTACCGCGGGGATCGACCTATCAATAGAAAAAAAGCAATTGCACCAACAACATTGCAGGGCATTACTTATGACAAATAACAAAAGGCAAATCCACAAATTACACAAAAACAGGCTACATTTATCTTGGCAAAAAAAATTCCGAAGTTTAACGCCAGTATTTATCACATAACCATTTCCCACACTCATTTATGTTAACTTCGTCAAGAAAGACATGAAAAAAAACCATGTTCATCCGAAGCTAGAATTTTGAAGTAAGCTTAAAGAAAAAAAAAAGAAATTACCTGCTACGAATATGGGCGCTCTGGGGCTGTCCCCTCCATCTTCCTGCAACTGAAACTGGTTGTCAGCTGCTGCTGCTGCTGCTGACATTCCCTTCTGTTTCATGCCCTCATCGTCGTCCTCCTCTTCTAGATCCATTCTCAGATTCAGAGAGTCCACCTAATTGAAGATTTGATTTAGATTTGTACTTTTTGCAGCTTTTGAGTAGAAAAAAATTAAGCTAAGTGTGGTCACAAAAATGTTGTAGCTAAACACCCGTTTTCTATGTAACCGACCTTTATATCATTGCAAGTTTAAAAACCCACCGAAGACATTCGAAGCAGATTTTTCCCGCTTTGAATTAGGAAAACAAGAGAAGAAAAACTGAGAAGATTTCAACCAACAAAACTTCAATGCTATCAAAACAGAAGCATCTACGAAGATATTTTTAAAAGCCAATTGTCACTTTTAACGCTTCCTCACAACATAAACATTGATTTTAACCACAATACGCTGAAACGAGTCAACACTGAAATATGGAGAGAGAGATTATGAATATGGAGAGGTGAAAAGAGAAACTTTTCAACATATTCAAACATAGTTTCAAGAAGACTTTACTGCAACGACTTCAAAAATTTATTGAAAAACCCTCTCAGTACTTTAAAAAAAGGATATACAACTTCGTTGATTTATTCCTAAGTACCTCCTGGAAAAAAACTATTTATTTTTTAACTTTCAAGCATCACAAAAAAATTACATCTCTCAAATGTTTGTCAATTTGCTTTTCTGTTTGCAGTCTTTGCCAACAAACAACCCTAGCGTATAGTTTTGGCCAAAAAAAGTTCCGTTAAAAGGTAAGCAAAAGCAAACTGAAAACACAACAGTCTAAAAAAGCCACCCGGGTTTTTTGGGAAGGTAACAAAAGAACTCCAAGCCGGCACCTCTGTCCCGTCAACTTGTGCTGATCATGGCTGGCATTGAGCCCAATCCAGGGCCAAAATGTGGTACAGGCGCTAAACCGTATAGGCGCTTGCAACTCGTATGGTGCCACACATAGGGTTGTAGTTGGACCCATATGAAGTGTAGTAGGTTGAAGAAGTCTAAAGACTGGAACAACGACTTCTATGTGCTAAGTGCACCACAAATGTACAACCTCCCCAACAACCTCAGCCGCCGCTTCAATCCACCCCACAACCGAGAAACACACACACACACACAGATACAACTTATAGTATGTTGATAATTTTTGATCTTATTTAATCGACAAAATTTTTTTGGAAGAATAACTTACCAAAATATTTTGAGCGTACAGTCAAAATCAATACTATTCCATTTTTACATGAAAAATGGAATTTTAAGAGCTCATGATTAGTTTTTCCAGCTCAAGCCTATCATGTGAAACGGTTTTTTTTTTCAATATTATCTGTTTGAGAACTAAAACTATTTTGCGTTTGCAAAAATAAATCACAAGTTTAACCAATTTCAAATTGGATTTTTTTTTTGAAATTGGAACTGAAATTGGAATACTATCCAAACGCCTAACCCTAGAACCAAAATATTTTTCTCAAAACTCTACAGAAATTTGAAATTCATTGAAATAGAGAGAATGATAGAAATGAAAAACATATGATTAATAAGATCTTGACTTGAAATTGACTTAAGATTGGATTTTTTTTCGGGAATCCCCAGACCTTGTGGATTTTGCGACAAATTTTTAGCCATGCTTGTTTTGGATTCCTCCAACAAATGCTTTTTGGTCGCTGAAATGGATTGCAACAAGTTTTGCTGGATTCCACAATTCGTCAGTGAATTCTGCTGCAAAACTGTCAGTGAATTCTGTGATTGAAGTTGTTAATGTTAAAAAACGCATGATACAGAGACAAATTGAAACCTCGGGTAAAAGGAAGAATTTAGCAAAAATAGTAGGAATTCATAGAAAAAACAACAAACTTGAAGACGAAAGCGGCGGAATCTACTGAAGAACTGTAAACTCTATAGACATTTGATCTCCAACTAATTTGCTTCAACGGCTAAAACGCAATGAATAACACCAAGATTGGAGTTGAAGTGCTGAAAAATTATTCTGAATTGAACTGACGAAAACCATTTGTTTTCTGATACAAAAAAGGTATCCCACGAGGAAACATTGAGGTATTGAAACAAAAACAGACTCTAACCCCTTTATTTTGCCATTTATCTTCTTTCAAAGTAAAACAAGACTGCTCGTATAAGGTCGAAGCCCTGAATGTTCCGACTGCCTTAAAAGGTTTATGGAGCAGTAATAACATCAAAAAAAATAAATGTAATAAAACAAAATGAAATAATTTTTTTTTCTAAAATTTGAAATTTTTTATGAAAATCATCCCCCCACACGCCATATAAAGTACAAAAATATAGATTTCGCTCCTTGTAACAAATCAATTATGGCAAATAAGCTTCTTTCAACCAATTTGGAACGATTTCTAAAACGGATTAACTCTCCGCTTACGCGTTAATAGCGCGAAATATATCGCGCGTTAATTGTCCCAAATTGGCCAAAATGGCAATCTTTAAACCCCCATAACTTTACGCAAAAGGATCACAGGTGAAATATCTTTTCAAATTTGAGCTCATGACAACAATACCTTTCGAATGATATAAAAAAAATTCCGGAAAAAATGGCTAATTAAAAAGTCGAAATTTGTCTGAAGAAAAAAAAACCCACCCCGAGCACAAATATTCCGTTACTTTCGTATCGAAAGTCGGAACAAAAAGATGCAAAAGGAGACCAATTCTTTAAGGAGATAACTTTTCAAAGAGTGCATGCTACAGAAATAAACATTTTAAAATTCTAAGAGTAATTGTTATGACTAAAACTCTGGAAAAAGACACTTGAATATCAACAATTTAAAATGAAAAATTCAATTTTTAAAAATCGAAAGCCTCAAAAAACCCTGCAGTTTTTAACAGAAAGTTTTCAAACCAAAATTAGCAGCAAGGGGGGCAACTAAAACTTACTTGCTTAAAGAAGAAAGAAAGTGCGAGAGAGGCAGAAACAAATAGAGAGAAAATAAATAAAGAAAGATATAAAAAAGAAAGAGAGAGAGGGAAAGAGAGAGAGCTTTTCATCCGCTGCCAAGAAGCACATCCCAGAGGGACGGCGAATAAACCGAGAAAGTTGTTCTGTTCAAAGGAATTTGAAGAAGCCAAGAAGAGATATAACAAGGCCAGGAAAAAAGTGGACAGTACAGGTAATGGAGAACACGTGGAAAACTCAAAGACCAACAAGAGGAAGATCATCGACAGAGAGAAAAAATATGGAACGATAAAAGCCATAGGATGACTGTCAACACTGACCTCTTCAACGCCCTCAAATGCTTCAGAGGAGAGGGACCGAAAGCCCGCAGCTCTCAATCGTATAGACGAGACCGGGAACCGGTTAAAGGACACAGTGTCCGACAAGAAGAAAGCCGACCTGTGTTGCTTACTATAAGCTGGAATCTATAGAGTTGACAGAAGGAAAGAAGATAAAACTGTCAACAGAGAAGCACAGAAAAACTCAAGAGTCAATGTTACTGGAACAAGACGAAAGCTTGTAGCGACTTCATACGTCGACAACTCAGGTCCGCCATCAAGAAATAGAAAAAGGGCAAAAGCCCGAGGCACGACGGAGTGAGCAACGAGATGCTGAAGCTACTCCCCCTCACGGCCATGCAGATGCTACTCGCTCTTGTCCTGGTCCTGGCACGAGGGGCACACGCCTTTTGCTTGGCGCACAGCGACCATCATACCGATCCACAAAGGGAAAGGCAAACCGGCCGACTTGTCAGAAAACTAACGCCCCGTTGTCCTCACCAGGGCCGTAGCTGACTAGGCCTGTGGTGTCTGGCTCAGTGAAGCCCAGCCCTCTCTTAGCGACGCCGTCGAAGCGCAACAGAACAAATGCGCCAGAGTCATTACAGGCTGTCTCGGAGTCACCAGAATGCCAGCCCTACTCGCCTGTTCTGACCTGTCTACGATGAGTAACGACAGCCAGGAAACAGCAGCATGTTCTAGGGAGAGGATGCTATGGCTACCCCATGGAACTCCAACCTGGCATACTGCACACAACGAGACCAGACCCTGTCTGAAGAGCAGAGCCCACGAAGCCTGGCGCCGGGGCCAAGACGAGAGCTCAGACTTACACCGCCAACGCCGCGGATCTTGGAGACGTCTGGTCCAGGAACTGGAGGCTGTCAAGGAACTCTACCTCCTGCAGTGCGACCTGCACAGTGTTAGTACTGCTTCCAACTACAATATCTCCTTCAGACTCGACCTCACAGAATACAGAATCGAAACAAAGACCCAAGAAGAGAGAAGAGGCATAACCGAAAAATTCCAAGACAAGCAGAAAGACGAGGCAACAAACAAAATACCACCGCCGGTGGAGATGCAGCCGTCGTGACCAGCCTGCTTTGGAATACCGTCCTCAAGACCGCCACTGGGAAGCTCTGTTCATCCTACCAAGCGGAAATGGCAGCCATCCTTCTATCACTAGAGTATGTGACCAGCCTCGACGCAGCCAATGAGACCATTGGAAAAATCCTCGCGGATTCTAAATCTTCTATGGAGAAACTAGTCACCGGTCCAGACGAACAATACAACTGGAATGTCAATCAGGAAGAACCTCAACAAGATCGAGAAAACAACTTTCATTTGGGTCCCCTCGCACTGCAGCATAGCTGGGAACGAGAGAGCAGACCAGGCGGCCAATGACGCAGCGACAATACCTCAGACAAATAGACCTGTCAGCGTGGACACCGCCAAGGCAGCAATCAGAAGGTAGAAGAGAGCGATGGAGAACTAAATCTAAGGCGACAACAAGAAGACCAACAAAGTGACCCCAACCACCTACGTCAGCAACCAAAGAGAACGAGTGACGACAAACCAGATCAGAACGGGCCACTCCTCCCTCTGCAACGCCACTCTAGCACGCATTGAAGCGAACGTGTCATCAAATTGCCCCGACTGCGGGGAAGCAGACACCGTCTGCCACGTTCTCCACGATTGTCAGAGAGGAGAGGAGATGAGAAGACTTAAAGAATTCGAAGACCACTTCACCCAGAAGCCCGGATACCTACAAAGACTACTAAGGCGGATGGGGAGAATGTATATCGACACCGTAGTGTCGGAACACGCGTCGTAAGAGAGACAGAGAAAATTTTTGGACGAGTACTTGAAAACATACTTCGTCACATCAAGAGTAAAGTTCTGGGCACCACTTAAAACTTAATCTGCACAAAACTCATAAAAATTTATTAATGAAGCAACCTATATGATTCGAACAATTCGATAAGGCAAATTTTTGTTTGTCGTTAAAAAATTCATATTAAGCTTTTTAAATTAAAAAGAAGTTCAAATAATTTGGCATACGACTGTACCGAATTATCTCGAAAAATTATTTTTTAAAAACTCGTTATTTGATGATTGCTTGTTTATCAAGAGAAATGAACGAAAGAGTATATGACATTGTCGTTTGTAGAACGGTAACTTTTATCAGCGAGAAGAGTGATCTTGAGAGCTTTATAGGAATGAAAATTGACACAGGCGCAACTGAGCTTCACACCACATGCTACGCAAAAAAGTAGGATGAGTGCACCATGACAATAAAATATGAGTAAACAGAACTTTGGTGCAATTGAAGAATGAAGTGAAAAACTAGAGAAAAAAAATGCTTTTTTGTGTGTTTGAAATTATTTAAGTTCTTCAAAGGGGTTCAAGTGGGTTTAAATTTGGCATTCAAAAAATGCTGTCAATGTCTTATTGATCTCAAACGTACCACCGGATATTTTAACACATGCAATACAAAACAAGAAAGAAGTTGAAAAAAAAATCAAAAACAATTTGAAGATGTCAAAAAAACTAGATCTATCAAAATAAATAAGTCTAGTTTTGAAACAAAAACATGCCAAGACAATAATGTGAAATTAGCATCGGAAAAAATGTAACAAGCGGTAAAAAAGCCGAAAACTCCTTAACAGAAACTTTCATCGACTTTCAAACACACAGTTCCCCATTTTCATTGGTGTTAAATTTTACATTTCAAATAAATAGCCAACAGAAAATTGGAAAACTGTATTGAACTCAAGCAAGCAGAAAACCACTGATTTTTAACTTTTACTTTTAATTCTTTACTTTTAATTTCAAGGAAAAACGTTTGTTTTTAAATTTTTCCATTTCCTCCGGCTCGAAACCCAAAACACGACTGATAAAAACGTCCATAAAATAAATCAGCTCACATTGTAAAACTATGGCTATGTCGAAATACTCAATTCTTTCAATTACATGTGAGGTCCTGAAACGGTTGCATTTTTTCTTTTCAGACACAAAAAGTACCTGCTTTGATTCCAAATATATCTCTACAATTTACAACTAATACCAAATTGCTGCCAGAAACGACGTCTCCTTACGTACTGGGGCGGATCTAGGATTTTCTCGAGGGAGGGGGCGGATTTTCGAAAAATTCAAATTTAGTCAACTTTTTTTAGTTCGACCAAATTGATCTTCCAAGCTCTGCCAAAGCATTAACAAGACCCTGTTGTGGCCACTGATTTTTAACTTTTACTTTTAACTTCAAGGAAAAACGTTTGTTTTTAAATTTTTCCATTTCCTCCGGCTCGAAACCCAAAACACGACTGATAAAAACGTCCATAAAATAAATCAGCTCACCTTGTAAAACTATGGCTATGTCGAAATACTCAATTCTTTCAATTACATGTGAGGTCTTGAAACGGTTGCATTTTTTCTTTTCAGACACATAAAGGACCTGCTTTGATTCCAAATATATCTCTACAATTTACAACTAATACCAAATTACTGCCAGAAACGACGTCTCCTTACGTACTGGGGTGGATCTAGGATTTTCTCGAGGGAGGGGGTGGATTTTCAAAAAATTCAAATTTAGTCAACTTTTTTTAGTTCGACCAAATTGATCTTCCAAGCTCTGCCAAAGCATTAACAAGACCCTGTTGTGGCCAAAATTTCTGCGCCGTACCACAGGCAAAAAATTTTAACAAAACAGGCGTATTTAGGCTGTTTTTGGAAAACTTAGACAAAAAAAAATCGCGTTAAAGACTATTAACTAACTGTTTAACTGATTTAGCTTAAATATGGAGTTGCTATAGGTGCTATGTATAGTTAGTGTCATTTATGAGTTGTTTCGAAGGGGGAATGTGGTGTAGAGGTCGTAGTATAATTAGGTATGTTATTATATAATATCATATGATCATCAAGGTCAAAGTTATAGTGAATGTCGTTTGTTCACACAGCCAGTGTGTTAGCCAATGAGATTGAATTTAAGTTGATTCTTTTACGTAGTTATTACGTTACCGTTTACGAAGTAGTGCATAGGCATACTTCTACACTGGCCATTCAAACATCAAGTTTAAACATAACTGCTCGTATCAGTGCGACGCCCTGAATTTTCCAACGACTGCCCTTTGATTTACATGAAAAAGGCTAACAAATGAAAAAAATAATTGAATATTTTTGATTATCTTTTTAAAAAATCATCCTCTCTCACACGCTATTTAATGTACAAGTCATATACTGAGCATGTATAAACATAATAATTCGAGAAGACGAATTGTCATTTTGTACAAATCTCAAAAATTTTCAGAAATTCAACTATGGCGGCAAGGCGCGAAAATGAAAACCCACTTAATTGTTGACATTTTTGAAATGCATATTTTATACAGAAATGGTTGTAAAAATAATACATGCAAAGGGGGAAATAGTTAACAAGGCCCAAAGGGGGGTGATATTTAAAAAGATCCCATTTTTGGTTTACTGATCTTTGGTTCACCAGTTTTCGATTTACTGACCTACCAAGGTCAATAAATTGTCATATTGTTTCAATCAATTTCAGTTTATCGCAAAAATGAAGCATCTCGTCCTTAGCCACCTGATTTATTGTTTAGTCAACCTTTAAATGATTAACTCAACAGTTAAACCAAGTTAATTTTGATCGTCGTAAAATCATCTCATCCTTGTTTAAAGGGGAAATGGATCAGAGATGGAGTGAGGGAACTAGAAAATCAATAACCAACAGACAGTTGGAAAAGTGTCAGTGACCGCAAGAAAACAGAAAAAATTGCGGACTTATTTTTTGAAACAGAAACTCAATTTTCGAATTTCGAAGAAAAAATCGATAAATCGATGGCCTCAAAGCTCTGAATTTCTAGAACAATTTATGATTGACACTTTGTTGATGAACCTAACCCAATTTGAAGACAGAAACGAGGCTGCGCTTGGCAAACTATTGCGAGGACACGACGAAAAACAGCTCTATCAAGTGAAATAAAAAAAAGTAGAAATAAGCCTCGAATTAACAAAAACTCGGCTGCGTGTAGGATTCCAAGCTCCGCCCTACAGCAATCAAGAGAATTTGAGTCTCAAGAACTATCCACTCAGCAACGTAAGCTTAACATCCGACAAACACTAATCACGAATAAAACAGCTGCACATGCTAATAAATTGCCAACTCGATGCAGCAAAAGTAGCACTAAATACAAAAAGATACAATTTTGCATCTAAAAAATCACAAATCATAAAGCCACATTATGTATAAATTGTGCATTTCAAAAATTGCGAGATATATTGACTTCTGAATCTAGAATTTCTGAAATCTAGTTTTTATGATTGTTATGTTGTTTGAAACAAATAGCTTGTTTCGGTTCATTTGACGAATTAAAAATGCATCAACTGTGTAAACTTATTACTATTTTAATGTCAAAGCAAATGATATGAATAAGCATTAAAGGTGCCCCGAAAAATGGCACCAATATTTGCGACTTAGGTAGGAAAAAAAATAGTACTAATACACTTTGCTTCGCAAGTGAAATCAACACTCTATAATTATACATACAATGGTCTGAGATCTAGATATAGCATGAGTAGTAAATAGTACCAGTAACTAAATTTGAATTTTCATGAAATCGAGCATGTAAGCAACCTAGTAGCATCATCAGTGAGTCAACTGATTTTATTAAACTAGTTGTTAAACCGAAACAAGTCTATATTGCGACTTGATAACACCTGCTAATCGCAAGCGTCAATATATAGAAATATGAATCATTTTAAAAATTCCGATATACCGTGGGAAACATTCAAAAAGACATAAGAGAACCGATAAGTACGTCTCTAAGCGAAAGCAAAAAGCCACCAATGAAGACCTTAGTACAATAGCTAGCAAAAAGCAGGCAAAATAGAAAAAATGCAGCAAGAAAAATAAATGATTTTTAAGCTATTTATCTATGTCAAATAAGTGTAATAAAGGTTTTCTCTAAGTTACTTTCGTTGAAAGCTACAGCGAAAAACATTTAAAAGTTGAAAAAATTGTGATACATTTCTACAGGGAGCTGAAAACAGTTTCGTCCACAGAAGAGATATGAACCTTTTAAAAATGTCAGCAATTCAAACGCGAACTAGGCTAGAAACTTAAACAAAAGGAGAAATGCCTCGGAATATTATTTTAAACTCAGTTTTAATTCAGTCGCGTTAGCTTGGTATAGTAGACTTCAGCGTTGTAACTTCAAGAGCCGATCCAAAATACAAGCTCGTAGTAAAAAGTTGAGAGGAAAAGAGTGTCACTAACATTTTTACAGACAGCGGAAATTCCCTGCTGACCTTTTTTTCTTTGAAAAACAACTTTTTTGCGAGACTTTCCAATAGAAACGACTGATTTTGAAATGAGGGGCATCAGTGATTTTTGACTACCGGACTGGAAGTGATCTTACCGGCATCAAGCAGAAAGATCGCTTCACTGTACAAGATCGCTTTTGTACAAATTAGATGAACAATTCCTTCAACATTGGATTCCAGTTATTTTCCAGGTGATTCGCCATACATATAATGGACCCAATTTACTACTGGAGATTTCAACATATTTCATCAATTCCTATTTGTCTTCATCGCCAAGCTTGTGTAAGTAAGGCCATGTTTTTTGTATTCGTTTTTGCTCTTACATCCTTTTATGGACATCTTTTAGCCATGCTTTTGTTTCACTAAAGACTACTTCAAACTTTTTGCAAGAAATCACATTCTTTTCAATAAATTTTCTCTGCAAAAGTTTTTTGAAAAGAATGTGACAGCTTCAACAATTGAGGCGAAGCTGTAGTTCGCAAAACTAAAACGACAAAAATTAGCTCTAGAAAAGAAGGCAAAAATAAGCCTGGAAAACTAACACTTCACAATGAGCCGGAATTGAACGCCGAACTGGAGAGTTAATCTCACATCCTCGCATCTATGGCATGTACACTTGCATATATCAAAACAGTAACCATCAAAAACGAAAAAAAAAGACATGCTAAAAATTGCCAATCCTATTGCTAATGCAGCCAAAGTGCTACCAAAAAAAGCGCGGTTGAATGCCAGTTTGATTGGAAAAAATTCGTAAAATAACAAAATGATCGTGTATGCAAATATGCATTGATGTTGAAGGATAAGTGAAACTCTCTAAACATAGCCAAATGACAGTTGAAAGAGTAAATAAACACAAAGAAACAGAAAAAAAAACTGACTTGTTTTTTTGAAAAAACTGAAAGTAAAAAATAAAAAATACTTAACAGCTCTTTGAATTTCAAAAACATTTCTGGTTGACTGACAGTTTTTCGATGAAGTCAGCTCAATTTGAGAAAAAACTGAAAGTAAAAAATAAAAAAGACTTAACAGCTCTTTGAATTTCAAAAACATTTCTGGTTGACTGACAGTTTTTCGATTAAGTCAGCTCAATTTGGTCTTCATACGTAACCTTGTAAAATCACTAATACACCATAAAATTTATGATCATGCAAAGCGAGGTGGGGTAAAAGGAAAAAGAGCCGAGTTTTTTTCCTTTTAACAAAGAAAATGAACTGAAATTTAAAAGAAATCAAAAAGGAACTGCGACAAAAATGTTTCAAAATACGGAAGAGCTCAAAAATGACTGTATTTAAAGCGTATTTAAATATTAAATGAATCTTGAATTCTAACCTTATTTGATTCTGACGATTCTCCTCTGTTCCCATTCGCGCATTCACTTTTATCACTTTGATCCATATTTGTCGTGTTTTCCGGCGGTATGCTTATCAGACACTGGAATGTGGGAAACTACGAATCAATTTGTCAAATCACTGACTGGCTACGTCATTATGCCAAACAAACCACATATCCTCTGAAAGTAGTGCCATCTGATTAACCAAAACGAAAACAGGAGCAGCCGCTTTCTACGCAGCTAGCGCCAAAGGTTCTAATCACAAGGCTATTGTTTTGCTTCATACTTGCCAGATTTCTTTTGAGAAAACTTCCAACTAAATCATTTTTACCTAATTCATTCACCCTAGATTTCCCATTTACTATGAAAACGCCAATTTTTCTGTATACTTTGCGACAAGACGCAGCCAACAGACAATTGGAAGTGTAAATGGGAAGGAAGTGAAAAAAAAATACAACTTCACAAAAATTACATCCCCTAAACTGATACAATAGCAAAATTATCTAACTGCCAATTTTTGATAACCTTAACCCAATATAATTGATTATACTGAAAAAATATTATTATAAATCCTATTGCTTTTACCAACAATTAATCATTCATGGAATTAAAAACGAAGAGCTAAATTTTGCGGAGAGCTTAACTTAAGCTCCGGCCGCAAAATGTGTTTTCAAAAATGTTGTCGACTTTTTTCGGGCTTTTTTTGGTCAAATTTGACCAAAAAATTGCATTTTTTGGCGCGCGCTCCCCTTCAAAATTCTTATGGGGTCTTTAGAAAAGTTTTAATGTTGGTCCGTCTAAAATGAATGTCATAAAATATTACCAAAGGGGGACCCTTTGGCTGCTGAGGGGATCGAATCCCTGAGGGGACGAGAGGCGTCCGCCCTTCCCCCCCTAAATCCGCCCCGCCCAAATGTTTTATCATTAATGAAAGTGAAAACTTGTTGTCAATTCAAAAAACGTTTCCCAAAATATTACATCGGATTTCTTCTTTTTCCAACTTCCAATTGAAGGGAGGGAGCTTTGAATTTGTGTTCTTTCTAATCACGTAAAATCGTATAACGCAACAAAAATTGAATAGGTATAAGTATAATCGTTTAAGTAAAGGTCGTTTTCAAAATTGTTTAACTATTGGCTGTGAAAATTTTCCTGATTAAAAAAATAAGGTTACCAAAAGTTTTATTAATACCAGTTCCTTTTTCAAAACCCAAACTATTTTAAATTATTTTGGTTAGCTGGTCGAAACTTAAATCCATCTCTTCATTCCTCGCAACAGCAACGAAAAATAGCAGCACTCAACTAGCGACTTAATTTTAAATGAAGCAGCTTGAATTTTACAAAATTAAAAAAATCTCGGATTTCCGAGCCTCATTTATGTGAGAGAACGATTGCAATCAGTTCAAAAGAGTTGAAATGAACTTCGTAGTTTTCGAAAAAAAAAATCGTTTCACATATGTGATATTCGTTGTTCGAGTGCTGCTGAATAGCCAATTCATCAGCAGATACCGTGTAGAAAAAGTTTAAGTATAGAGATCATTGGAAAAACATTTGCTAATAGAAAGTTGGAAAAGCGTCATTGAACTATTTTAAAAAATGAAAAAATCTAATTGCCTTCTTTATGAACATTTTTAAAGTTTCGAAGAAAATACAATACGCTGTAACTCTTTGAATTTCAGAATCGTTATGAATAGACACTTTTTTCAAAAATCTAACACAATTTTAAAAAAAAACTGGTTCAATAGGTTTTCCTTGGGAAATTTGAAAACAAAAATCCAATTTTGAAACTAATATCTTCGCAGTACTTTTCGCATTTTTCGCACCATTTATGTTTTTTCGACAAAAATTAAACAGAAGGTCGGAAAATTATGAAGATAGCCAGCAGAAATTTGGACGATTCGATGAACACAAGTAAACAGAAAAGAAATATGGACTAATTTTTTCGAATTTCAAGGAAAAAAATTGATGGATTGAAGCTTTTTACATTTCTAGAACAAATTGTTATCCGAAATTTTTTGATCAAACAGCCCCAATTTGTGAAACTTTAATTTGCTGAGAAATCTGAAAATTAAATTCCACTTTCGAGACTAGAATTCGATCACGTTTATCGTGAACTTTAGGCTTTCAATTTTCGATTGTGGAGTTTGTATTCGAGAAAAAAAACGGAAAAAAAAATTCGCGACCTCTATAAGGGTCTAGGCTATGTTCATGGACTCTTAAAAGAACAAAGATTTACACAGAGGCGAAATTTCGCTTCGAAAACACTAGCAAAAACATGCCAAAAAGGCAGATCTATAGTGCTATAAAAAGTAGAAATAAGCCTCGAATTGGCAAAAAGTTCGGCTACGTCTGAGATTCCAACCTACGACCTATAGATTAACAGTCTCACATCCTAACAACTCAGCCACGGAAGCTTAATTGCGAACAGCTAATCATGAGTCACAAATAAAGCAGAGAACAGATGCTATGCAATTTCCAATGCTACAGTGAAATTTCCAAAAGAGTGAATACTTTTTATGAACACTTTTATTTGCGAGTTAGATTGAAAAAGATGGTTCTTAATAATACACTAAGCTGAAGCTAGTGTAGTTAATTATGAAAAGTCATCAACAATCAAGAGCCATCGTTTGCTCCACATGGCATTGCAAAAGCAAAAATCGAGCTGCACTTGGTAAATAAACTCCAACTGCAAGAACATTGGCGACACAAACTTAAGAGAAAAAGCCAAAAGGAGCTCTAAAAACTCAAGAAAAAACAGTAATTATCATTGAAAACAAACCTTATAAAAAGCTTTTCATGACTGTAGGATTCGAACCAAGCGCCTCCAATTAGAAACATATCATTTTATTACAACAAACTTGAGCGTATTTACGCGAACTCTCAACGCAAACTACGGTCCATGGTAATTACTACTCAAAGAAAGCGTGTACAGCTCAGGCTAATTTAGTAACGCAGGGAAGATATAATTTAACATAAAACAATAATGCTATTCGATCAACTACTTCGGTTGAAAAAGCGGACCCATATTATAATACCAGCTGAACTTGTCAAATAGGGTAAAAGATAAAGTATTTTTAGTTTACACAGACGCGAAGCCGCACTTCGCAAACAAACGAAAAACTAAAACAAGTATCTTCAAAACATCAAAAAAAACGCAAAAAAGCAAAAGCATTAATGAATTTCAAAAAACTTCTTTCCGGGAATCAAATCTGAATCCTCAGACATCCAAATAATCAAGACGAGAAACTTACAGAACTGTGCCACAGACGCTTGCAGAAATGAAACACTAGCTACTCATAAAATGTAGAATACATGCCAAAACGGGCATTTATATTTCGAGTTGGGTTGGAAAAAGGATCTTCGTAATATAACGGTACGATCGCTAGCTGTCTTGTGCAACCATCAAGAACACCAAATCGATGTCACTATAATTGGAACGGCAGAAATCCTCGTCGACGGCAACAATCGCTGACAAATTTTGGCTCCGACATATTTTTGGTCGGAATAATTTAGCTCACTCACTTTCCCGTCATAGGCTAAATTTGAAAATGTTTTTACAGAATTTTGGATTTCGTACATAACAAAAAAATCAAATAGTAGCTTTTTGAGGATTTATTGATATGAAATTCCCATGGGAATATACCAGAATAAATATAAACAGTTGAAAAAGAGTGAATGAACGCAAGGAACAAAATAATTGTTTTTTTTTAAAGTGAACTTTCGAATTTCACAGAAAATTTTTTATGACATTAAAGCTCTTTGAACTTATGATTGACATTTTTGTGATAAACTTAATACAATTTGATCAATTTTTTTTCCGCCGAGAAATCTGAAAATTCAAAATCTACTTTTGAAGGTAGAATTCGTTCACGTTCTTAGGGGCCTTTAATCTTTTGCTGTTCGATAGAGTAAAACTTTTCCCTGAAAAAAAATCACCAAGACCGTACATTGACCCTTTATACATAGACCGTACATATACGTACATTGGCTCTTTAAAATTCAACTCTATAATATGCGATTATCAGTGGCATTTTTTCCTAAGTTTTCCATATCCTCAGTCAGAAACCGCTCATGTTTGTATTTCGACTAGTCTCCTTTCTCGTCAGGTGCTGAGAAAAAAATTAAATAGTCCGCAAAATTATATACAAAAATAAATTTCATAAACGATTCAATAAACTAAATTCGACAAACACTCTTTGGAAAGAAAATAGTTGAATTGTTATAATGCAAGGTCGCTCTCTAGTTCTACTGATTCGGAAAGAAGTCCACGTGATTAATCTAGTTTCAAAATGTTTACATAGCAATGCATTTCCACGACTATCGGAGAAACTCATTTTAAATGATTTGTAGATCAATTCTGAATCAGTAGCTATTTAGTTAAAGGAGGCACAAATATCATGGTTTATCGGTTCAACAGCAATACCGCTTTATCTGACAGATTCAAAGGAAATTTGACGTGCAACTGGGGGAGCTGGGAATTGTCGGTTCAATATGTTTTCTAAATCACAAAATTGGGTTACGGTGTTTAGTCTAGAATATAAGTTATTAGGGGTGATACTCTCTACTTTAGTGTTTTTTTAATCTATTATAGACATGAAAATACATGTGCATTAAAATACCTGTGAATGAAAGTACCTATGCCGTTTTGGCGATGTGCTTAAAAAGACAATTAATGGTGTCGTGGGAAAGGGGGAGGGGCGAGGGGGGTTTGCGAGGTAAATTGTAGACCCGGATGTTATATTTGGGGGGGGGGGGGGGGGGGGGTGGTTGCAAAATCACATTTCAATGGCCCAGCGGCAGTCTCCGAGATAAGTGAAACCAACAACCATGGTATGCAATCATCTCAATCACGATAGACAATTGTTCACCGAACAACCTGGCAGTTTTCACTTGATAGAGACAGAGTCAAAAAAAGAAACTGTCAGAGAATCGAGTTTCAAATTATATCATATACTTTCTGACTAAAATATATTTACAGCACGAAGTTTGAGGTTGAACAACCAAACAAATACAAATGGTCCAAAAAATTTGGTCCATTTTAATTTCAGTTAATTAATTTGGTAGTGTAAGATTGGCAAATTGCATTAACACTCAAGTGCATTAAAACTCAAAATTGTTAGCATAAAACATAGTATAGCGGCACACCATCACATCAGCTTTAATTTGATATGATCAAATGTTATAGTTGAAAGTAATAAGATATGTTAAAGAGTTTAAGGGCATATTTGATTGAATCAAAATTACATAGTCATTAAAAACACATCGCAGAATCGCCAATGCAACAAAAAACTCTTTGAACGCACGTTTTTAACTCACACATTCTATAGTTAGTAACAAATTTTTTGTCCAAAAAGTTTTTAAAAAGAATCACAGTAACGTTTTATCAAGGTCCGCCAAAAAAGTTCGTATGATTCAAAAAGATGATTGATAACAACGGCATAAGCCAACGCTAACTTCAAAGAAGAAAATTGTAACTTTTACGAATAACGGTTGATGTCTTTTTTTCTTTGGTTGGATAAAAAAAATTTGCTAGTCACTACTATCGTCAATATATTCATTTTGGCACATGATATTCGAACGCACATAACTTTACTTTTGCTGTTGTTGTCTCTGATAGCTTGATAGGAACAAAAGAAGCACGCCTTATGAAACAGCTGAAGATAGCCTAAAAAGGGCCAAACGAATGAATCAAAGACTATGTGCTGAAAACTGTTGACTATACTTGGGAGCTTATAATTATTGACAATTTAACTCTTTCTGCAATGCACCGTAAGAAACCTACAATCATCTTCATGATATTGGAGTATTGTGAGGTGAAATTTTCGCAAATTCAGGTATACGTAGTGCGTGCAGATCGATGTTTACTCAGATATTACTAAATCAGAATCCAGATATTACCATATATTTTCATCTCATCAAAAATTCTTTAAAAATACTTGTCGCTTTCACTAATGTATTTAATACTTTTGTTGTTTCGTGAACGAGATCCACATTTTTGATAGCCCGAGGCCCAGCAATGCATCTGCACTGTAGGTTTAGAGTGAACAGAACAATATTTTGAGATGTTTCGATTGGATGTTGTTATTGCTGGATAATCGAGCTATGTTGTATGTTTCCTTGTTGCTGACTGTATATTTGCGGGTTTGTGCAGAAATGACGATGAGGTGGGGTGTTAGTCCTAGTCCAACAAGCATGGCAGTACATCTTGACCGATGAGGATGGCGAACACAAGGAACACTATGTAGAGTACCATCATGAGAATGCCCATGCCTAGATTGAGTTTCCACTGCATCACCAGGATACAGATGAAGACTGCTATCAACATGGCGAACAGCATCAGAATGTAGCAGATCAGCCCAGTTGAGTCCACTGTCACCTAAATCAACACAAAGTGACTCATTGAGGAGGCACCCAGCAGCGGATTTGATTGGGGCGGACGCCCCCACCCCTCAGCAAATCGACACCCTGCCAACCCAAAGGGTCCCCCTTTGTACTACAAGAAAAAACTTTCGGCAAATAATTTAAACGAACCAATTCTTTTTTTTGCTAATTAGTACTCAGTATGTCCACCTTTTGCTTGAATACGTAATCTTATACGTCTTTGCATTGAAAAATAAGTTTCCAGTAAACTTTGAGGTGCATTTATCCAAACATCAACAATAGAATAGGCCACTTCCCTAAGATTTTGCGGATTTTTCGCCCTAATTTTTTCGCTTCAAATAATCCTAAAGATGCTCGATTGGGTGCAAATCCGGACTGTTTGCTGGAAAAGGAATTTTTGTACTATTGTTTCCCTGAAAAACCGCGTAACAAGGTGGATGGTATGAGGTCTTGCATTGTCTCGTTGAAAAACCACAAAATCTTAAAAGGACGTTTAAAGGAATTGTTGAACTTCCGGAATAAGAATGTCATCGCGGTATTTCTGTGCATTTAAAGTTCCTTCAATGAGTTTTGGTCGAGTTTTGCTTTGAGCTGAGATTCCACCCCAGATATTCGAACTATTTTCTGACCATCTTTAGTACTCAAAAACACTTTTTGGGTTCAGACGTGATCCTTTTACTCTACACAAAAACTCCTCAATCGTCCGAGAAAAGTACTCTGGCCCAATCTTGTCTTCTCCAACTCAAAGCACATCGTTCCCATTCAATCTTGCTTTTTTATGGTGCTGTAGAAACACCATTCCACGATACTGTCGACAACAAAGTAAACCGTAGCCTTTGAGAACTCGTCTTACTGTTGCTTAGCCCATTCGCTTTTTTTGCAATTTGGAACGATTTTTTTTTTCGAAAATCTTGAACAATTTTTTTTGTTTCGATCGAATAGACATTTCCTTCATTGCCTGGCCTTGGCCTATCATTAACCGAATTAGTCGAATTGTAACGAAAAAATAACCTGGATAAAGTTGATCTGTGAGATAAAGTTGATGTGACATCCAAAAAAAAATGGATAACTCATTGCAAGACAAAAACCTTTCGATCGTCGGACTTCAAAGCAAACCTACATTTGTCCAAGAAAAGTACTCTGACCCAAGCTTGTCTTCTCCAACTCGAAGCACTTCTTGCTCATTCTAATCTAGCTCTTTTATGGCGCTGTAGGATATATTGTAATTTCGAACTGATTTTTTTTCCAAAATCTCAAAAAAAAATTCGTTTCGATCTAACAGACAACTTTTTATTTCCTGGCCTGGGCTTACATTCATCATCATCATCAAAACAAATTTGCTCTAAGCATTCCACTGGCTTGATTTCTGTGAGAAAAATTCAATGGTGGCATTTTTAAATTGAACGTACAAATTTTTCTATGAACTCTCTCAGAAAAATGTAATCACCATTTTGACATCCGTTTTACAGTTTTTATAAAAAAATTTTCAGGTTTCTCATTGTTGAAAAGAAAAAGAAAATATCAAGCTGAATTATTCTGATGATGCGTTTTCAATGTCGCCCAGTATATATAAGAGAACTCACTACGTTCATTACTCTTAAACATAGCCAAGAAATAACTGGAAGCGTCAATGAACTCTGTCAATGTAACAGAAAAGATTATTGACTTTTTCGCAACTTCCCGAGATTTAAAGAGAAAAATAAGCACCTTGAAGTTCTTTAAATTTCAAGGGTATTTTAATAAAAGAAAATTATCATAAAAGTAGCACAGTTGATCAATGGATCAATGGGCCAGTCATTCATATGTTTTGCCTTCCTCCTGACTTAACTTTAACTTCTACACAGATTCATTCACTACACAATAGAATAAAATGATTTTTTTTCCGAAAGATAGAAGAGAAAATATAGATGTGCAAAAAAGGAAGTGTGAAATTTGCGAAAAAAGCGGATACATCTATTTATAAATTCGGTTCATTAACCTCAGGTAAATGTTTTGCTATTTATTTACGGTTATCAATATTTTGGTCTTGTTTTTTTTTTCAACTGCACCTGAGGCAGATTGTTTTTAATCTGAAAACTCAAAAGTTAAAATTTAGTCGTAATTTGTATTTAAATTATTTAAGTTTGAGGTAAATTTATCAAAGTCTGAGACAGCTCAGTAGCCAAAGCAACATTGACGACAGACGTCGCGTTGTTGTCTTGGCTAGTCAAAAATGCTTAAATTATATTTCCATTCAATTTATTATCTCAATTGTCAGTTTATAGTAATCTAGAACTCCTAAGCTGGCCGAGAAAGTCAGACGCAATGGAAAAGAGGCTTATAATTTTATTTTCAGCGTCTTTGAATGGCTTAGTTCAAAACAATACTTTGGAGCAAAATTAGTATATTGTTATAAGGATGACCAATTTAGGAACAATTCACCAAAAACGCATTGTATGAAATACTCCAATTAGGGTTTCTCGAGGGGATGGATTTACGAAAACTTGATAAATTTTTTTTAGGTTGGGACCATTGATTTTCTAAGTTCAGCCGGAACATTACAAAAATCTGCGCGGTATTTTTTTTTCTTGAAAAAACGGGCCAAAAATTTCGTTTTTGAACGTTTCCTAAACTTTTGGAACGTTTCTTCGACAAGGGCTTCCCACTCAAATTTACTTTATATTGTTGCCCAAGGCACTTCAGAAAAATTGTAGGTTAGGTTTCATCGGCCGGAAATGGGTGTCTTGAAATGGAAATAAAGATCCGCGATTGCTGTGCAACTAGCACATAATGTTCCGACCACAAAGATTGAAGAAAAGAAAATAAAAACAGAAATTTTAGGAAAAAAATACGAATATTTTTTTCATTTTATTCTCAATATAGCGCTAAAAAGTCTATAGCTTTTTTTGAACGACTGAGGACAATTGAATCTCGTAAAAATCTGCTAAATAAAATAACAGCTAAATTAATATAAAAATTTCAAAATAATTAAATTGATAATTCAATTTTCATCATATCATACGTAAATGATGTGTCAATCATTCTGAAACTCGACGCAATCAATTTTTCTGGACACAAATATGCTATTTAAAAAATAAAATTAGTGGTTTCTGTGATTAGTACAGGATCTAAGATAGGCTATCAAGCCTGTCTAAGGATAGTTCCCTTTCTGTTATCTTCCTAGTTTCCAGACTGAGTGATTTTGTAGAGCGAAGCTTTTTCTTTGCGACTCAAGGCCGTTCTGTTGCGTGTAGACCTTTCACGTGGTACTACTCTTGCAACCGAAGGAAATAAACTGAGCTTAAAACACACAGACGAAGAGGAGCTTCGCGTCACTAGCGATACCACAAAAATATCAATACCAGCTAGCATACAGAAAAAAGCCACTTAATAAAAACAGATTGAAGAAACTTCGAAAAAACCACAACTTGAAACATTTCAAATTGTTGTTTGAAATGATGTTTTATTTGAAATGGAAAATTTCTATTTTTTTTAAACTTAATCTTCCCGTACGAAAAAAACCAGGTCCTGGTCAGCTTCGAACCCACCACTTTTTTCGAACCCACCACTTCGAACCCACCTCCGGTGCTTCAAATTTTCAACAACTCAAAAAACTATTCTTTGAGTGTACTCTGACAGCACCCAATAACAAGGTTTGTAATTAAAAAAAATTGCAACGTTTTTTATTCAAGTTTTTTACACAAATTTTGAAGAACCATAAAAGTTTGTGACCATAAAATTTTGAAGTTTTATTTAAGTTCTTCGAAAAAATTTAAAAAAAACTAAGAAACTTCACATCTGGGAAACTGAAAGCAGTTGAGCAGTCGCATTTGGACGCAAAATTTGCAACTCCTTAGAGTACCCTTACAGTACCCAACTACAACGTTGGGAAATTCAAATTTTGAGAAACTTCATCAGTTTTCTAAAAGAAAGTTTTCTAAAAGAAGTATTTTTTTCGAAAACTACCAAAATTTGAGCAGTATTTTTCGATGGAAATATTCGCAATCTTTGAAAGTACACAACTACAATTTAACGGCTGGGAATTTCAATTTAACGAATTACTTTGTAATTTGAGTTTTCTGCAAACTTCCATAAAAAAATCACGAAAATCGTCTTATCTCTTTAACAAAAAAAATTCGGGCATTCTTAATTGGAGGCCGAACTTGCAACCCCTGAGATTACTCTGACAGTCCCCCAACTACAAGCTAGAAATCTCCAACTTTGAAAAAAAATCAATTTAATTTTCATGAAATTTTTTTTTAAATCACAAAAAATATCAAAAAATCTGGAAAACTGCAAGAATTTGAGCAGTCCTTTTCAGAGGCAAGTTTCGCAACCCCCTGAGAGTACCCTCAAAGATTCCAATAACAGGATTGAGATATTCAAAGTTTTGGAGTTTCTCAACTAAGTTTCTTTGAAAACTTCGGAGAAAATCATAAAAAACGTCATATTTCGAAAACTACAAGGATTTGAGTAGTCATCTTTGGCAGCGAAATTCGCAACTCCTGAGAATACCCTGACAGAGCCTCAGTGCAGAGATGGTAATTTCAAGTTTTGTGAAATTTTTTTAATCAAAGTTTTCTGAAAAATTTTGAAAAAAATCCAAAAAAAAAACGTCATAGCTCGAAAACTACAAGGATTTGAGCAGCCATAATCAAAGGCAAAATTCGCAACCCGTGCGAGTACCCTCACAATTTCCAACAAAAGGATTGAGATCTTCAACATTTTGGAAATTTTTAAAATCTAAATTTTTAAAAAAATTTTGAAAAAATCATAAAAAACGTCATATCTCGAAAACTACAAGGATTTGAGAAGTGAGAATTGGAGGAAAGATTCGCAACCCCTGAGAGTATCCTGACAGCACCAAACTACAGGGTGACAATTTGAAAAATTGAGAAATTTTTTGAAACTAAATTTTCTAGAAAATTTTTGAAAAACCACGAAAATTGCCTATCTCGCTTACCAAAAGGATTTGGTTATTCATATATGGAGGCCAGAATCGCAAAACCTGGGAAAACTCTGACAATATCCTACTACTGGGTTGCTATTTTTAAACTTGATGAAATAAACACTGAAATCAACCTGGAAAATTGAAAAAAAACCTTTACCATTGCAATATACGATATAGCTTAAAAGTGAAAAAAATTCATTTGTTAAACATGCAAAAATAATACATTGAAAAAGCTTAAACTTGGCGAGATAGTAAAGCCCGCATTTAAATATGTAATAAAAGATAATAGATAGATAATAGATGAAAGTTAAATAATTAGTCGACGGGTAGACAGACATAATCAAATTAATTAAAAAAGCAGGTATAAAGACAACTTAATTTGGCCTCGAAAAAAAATACTGAAAAATTGATGACCTTGCGAAAAACTAATTGCACAATTTTTTAAAGCATTGCAATATATGATATAGCTTAAACATGAAAAAATTCTTTCGATAAACAAGCAAAAACATTACGCTTAAACATGGGAGATAGCTGTCACTCGCATTTAAATATAGTATAGATATAGATAGATATAGATAGCTAGATGACCATATATACCACGTGAGTCTGTTACACAAATTGTTAACCCGAAAAAAGACTTTATTTAGATTTGATAAGACTTGCTAATCGCAAGCGTAGAGACATCAAAAGTCAATCCGTGAAAAGTCAAACTTGACCATGAAAGGATTTTAAAGACTTTTTGAAAAAAAATGAAAAAAAAAAATCATCAAGACCATAAGTGACAATCATTTCGTTCTTTTACGCTGAAAAAGCCACAGAAAATAATGGCGTAATGTACCTTGATGGATGTTTCGATGGCGAGGTAGATCATCCAGGGAATTGGGAGTCCAACGCAGATGTCGAAGAGGTTGCTTCCAATCGAGCTGCTCAGAGCCATGTCTCCGAATCCTTTGGAGGCCACCAGGTAGGAAGTGATCAGATCAGGGATACTGGTGCCAGCTGCCAGCAGAGTCAGACCCATTATGCTGCTCTCTATGTCCAACAGAAAACCAATGCGCTCCACCCACCACACCTACACATGGACAAAACACAACATAAATAACTATAAGCTATTAGTGGAGCTTAAAAGAGGCTAGACCCTCCGTAACAGCTTCAGATTATGCCCGTCCCAAGCGCAACAACCAACTACTGGATAAAGAGGAGGATTTCTTGACACCTGTCATAGATCTAGACCAAAAAAGTTTGCCGAGGCTGCAATACGTCGATGAGATGTTTTACAACATTTTATCGATAACCTAATGATGAGGCAGTTAGCAAATCAACCGGGATTCTATGAATATATTAGCGCCAAAAACTTCAAGCTTTTCGCAAAAAAACTGACTCAAACAAATTTGAGAAATTTGCCCTCCAGTGCAAAGAAGTTAAGGTTTTAAATGGCAGAGTCCTCATTGCAAACATGACGCAAATATGGCATTTTTGTTCAGACGAAAAAAAATACTGCCAATCACTTTGGTATTCAACTCAGATTTTCTCAAATGGGGGTTCATTTTTACATAGTATTTCCTTCTTTCTATAGAAAAGATTTAAGTTTAATTCAAAAATCCCGTCTACAGTTTCTGTCAAACAGCAATTCTTTGTTATTGTTCGTATTACAATAAAACAAAGAAATGAGCTTGCGAGGTTTCAGATTCCATCCGATTCCGCAAAAACAGACAGCCTAAAAATCTCAAAATGCGAATTGATCAGACTTGAAAAACTGCTTTGACGACCAGCGCTTTATATTGCAGCCTTCTTAATCGCATTACAAACGTCAAAAGAAAAATTCATATTTTATAATTTAGTTAATCCTAGAAATTTGGCTGCCATAACAGCAATTTTCTATGACACAAATCATAGTACTGCTCCAAATACTAAATCTAATTTATTATTTGGTATTAGCATTTCTTATATAAGGAACGCAATCGTTTTTACAACATTTTTTGTTGTTTCCGTAACTATGATTACGACGACGCACGACGACGTAGAAAAAGTAAGAACTCGTACAAAAAAAACTAGTATCAGGAAAAACTTTTCAGAATTATCGGACTTCATAAATGAACCGGCCATACTGTTGAAAAACCTCCCAGCACCCTATATATGTCGCAAATTGAAGTTAATTTCCAGTGAAGTTTCGATATGTTTCACATTGCCTGAAAAAGGTTATTTTTTTAACTCATTTTAAACGATTCACAAAACTTAACGGGGTCTTTTCTGTAATACAATCTAAGAACAGGAAAACGTTTTCACCAGCTTTATTTCTAATTTTAAATTTTAGTCACTCCGCTTTCAGCAAAATTCTAATTTTCAAGATAATAATAACCTCAAAATTGACCAAAAATTCATAATTCTTGAACCAGAAAATGATCAATTACTGCTTTTATGATAATAAATGCTAATAACTGTTAAATGCGATTGTTTGAATAATTTAAGACAGTGAGAGGAATAACTTTAATTAAAAATAGCGCTTGCATAATCACTTTAGTTCGTTCTGATTTCTTCTTAGAGATCTTGGTAATATTCATCAGCCTTACCCGAGAGCAAATGCAAATTCAGAAAACTATATACCTTACAATTATTATAACTGCTTTGTCAATTTACATTAAGAAGAAGATAGGTGGCAGGTTTTGCAGTAATCATTGCACAAAAATGGCAAACATTTTTAACACAGATTATCCGTCTGTCTAATTGGTATTTGGAGTATGGATTAAGACTGAGGGTCCTAGACAGGTCGCAAGAAGGCTAAAGGTTGATTTAGCTGCCTATCATTCCAATAGTGCCTAAATGATTCTAAGGAGAATAAACCAGCCGAAGTATAAGCAGACACTAATGCGCAGAGTATATGAATCAGCTAAAAGTTCCGTCATTTGAATGAAACTAGCTTAATTTTCGTAATTGTTACATAATTTTTTATTTAACTATTATGTAACAGTTACTTACTTCGACTGGTTTAAATAACAGCGTTTCAATGTACCATGAAGTAAGAGTAGACACCGATCCATAGGATGCTCATGATGAAGGTGAGGAAGAAGAGTTGGCGGCCCCACCACCAGAACATACCATCTGCCTCCTTGTCAATCTCGCCATTATCATCAGGCACGCCCCTCCGACAGTCAGGAACAGTCACCAAGAGCAGCACCTGAATCATTAGTCACATAAACTACAGGATAAACCTGGCAAACTAGAGGAGTACTCAGTAGTTTTGGGTATTACGTCACAGAATGGTTCAATAACATGTTTCTATGCAACAGTTGTGTAACCATCCCTTTTTAATCGGCGCGTCCTGGACATTTTTGATGTTCGCCTCAAATTTAAAGTGCATTAATTTTGATCGAAAGTTTCACAGCATTATTTTTCTTCCAATGTAAAAAGCGTTAAGAAACTTTCCGACGTTAAACTCCTAGAAAAGCCTCATAGTTCAACGGAACTAAGCGTAGTTATGCTGAGAAATATCAAATTACAATCGATTCCATATCTTAAATACAATTTGACCAGTAATTACTAAAAATCTAGATAAAACTGGCTCAATGCTTACCTTCAGAGGCAAACTGATCACGTATAGCACTTTTCCATACCACTTCTTGTCACTGGGCCAGCTCAGATCCAGGGGTCCATCAGCCTCCTCGTCATCATCCTCCTCCTCCCCACCCCCTCCATTGTTCTCGTTCTCTTCCTTATCTTTAGCCTCAGGGGTGCTTCCCTTTTCCTCGTGCTCATCAGGGTGTTCCTCCTAATCCGAACAGAATTAGACTTTAAAATGAGATTTCACCAAGAAACTTTGGACTAAGTATAAAACGCACATTTTAATTTGGCAAAAATTTAACACAGGCGAAGTTGCACTTCGCATACAAAAGCAAAAACAAGACCGCAATCCAATTACAACTTGACTTAATTCCCGCAATATTGTTTATTGATGTATTTATATAATGCTGGTATGGGCCCTATCCAGCTTGTGCACGACCGTACCTAACCGGAAGGGTTTCTTTATAATTTATTTTTTATTACGACGCATTAGCAGTACCAGTCAATTTGAAAAAAAAAGAAATTTACCAACTAACATGCCTCAATTTAAGAGCGGACGCATTTTAACTAGTATAGTAAGTTGATTAAAAACATCGGACCCGGCCCGGGTTCGAAACCTCTTAATTTTTCGTGGGTCTCCTTCCCTACCTCTACGCTACAGATCCATGATACCTTGAAGCTAAAAGTCTATTTGAAATATAATAGTCTGTGTTAATATCCTTAGCATTGGCTGTACTTAATAGCTGGTTATTGATCAAAATGAACACATTTTGTCGCAACAATATTTGCGTCGCAACAATATTTGCGTCGCAACAATATTTGCGACTTAGGCTGGAAAAAAAGAGAGTTCATACTATAACACAAGCTTTGCTTGTGTAATAAGATGAGTTGAATCTATCTTATTGTCGCTAAATTAAAACAAGGATAGAGGGTTACTGTGCAAGTAGCACAGAATGTTCCGACCATAGTCTTTAGAAAACGACGGTTAAGAAAGTTTTTTTTCTAATTGGTGTAGTTTTATCTGCTTGGTGCGATAAAAGGATCTGACTTAAAAATATAGTTAGGCATTTTAGACAGTCAAAGTAATTAGGAAAAATTTTGACTTTTTTGGCTCTCAAAATCAAGCTACAAAACTAGTTTTGCTTGCTTAAATTAGTTTTTAAGGTCTTAAACTAGGCATAATGCAGCTGTTGTAAGCCTGCTCGCATGCTTTATTCACTCGGACCAAGACGAAAAATCAAAATCAAGGTTTTTCTCAACACTGAACATTTTTTGGAAAATTTTTAACGTGGTTGGAATCACGACTGCAAGGGCTTTAATATGATATATGACTCAAACACTCAACACATTCCGATGATTAGTTGTGGTACCTGATTTTGCGTGGAAAACAAACAAAAAATACCAAAACATTCCCGAACACAAAATTCCTCTCCATTTTCAATGGTCGGAACAATAATTTTTCAATTTCATTTAGACCAAATTGCAATTTTTCATCAAATAAATCCAATCAACATTGAGGTCTGAAATACCTCAAAATATAAGAGAAAAGTATTATGCTTGGCTTCAAGTGACACGGTTGAAATGAAAGCCAACAACTACACGCAGTAGGTCAATATCGTAAATAGCGGGGAGTACACCAACCTTTGAATGAGTTTTATGGAAAGGGTTTTTCTTCTCGTGCCCAGCTGTCTCCAGATCGCCTTCCTGGTGCTCCTGAGCTGGAGTCATGGCTGAATCTTTAGGCTGGATCTTGCTCTTCCACTTAGCCACTTTGGCAATAATGAACTCCTGGAAGCGTTCGTTGATTATCATGAACATGCAGTAGAAGACATACCAGACGAACAGGATCACTGCTTCGTATAAGTAGATTTTAGAGTCTGAGAAGAAGCCGATTAGGAGGGCCAGTCCGATTGAGTAGAAAGTGACGTCTCTCGTGAACGGATACCTAAAAAAGTCTATGAATATGGAATTCGGACATGTGATCTAAGAGCAGTTACTTCTATCGGTTTATTTAGTTAACACAAAAGCAAACCAAAAAAACTAGAAAAAAATTGCAAAAAGGAGCTCCGAAATGACGCAGAATTGAAGCAGCGAACATTAACTTTTTGAACTGAACATCTTATCAAAAATAAGCTTTGCAACGACTGTTACAAGTGGACAGTAAAGAAATCATCGTCTTAGCCACGTGCATTATAATACCGATGATAAATTCATCATGTTGTAAAATTGAGATGGACATAAGTGACATGAAGTACTGTTCAGTGTACCATGTGAGTTCGAGACTAGTTTTGTCCGTTGGGCCGAAGTAGGTTCCAAAAGCGCAGATAGCGATCACGAAGAGCACATTAAACACAGCAGATCCTACTATGGTTCCAATGCCTACGTCCACTGAGCCGGAGAACATGATGCCACAGAGGGATGTGAACAACTCCGGGGCACTGCCTCCTGCGGCCATGAATGTAGCACCCGCCACATCTTCCGGAAGATTAGTTTTCTCAATGATAACCTGTAAGAAAAACAGATTGTCAAAACTTCATTGAAACAAGCACAATCGATCGCAGTACAACAAACAGAATGCTCCGACCACATTTGATAAAAAATATATTTAAAAAAAAACGGTTTTTTTCTCTCTTTTTTTCTAGTTAGTGTTGCCTTTTCTGCGTGGCGGGACAGGCAAACTATACGAAAGCGTATTAGGTAACGAATTGGGCACAATCGACAACAGTTGTCTTCAAAAAAGAGTAACAAAAAAATGAAGTTTGAAAACAAAATCTTATTTTTTTCTTTTTTTTTGCACAATGCTTGGGTGAAGATTCTACAGAAGCAGGGGCGGATCTAAGATTTTCTCGAGAGGGGGGGGGGGCGGATTTTCGAAAAAACAGTCAAAAAAGCCGTTTTTGGGCACTTTTTGAAAAATTTTGACAAAAAAATTGCGTTTTTTTGGCGCGCTCCCCCTCAAAGTTAGTACATATTGGCGCCAAAGGCGCCTTTAGAAAAATTTTAGGGTCGGTCCGCCAAAAATGGATTTCTGAAAAAGTATCAAAGGGGGGACCCTTTGGGTCGGCAGGGGGTCCAAGGGGGTACAGAAGGGCAATCTTTGGAGATTGGTGGGCTTATTGACGAGCTCATTTGGCAGCAACAATCCGCGAAAAAAAAACTTATTTAAACATTCCCGAGTGGCATTCATATAAGTTTAATCTATTCACATGTTTGTATGTTTGTTTGACTAACTTTTACGCTCTACCATAAAAACTTTTTGGAAATCAGAACTGAAACACCAAATACTCTTCTGTAAAAAAGAAACAATACTGAAATGCTGCGGTAGCAGCCATCTATATACTTAATGTCTTCATTTCGATGCTATACCCCATTGATTTCCAAGTCTCATTAAGACTGGCGAAAGAAAACTTAAAATAAAGATAAAGCCAAATAATTCCACACAGGTGCGACATTTATAGTACAAAAATTAATTTTGAAAATGCGAGCGCTTGACTGAAAGTTTAGTTTTTCTGTTTAATATATTTTAAACATGTTCCAAAATTCGTCTATTTTTGGAGCAATTTTGAGCGGAACAGTGTTTTAAGTATTTGTTTGTGGAATCCATAACAGCTAAGAAGATCAAAGAAAAGTAGCAATGATGTGGATTCCGCAAAAAATCTGATGTTGGCCTGTTGTGGAACCCGCATACAATGCACAGAATGCACAGTTTGGCCTCGTAATGAAGCTGTTAAATTTTTATCGCCTGCTAAAAAATTATTTTTGCAGACATACATGTTGAGGGAAGATGAATTAAATAAACAATAGATAACAATAGTCCAAGGCTTGACCACTGTGGATTAGAACTAGCAATCGCATTCCACCCTGAACTCACCCCCATTAACTTCTACACGCTGTGTACAATTTCAGGATCAAAACCTGTGATGTAATTGCCTGGTGAAAGGGTCAAATGCGTAAAAAACAGCAAATGAAATGGAAATGTTCTGTACTTGCCTCCAGACTGGGTACGAAGAAGTCATCGCAGATGATGGCCAGACCAAGGAACATGTAGAGAGCACCCAAAAGGTACAGAGGCACGAAGCCCCTCTGGCCACATGTAGACAACCAGCCCTCGTCTGAATTTCCCTTGCCCAAGTAGAACATCTCAGGTGGGTATGTCACTCTAAAAAACAAAACAAACGCATAAAAGTGCATCAATAACTTAACAAATCCATTCATACTCCATTAAACCTTTTTAAAAAATTATTCCACCGCATTAGAACTTTTCAAACAAAAACGTTGAAAACTTAACACAATGGTAAGAAAATGATTCTGAGTTTTCAACACTCCAAATGAAGTTTTCTTCATGTTTGTTATACAAAGGTTATATTGAGAAGAAACATAGTGATTGAAAAACAAAATAATACTGAAAATGTTTTCAATTGAAAAAAAAAAAACTTTATTGATTTTAGAAATGAGCATCAATTGTGAACACACTCTTAAATAAAATTTTCATAATTAGGGGCTGAGTCTTCGACTTGCCATTCAAGCGGACAATCATCTGAACAAACTGTCACAGCAGTCTTGAAGCAATATGGCATCAGCAAAAACTTTAGAATAAGAAAGCTTAAACTAATTTCGATTAAATATAGTCAATATTGCTTTGTTCTGGAGTAGAAAACGAAAATCACCAAAGCAGCGAAAGGTAACAAAAACACGAGAAACACAAGAAAAAATTATTGGCACTTTTTCTCTCCACCATATGTAAAATTTTACAAGAAAAATGTTTGTTCGCATTGCCCGATTGGAATCATACGGACCAAAAACGCCACGACAAACATATTTGGTCTTCATGCGTAAACTTATAAAACCCCTTATTGTACAAAAAACTTTTACGCTAATGCACGGTGAGGGGAGGGAAAAGCGCCGAAAGGTTGAGCAAAAACATATTTTGATCAGATAGCAAAAGCAGAAACGACAGAACATAAGAAAAACAAAAGAAAATTGTTTTTCTTGGTGGCTCAAAATAAAATAAAAACTAGTTAAAGACGAACATTGGTTCATTTTGAACCCAATAACGCACAACTAGCATCTACGGTGTTTTAAAATTCGTTAAGAAATCTCAAAAGTGGCAAGTAGCAAAGAATGTTCGAACCACTATTTGTGCAAACAATTAAAAAAATGTTTTTTTTTTCATTTTATTTTCAAATTAGTGTCAATTTTTGTGCGTTGTGTGATGATAAAACTATACAAGCGCATATGAAGTGGGATAACTGGTCATAATTCACCAAATTTGTCTTAGAAAAATGAAGAGAGAACAAAAAAATTGATGTTTTTTTTCTAATTTTTAGTAGAATTATTTTTATATTTCTCAGATTTTTATGCCAAGTAAGCTCTAGGAAAGCTACCATATCTAGTTTTCCCACAGCAAAAATTAATTTTTCAGTACTTGAATGGAGTTTTTTTCAAGACCTACTTACTCGCAATAATACTAAAAAAATACTAAAAGTCGAAATCGAAATACGAAAACTAAAAATCGAAATAATACTAAAAATCAAAACCCTCAAAACAGTTTTTCTCGACACTGGCACATATTTTTAACACAGAGGCGAAAATGCACTTCGCAAAACCAGCGAGAGAAGGACAAAAAATAGCTCTAAAAGTTTCAAGAAGTAAAAAAAGGAAAAAAGAGACCCTCTGTGCAGGAATCGAACTCCCGGCCTGCAGATTAAAAATCACGCGTCCTAGCATCTGCCACATGGTCGCTTAACATTAATTAAACTTCAAACGACCAGCTAAACCTGGAAGTACCTGTTCGATAATATTTTTAAAACACTTACAGCTGCAAAAACTAATTCGTACATTTCGAAGTGCCAAAACTGGACATTTACGAAGTCCATAGCTGATTCCTACCAATAAAATCAAGGAAACCACGCTTTTGCTGGACCAATTACATATTCATTTGATTATTTTTCCAGGAGTTTTTGTGAAATTCATAAAAAACCAAAAATGGTTCAAGCAGTGAAACATTTTCGTAGCGGATTTCCTCTCAAAATTGGGAAAATTCGTTCATACACAGAATACCTTTACAGTTTTTTCTTTCGATTAAGTCCTCAGATTGGTTGATCTAACCGTGGCTTTCAAAAAATACATCAACGAAAAAAAAAATCAAGAAACGAAATTTTGCTACGGCCAAAACTGCTTATCTATAAATACCAGGGCATAGCCTCTATGAAGAGACAGTTCCTAGCCCACGTTCTTTCGATTGAACTTTTAATCTTAGCTTTGGCACTGTAGTTTTCAAGAAAACTCAGAAATTTTCCTAAAAACTGTCAACATTTCGAAAGATAAGCTTTTCCTTTATTCAAAATTTTATTCTCACAAGACTAGGGTTCAATTTCTACGAAGAGCGAATAACTTGCACCATTTCTTTAGATTCAAGCCTTTCTCTCAGATTTGGTAGGGTAGTTTCTGAGAAAATTTTCTGAAAAACAAGCTAAGATTTGAAAGTTCTACATTTTTAGGGGACAACTTTGAAATTTAAGGTTAGAGATTTAATCGACAAAACAGATTTTTTTAATTTTTGCTGCTAACTAGTTTCGTCCTAATTTTTAAAAATTAAGACGAAAATAGTAGGCAGCAAAAACTCAAAATATCTATTCTGTCGATTTAATCTTGAACCTTAGATTTCAAAACTTGGACATTTTCTAAGGCCAAAACTATTTCAATTAGAAAACTAATTAAATAACCAAAATTTAAAAATTGGTCAGCAATCAAGAAAAAGAGGTCGGCAAACAGCTAAATACATTGGAAGAAAACATGAGAAAATTGCCGAAAAACAAAGTCGGAAAAAATCAATGAACAAGAATGTGTAAAAACAGACTCCTTTTAAACTTTCGGTGTGATAAATATTAAGTTTCATGAATCTTTTCTGATGGACGCTTTCTTCATAAAACTTTTCCAATAAGAAAAAACTGGGTCAGTAGCTAGGCATGTTCGATATTGATAGTATGACAACTGTTTACTTTAAAAAATAAATGAAAAATTCAATTGAAAAAAAAAATTGTGCAGTGATTAATTTCTTCACTCACACGAATGTGCAAAAAAATTACTGGAGTACAAATAGGTTTGCGAAGCTGAAATAAACTCTTATCCTACTATCAGGCGCAGAATCCAGGATTTTCAACTAACATAAGTCTGCACGGTCGTTTTATTCACTTCGAAATTAGAATTGAAATAAAAAAAAACTTAAATCGTTTTTTTTTTCGACTCAGAAAATATTTAGGTTTTCAGAATGTCGTTCTATTAAAAGCCCTCAAAATATTATATTACTCGACCCAGTCCAATGCTTGTATCTAGAAGCTAATTTTGCGTGGAGAAACTTTAACTTTCAAATATCAGCGAAAATTTGAAAAACCAAAACTTTAAAAAAATTCAAAATTACGCTTTTACTGTGTTACTTTTTTTTTACTATGTTCATTGAATCTTAATAAAAATGAAGATATACTTATCGAGCGGTCGAAAGGTCAATAATTCAAAGTATGTAGTGGATTCCTAGAAAAATTTGCTATAGCAGTGAGTACTCTTTCAGCTGTTCTTTCTATTGAACCCTTAACCTCAGATTTGGTACGAAAGCTATCGAGAAATGCAAAGTACTTCCAAATGAATAACGTTTTGCTACATTCAACATTCTTTTTCAACAATAATTAGGGCGTAGCCCCTAAGAAGATAAATTTCCTCGAATTTATTCTTGTTTTTCTTTGAACCCTTAATCTTAGATGTGGAACTGTAGCTTAAAAAATCTGATATTTTCCAAAAACATTCAATGAACTCTTCTTTAATTTAAAATAGCTTTAAAAAGATAAGGTTCAGTTTTTACAGAGATAAAATTACTTTTCTACATTTTCTAGAAAACCTACGTTTAAATCATTCTTAATGCTTGTTGATGCTTTTGTTTTGTTTCAGTTTGTACATGCGTTTGTCGGTGAGTTAATTCAATTTTTTTTTACCTCTGTAGTATTTTAAAAATTCAGAAGTTTACCAGGAGGTATTTGCACATGCCGGCGTTCAACAAACCACCGGCATTGACAAGTTCCATACGTACGAGACGTGGAAAACCGAATAAAGATGTGGGAGACATTGCCAGATTTGCCAGCGAATAAGAGAGCTCTTTCTATTGCTCTAACGCTATCTGCAAGAGCACGAGAAGCTATTATGACATCTGATGTTGATCGATTCAGTACAAACGATGGTGTTAAATTACTTTTAGAAGACAAGTTATTCAAGAAAGATTTTGTAGATTTGGCAAAATCAGTGTAATCCGAGTTCAACAACTATACCAGAAGTAAAGCAGTCAGCATGAATGATTACGTAATTGATTTTGAACAGAAATATAATCAAGCGGAGAAGCATAAGAGGGAGTTACCAGATGCTGCTTTGGCCTTTAAAAGACTCGACAATGCTTTGTTGGATGATAACCACAAGCAGATGGCGCTATCTGCTTGCAAAGACCAAACTTTTGAGTCCATTAAAAGCGCTTTGAATCGCCTCTTCAAACCGCTGAACCTCCTAGCGTTGCTGTTTCTGACGTGAAAGAAAAATTTTACATGCTGGGTTAAGTTCGAACAATCACTTCCGTGGACGAAGCTTGAGACCATGGAGTAGAGGCTTTCAGAGACCTAATAATCGGTCTCAGTACAAAAATTCTGAAGGGCGAAATCCTGTTATAAACGGACAAGTAACCAGATATAAAGTGTGCGACTCAACTAGGGGCCCAGCTGAAAGCTGGAGAGACCTGTTTGATTATTTTAATATTGATTATTTTAAAATTGTTTTAAAATTTCAGGTTTCTCAAGTCGATAGCGCCCTTCCTACGCGAAAAAAGTGAAAGAGAAGCTTATGCATTCATTGGTAACGCTTTGGTAAAAAGTTTTCATGAGGGAACTTTTCAAGTCCATAGGTGTTTCCCTAGACAATAGGGGCCCAGCTGGAAGCTGGAGAGACCTGTTTGGTTATTTCAGAAAAAACGTTATACAAATTTTTGATGAAATACAAAAAAACTCAACACAAAGCCAATAGCACCAAGCAAAAGCGAGAAAACGTACGCATAGCGGATTCCATTGTCTAAAAAATACACACAATAAGTATATTGAATCTTTGTTCCAATGCCAAAAAACTTTTTAAAAAACTTTTCCTAAGTGTACAGCTCTTCCCCGAGACAAATTAAGGACCAGCCGCTTGGTCAGGGGAGTTTTCTACAACCTGGTCTATCGATTAAATCCTTAATCCCAAATCTGGATGGGTAGTTTTTGAAGAAATCGAAAAAGTTTGAAAAAATGGCCTAAAAACCGAAAAATTGACTATTCCTAAGTGTATAGCTCTTCCCCTAGACAAATTAGGGACGAGCCGTTGGTGTAGGGGGGGTTCCTACAACCTGGTCTATCGATTAAACCCTTAATCCCAAATCTGGACGGGTAGTTTTTGAGGAAATCGGAAAGATTTGAAAAAAGGCCAAAAAAGTGACTTTTCCTAAGTCTATAGCTCTTCCCCTAGGCAAGTTAAGGACCAGCCGCTTGTGCGGGGGAGTTTCCTACAACCTGGTCTATCGATTAAACCCTTAATTCCAAATCTGGATGGGTAGTTTTTGAGGAAATCGATAATTCCGAAAAAATAGGCAAAAAAAATCAAAAAAGTGACTTTTCCTAAGTCTATAGCTCTTCCCCTAAGCAAATTAGGGACCAGCCGCTTGTGCATGGGAGTTTCCTACAACCTGGTCTATCGATTAAACCCTTAATCCCAAATCTGGACGTGTAGTTTTTGAGGAAATCGAAAATTTCCGAAAAAATGGGCAAAAAGTGAAAAAAGTACCGAGTTGTGAAGCTTTTCTAAGACCGTAGGGGGTGGGGTAGGGTAAAAATTGCCCTAAATTTCATGCAGGCAGGTAGGTGAAACGCTACTGAATCCATTGGTACCACTTTTATGAGAATCTGACGGGTAGTTTTTTGGGAAAGCGAAATTTTCGAAAAAGCGTCTCAAAAAAAAAAAAATAAAATAAAAAAAAAAAAAACCAGATCTCATCTGGAAAAAAAAAACGTTTTCATAATACCTGTTTAATAAATCAAACAGGAACTTAACACTACGCTAGAAAATGTCCTCGCAACTCTCAGAATACTAATAACGCTGAGAATTTGCATGTAGACCAGAAAAGAGAAGATAAGACAGAAGTCCAAATCCTGCACGTAACTCTCAAAAATGAAATACTTCTTGAAATTTTTGTGTCCGAGTCAGCCTTATCTACGATTATTGATACTGCGTGCACCAAAAGTGCCTGTAATAGAAGTTGGTTATCAGATTTTTCTGACCTGTATTCTTCTAAGAAGCAATCGGAGCTTTGCTGGGAAAAAAGCCAGGTTCCTTTCTATTTTGGCAATGACCCAGTAGTGCAACCCATTGCTCGTGTTACTTTGACTGTTGTTATTGCTGGTCTATGCTGTAATATTGAAACCGAAGTTGTTGAGCGTAAAATACCACTTTTACTTAGTAAAATTATTTAAAACGTGCAAAAACCAAGATTGACATGGAGTGTGATCGAGTTTCTATGTTCGGCGGAGAAACCGACATGTTTCAGACTTCAAGTGGTCCCTACGGGGTTCCTCTGAAGTTGCAGGAGTCCGAGAAGGTTAAAAGTCTTGTTCCTGAAGTAGTTTTAGCTTCAAAAACTGATTTCGAAGAAAAAACTGTTAAAGCGATTTGAAAGATATGCAGAAGTTACGCTTACAGTTTGGTCATGCATCAGCTCAACGAATGGTTTCTCTCCTCAGGAGCGTGAACTGTGGCAATCCAATCGATTAAAGGACTTCTGATGCATTAAACAGAGTAGGCACTGATTGCCAGGTCTGTATCGTCAAACAAAGACCCTCCAACAAACCTACTGTTGGCTTCTCACACGCCACATCATTCAAAGATGTTCTAGCTCTCGACATACATCAGCTCGAAATGTCATGTTGGTATTTCCATATCATAGACCTTCTTACGAGACAAATCAAAAATTAGCAATCAGAGACCATTATAGATAAGTTTTTGTCTGGTTATCAGGACAAATTAGACCAGATATGGCGTTTTCTGTCAATAATTTGAACTCTGTTGCTGATAATATTTCAATGAAGAGTCTATCAAGCCTCAACAAAATGATAAAACAAGCCATATGTGAGTTCATTTGCATAAAATTTCCGTGTGACCTTAACTTTAAAACTATCAAAGCTATATGTTTCTCGGACGCTTCGTTTGGCAATGTTAAAATGATGGAAGTGAGGGCGGACACATAACTTTAGTTGCAGACCGATGTGGAAAATGCGCTCCAAAAAGTGGTCCTCCAAACGTCTGAAAAGAGGGTTAAAAGCACCAACAGCAAAACATTGGCCTTGGTGGAAGGTTTGGACACAGCCTTATTCATTAGACAGCTTTTATCCAACATCTTAACCAGAAAAATTCAATCAGAATTTCCCATAGTTTGTTAAGTTGACAACAATGATGTATTTGTTGCTTTAAAACCAAGAATAGATGGGACTGAGAAGAGATTGCGCTAGGAAAAAAATTTAATCCGTAAAAAAAATTGGCAGAAGACAATTTTGAAGTTCTCTGGATATCAACAAGAAGCCAACTTGCCGATATGCTTGGTCTTGGTCTTGGTCCGGCTTCTTGACCCTGTTAGGGCATGCCATGGATCGTCCGAATATGTCTTGCCAGGTTTGTCTTCGATATTGAGACTGCGCACATGGGGCAGTTTTTCTTCTCTTCGGGTCGTCGATTTGTCGCGGGGGTGGTCATGCATTTTCTCTTATGATTTGTAAGGGCCGATTTTGTTGCTACCGTCTTTTTGCATCTTTCACAGGTTTGTTTTTCGTCCCGATCCTTTCTATGCATCCTTGTAACATTTATTTTCAGGCCCATTAGGCTCTTACATATTCGTCCACATATTGAGCATGTTGTGGATGTATTTATTTCTGCTGTTTGTTTCCTTTCTGTGTTCTCTTTATCTGCTTTTTTGTGCTCCCACATTCTTATTCTTCTCACTCTCTCTTCAATGAACTTCTTGTATTTCCTCCGGTTTAATGCTAAGCTTTCGATGGTATCCGGGTATTGGCCTGCATTTCTCAGCAGTGTCCTCCAGTGTCCAATAGTGGTTTGTCTAGCTTTTCTGTGCTGGTCCGAAATTTCTGGAGCTGGCCAACCCAATACCAATTGCTTAGTTAACCTGTTGTTGTCCATTCTAAGTATGTGTCCAATTCTGATTAAATCCCGTTTCTCAATCTTCAGTTCCATACTATCAATGGTCAATTGTTTCCTGACTCCAAACATATTTATACTCTTCTCCTGCATTTCTTTAATTGGGTGTTTGTCTTTACTGGCCCATATATATCGGTATAATCTGTCAATTTCTCTTTGTAATTTGTTTATTTCTGATTTATACCATGGGCGTACCGCGGCGTCGAACAGTGCCGTTGACTCAACGCATGTTTGTGCTACGATCGCCTGCTGGCGTTTTGCGAGTCTCGTCTTTTTTTTACGATAAATGCCGCTCTGCGCATTCGTTGAAGACACATGGTTAGATCGATTTGTTAGCCGATATGCTGACAAAATCTGGAGTTTCCTTTTCACTTTTACAAAAAATCTGCACTGTTTCATTTTAGAAAGGTCTTGAGAGGTTGATCGCACTTATACGTTCAGTTTGTGCTATTTCGTCTTGTTACTATATTCATTTCAGCCTTACAGTGATCGTTTAATAGCGCTCCTAATTAATCGCCTTAACAATTCGTGCTGTTTGCAGTTTGTTAATATATTCAGTTCTCGGCTGTTGCAACGCTTGCTCAACACTGCCATGCTGCTGTAATTCAGGTGGTAATTTGTAATTCTTATATAATAAAGTGAGAGGTAAATTGTTTGAATCATTCTTAATGCTGGTTAATGCTTTTGTTTTTATTTCAGTTTGTACATGTGTTTGCCGGTGGGTTAAACTCAGTATTTTACCTTTTATTCCGTTTTAACGATCTACATTTTTATGGGCAAATTTTCCAATTAAAAAAATTAGGGCAACATTAGTTATGCAGCAAAAATCAACAAATCTGTTCTGGCAATCGAATCTTTGACACCAGATTTGGCTGGGTTATTTCGTAAAAAAATAGTTTCCGAAAAAACGGTCATTATTCCAAAATTGGGACAATTTCTAAAGCAAAAACTGTGATTCTACCATAATTAGGGCAAAGCAGCTCATGAAGGAGAGAATTCTGGAGGACGCTCTTTCGATTGAACCGTTCATCTCAGATTTATCAAGGTAGCTTTTGAGAAGAAAGAAATAACATTAAAACGAGTCAAAACGAGTCGGAACAAAAATTAACCCCGCCTATTTAAGTGCATTCACTACATTAATTGACACTTGATCATCATGGAAATTAAGTTAGGTTAGAAAAAATTTTAGCTACAAAAAATTATACTGGGGGATCAACTTATAAGTATGCAGCTCAATTTAAAAAAGCAATCCAGAACAAAGAGTTACAGCTGGAGAAAAGTTAACTTTCAAATACCAGCGAAAAATTCGAAAAAACAGAACTACAAAATTTTTGCCCGCAAGGATGTTCGTTTTGAGGAAAAACACGTCTAGATACAAAATCGCCAGAATTAAAACATAGCCACATAGACAATGGAAACAGAAAACATACTGAAAACCTAACTTGTTTAAAATTTCAGAAAACAGAATATGCCTTTTAAATTTCAAAAACAATTTAATCTTGGAAGTTTTTTTGATAGAATTAACCCAATTTGATAAAGCTGGATCAATAAGTGACTTTTTATTCAGCAGGGAACTCCACTTTGTACTCCGCAGGGAAATTATATCCACTTTGGAAACCTGAATTAGCTCACTCTTTTCGTGACCTTTACGCTTTTGCTGTTCGATAGTCGAGTTCCGACCGTGAACTAAGTGAGGTTCGAATCCACAATCCTCAAATTTAGAAACGCATAACTAACCAACTTGGCCACGGCCGTCTTGAATGATGGTCAATTTTAGGATAACATGTTGGAAAACACAATCATCGCCGTATGGATAAGCATTCAAAAACATTTACGGAGTGGCCTCTAGCTGTCCAAATTTAGGTAGACACCACTTGCGCCGAAAATAATTTGTAGCCACAGAAAACTTTCGCTTTTAAATTTCTTAAGCCAGTCGATATAGCATGAGCCGAATCTTTATAAGCGAAAACAACGAAAAAAAACAAAGACAACAGAAAAAATCATAGTAAATATACTTACAAATTAAAAAACGACAACCAAAAAAGGATGCTTTGAAAAAAGTCCACGCTTTCGAAAGTAAGAATAAAAAAGTAAGCAAACATTATTTTTTTGCCAAAAAAAATCATATTCTTTTCATATTGAAAAGGAAACAATGTCCGGACGAGACTCAAATTTCAGACCTATTGTTCCGAAGGCTCGTGCTTTACCCGTAGTCGAATTGAGAAGTGGCCTAAAAATGTTGAGGTTCCACGATAGAGCAAATTCAATTTCTGATACATTAGAGAGAAAGGTCTTGTGAGAGAAAAATTCTAGTTCCCGTTTACAAGTACACTTGCTCTCGTATAGAAAGAGCAACAAAAAAGAAAATAATATACGAAATAATTTGATATGAAAAACAGAAGGGACATATTAAACTTGAATTGAAGGGATATATTAAACTGCCCAAAGAAGACTGTTGGGAATTCAAAGAAGACAAAAAAAAGAGAAAAGAAAATCTAATAAAAATTTGATCAGTTTTCGAGCAAAAACATTTAACTCGAATAATTTCCCCGACAACATTATTAATGACTCCGATCCATTGAGTTTTTAAGTGAGAAAAAACTAATACTTTAAGCAATTTACAGAAACGGCAATAAAAGAGAAACGTAAAGCAAAAAAGAGTTTTCTTTAAAATAATGAAATTAATAGAAAAATGCTAAGACAGGTCAAATTCAAACTACTCAACTTTGAAGTCACCTTATTTGAAATAACAGAAGGAATTGTAATCATTGCCAAGATCCTCTATAATTTTGGTTTCGCACCATCATATGATGATGAGAGAAACGTTACAGAAAATGATGAACAGAAACAAGCTATGTTTTTGTTCCGACCATTGAAAATGGGGAGTAACTTTGTATTCTAACTTTGAAAAAATTATTAACTAGGTGCATTACACTAAAGTTTTTGCTAGAAAAGTAAAAACAAAACAATAAACTCACAGAAATAATCACAAATTCTTCAATCATTATACAGAAAAAAAAATTTCAAAGATTTTTTTTCATTGAAGAATTGAAAAAAAAAAATTCATTGCCAAGGAAACGCTAAATTAAACTTCGAAAATTAGTTGTAAAGGAAAAAAAACTAAATTTTATTACACATACTTGCTTGAAATAGGACAAAGCGAAATTTCCAAACGAGCTTTTGTGAAAATTTTAGTTTCAATGGAATCACGACTGAAAAGTCTTTGATATGATGTATCACTCGAACCGTTCTGGCAAGTTGCGCTACCTGATTGTGCAGGGAATTATTTCAAAATTATGTCTAAGCTTCCAGGAATCTTATACCAAACTACATTAACTTAAACGTTTTCATATATTTACATCAAGTGGTTTAAATAAAAATTTGATTTTTCTGCAAACAATAAGCCTTTTTCGTATAACTTTTCCAATTAAACAAATGTGAAAGAAAAATCGTCGCAAATCAACAATCGACAGCACAAGCTGCCCTTAATGCTCTTTGATCTTCAAGAACAATTTAAGATTGGCAGATTTAGATAAAAATAACCCAATTCGAAGAGTTCCCCGACTCTTAATGATCGTAAAATAGAACACTCTGAACGTAACTTCACATTAGTAATGGCAACATTTCACACAGTTCAAAAATATCAATTAGTGAAAACGAAATTGCAAATAGCAAACACGACGACAAAAATGGTCAGAAAAATGCAGGTAAATACTGAAATCATCAAAAAAGTTGAGCTATACTAAAGAAATTCTATCCCGGAACTCTATTTTCATGTATCCCTTTTTCTTAGATACCACGAAGCAAAGACTGCGCTTTGATAAAGCTATAGCTACAATTCTATCCTGTGCAATTAACGAAAAAACCGTCCAAAAATCTTCGCATCAAGAGGTGCCAAAACGGTTGAAGAACTAGACATTTTCTGACTGAATCATTGCAAGAATAAGTAGACTCGCAAGCTCGCCTGTGAAAAAAAAACAGAAACTTCTTGAATAACGTCATTGAAATAAATTATACATCGATAAATATTTTTAGATGTTAGAACAGAAACAGTAAAAATAGGCTTACCGCCGTTCCCAAGCTGCCTGGCTCGGACAATCGTCGTTCGTAGTAGATCTGACTTGTCTACTGCCAGCTGCAGACAGCCCCGCGGGCGACTGGATGGATGAAAAGAGGTTGGTCGACAGAAAAGAGGACTTTTCAAGTACTTCTAGCGATGTTTCGAGTTCCTCGTGATACCCTGTTTTATCGTTGTGATTATACTCTCGTTGCTGTGGGGTGTAAAAACTATTAGTAGATTGAGAGGGCAAAATTGAGTCATAATGCAAGTAGTTTCTGTACATTCGGCTACAGAATACACTCAGTGCAAATATCACACTGATATAGATGCTGAAACGCACACTGTGTCTCGTGCCATCTCCTCCATACAACAGTCTAGCTCTTACTCCTCTTCGCCTGAGCCCTCTCTTTCCCTTTTTCTTACAGATCGTGCTTTTTCTTTCGTTACCATTGTTGTCTTCACTTATATTGCAGCTGTTGCTGTTGATTTCGTTGCTGGAGCTGAGGTTGGCATTGTTCTTTTGGCAGTTCTGCTGTCGTGAATGACAGATATTATTATTGTAACTATTGGACACTACCTCCGAGGAGTGACTTGTATGGTTTAAAGATTCACTGTCATTACTCACAGATGCAGATGCCGAATCTTCCCAAACATCCGAAGATCCAGCGTTTCGTCTCGTTTCTACAAACTGAGAGACACCAAATGAGTCTGTCATATTTAGGTCGCTGTTGGTCGAGATCACTTGCGATGAGGACAAAGCATCTTCTTCTTGGGAATCAGAGCTGAACTCTGTCGGTTTTAGGATACTCCTCTGCCTACAACCTCGATAAGAATCCCCGGCCAGAAGCCCCGCCCGCGATAAGCTCAGATACCGCATGATTTAAAAGAGTCCAGTCTACGCGGTCGTATGTGCAAAATTGAATCCAATCTCAAATTTGAAGTTACGACCTGGCTGAAAATCGGAGATCAGGCCAGTTAATTTTGCCAAAAATGGAGATGCTATTTAAAGGTTCGCGGTTTTCACCGAGCAGCAACTAAATGAACAGAATCCACTAATTTAAAAAAATCCACGCAATATTTAGGACCCAAGAGAAAAGCTCGCAAGTTTGAACAACAGATCTGGCGCTGAAGAATGAACAGCACTTCCAAATATCCCACACAATGTGGCCTTAATTCAAAATTGCTAATTTTCTTTTATTTGCGGCAAGTTTTCGACACTTCTTCTTTCAGATCTGATTCGTCTTTTACTAGCAAAAGCACTCAAGTCGTTCGAAGAGCAGCTCTGCTTGTCTAGGTTTTTATTTCTTCTTTTCGGCAAAATCAATTTTTCTCAGAGGCAAACGAGGCCATAGCGCATGCGTATGTGGTAATGAAGACCAGGTGTGGTGTACATAATTAATGATGTTTCTGCTACTGCGCGGAGATTTCCGTGTTGTTTACTTGATTGGATAATCGACTGTACTAATCAACAACGGCGGAAACAGAAAAAATGGCAATAATTTTCCTTTCCTTCTTTTCAAAATGCAGTCTAAGATTAATGTGCGGAATATTGTCAACACACTTAAGTTCGTTAGTTTTTTTCCGCTTCCAACTGTGGGAATGATCTATTGGCTAGTATATTTTATTCCTGATGTCCAACTACTGGCATGAACTCAACTAGCAAGATGAGCTCCCTTGTTTGAGGTTCAACGGTTGTAATCACACTCAGCCCCGTTGGTCTAAACAACAAACCAAAACTATGTCTATTTAGAATAAAATTCAGGGAAACCTGGAGCTTTTTGTCCGTTTTTTAGATTCTATCATTTTAGCTTTAATTTTCCTTCGTCATTTGTAATTTCAACCCCATCATACTATACCTTCTGTACAATTTCTTTTTTTTCATGCTATTTTAAGCTTATTTCGCCAAATTAATTGTAATTCCATAATGTCACCAAGGACCCTGAAGGATCTAGCTCCAAGTGCATAGGAAACTACATTACCCTGCCAAACACCTACACAGGCCTTTTATCAAAACAATGAAATATGAACATAAAAATTTTTGACCCAGGCGACTTTGGGATCATTTTAAAAAATTTCGCACAGCCTTCATAATTACAAACACAACAGCCAAAATACATAGGGCGCAGTCTCAAAATAATAGCTTTTGAAATTCATTAAAATTTAAGCCGTCATAAGAAGACACCGCTGATCTCGGTAAAGATATGTTCTTTAATCGCAAAAGTTGATCGTGTAAACATAAATTGAACGGTCAAACAAAAATCAAAGAACGTCCGTTTAAAGGCAGTTGGCTCCATTCCGAGAAAGAAAACACACACATATAACAAAATTCTACAAACAAACTCAAACATAGATGTTCACTAAATATTATGCCTAACAACAGTGAACTTGTGACAAAAAAGAGAAGACACTTTTTCCAGAAAGTGGCATGAATAAATTGTGAAGAAAAGCCCATTATAATGGAAAAAGATAAGAAAAACCTGATACTTCATTATAATCAAGCACGGAAAAATTCAAAGAGCTTTGACTATTAAGCCTCAATGTAGATATGGAGCGCTAAATTCAGTTGGTTCTATTTTCGTTATTCATAGCTGTAACACTAGAACCTCGTGTTTACAGCAGTGCTATCATGTAAAGAAACAGTTGGACAATTCAACCGTCGAAACCGTTGGGCTTCCTTAAAGCCCAGACAAAACTTTTCGTACCAGGGCCATGAAAAATAACTCAACGCTGAATCTTAACCAAAAACCCTTGACAAAAAACATCACACTGAGGTGAAATTGCACTTCGCAAGCCCAGCTTAAAAATTTAAAACAAAATTTTCCTTTAGGTGAAATACTTGGCTTAATGAAAACCAGAAAACGACAAAAACGAGCTCTGAAAAGTTCGAAAACTGAAAATAGGAAAAAAAAGGTGAAATTTGTTATGAGCTGGAATCGAACGAGAGTCACACGTCCTAGAACCTGCGCCATGACGACTTAACACTAGCCACCAATAAACCAAGCAGAAATAAACCAGATAAAAAGCTATTACGGCAACAAAAACTAATAGAGAATAAACCGATATGTTTTTTTAATTAGAAAAACGAAAACTGACGAAAAAAGTATTGAAATTACAATTTTTCCATTATTTTTCCTGGATAACTTGATAAATTTAAGCCTAATTCCAGACATTTTACTTTTTTTTTATTTTTAAAAGATCATAAAGGAATCAGTTTCATCTAATTTATTCAAAAATGTCCCGGTAATTTTTTCGCAATGTCCACGCAATCGATCGAAACTACTTGTTTTTCAGACAAAATGTTTAGTCCAAGCTGCTTCTTCTGGGTGCATTTGGTAAGAAGCAGCAGGAGCCGAAAATCGAAGAACGAGTACTTATATGATCATGCCAAAAAGAACCGCCTTCTATCACGCTTTTTTGTTGATAATATAAACGATCTGAGAAAAATATTTTAAAGCTTGTATCGATAAAAAAATATTTAAGGATTAGACATAGCGCACTTCTCTTATAAGATGAACAATTCAAAAAACTAGATCAATAGCTAACTTTTATATTTCGCTGGGAAATCTGAAGATCATCATACGGTTTTGAACTCAAGTCAGTCACATTTCTTTGCGCATTTCCCATTTCATAATTGTGTTTTGACCTACTAGGTAGAACAAAAAACGACCTGCTATAAGTGTTATCATCACATTCGTGGACACTTGCAGAAAAATTAGAAGAAAAAATTATTTTAGAAAAACTTGCCAATCAGTTTGAGCGTAGAAAGCAAAAAATGAGTTGAAAAACTAAGTTTGAAAGCATTAGTAAGCCTTTTATTTGACTATGGTTATCTTTGCAAAACCTATAAAAACGAAAATAAAAACATTTTTTTTACTTATAACCTTACGCGACTCAGTGAATCGAACCACGGCCATCAGCAAAAGTTGAACTTAATGGCGAATTCATCTTTAAGTCTTGACACATTTAGTTGTTGTCTTAAAAAAAATTCAGGTGGTCATTTACGCAAAAGCAAATACTTTAACTTATGAGGGCGAAATTGTTTTGCATACAGTGTATATGTATAATTAAACGAGAACTCCAATTTAATACTTAAACACAATGGAAGGTGGCGTTGCTCTAAAAACCGATCTACACCAATGTAGAGAGACCCACAACATAAACCTAAGCTAACGTACTAATATTGCTTTTCATAAAAATATCAAAAAATGAGGAAAATTTTTTCAAAGCTTGTAATGAAACACAACGTAAGAGTTAGATAATGTGCTTTTTTAAAGAACAAACGCATTCGGAAAACTTTGATCAACACCTATTTGCATAATCTCTATGAAATCCAACCATCAAAATATACTTCGAGATTTGTACTTTGAAAAATTTGACCATGAAAAATCAAACTTAAGCGCAGAAAATTTTATAGACTTTTTCGTGTGAAACAAATTAGAAAAAAAACGTCTTGCTATAAGTGTTTTCCTTTGTTCATTGACATGACAATTACGAAGAACTATAAAAAAAAAGCTACTTTAGAAAATTTTTGAGCATGTTAAGTTAACAATGAGTGGGGAAAAATTGGTGGCAAATGAGCTGCAATAATCAAAGCATTAAAAAGCTTTTCAGTTGACTAGGGTTTTCATCGCAAATTCTTACAAAAAAAAAAAAAAAATGGTTTGTCTAATTACCTTAAGCGACTAGGTGAAACGAACTACGGCCTTCAGCCAAACTTGATCTGCCCGGCGAAATTACCATTAAAATTTGACGCATTTAATTGTAGATTTGATTGATAATCAGATGTCAGATGTTAATATACGCGAAATCAAATTTTCTATTTAAGCGAAAAAGCGTAATGCATACCGTGTACAAGTAACTGCTAGCTCCAATTTAAAACTCAACACCATAGAAGTGGGAGGGTTCTCATGCTTGACGGACCGAATGCTTGAAAAATTCAATCAATCAAAACCGCTAAGCGTTCCTATTGGCTAAATGCCTTTCTCACAAAATCAAAGTCAATATTAACAGAAAATGTATTAAATCAAAGGAAAATAATCAAAAAAATTACAACTTGCGGGTTACAACCGCAATACTATTAAGATAAACATCAAAATTTATGAGTTCAAGTTCGTACGATTTTTTCAGTCTTGAAAACTCATCTGCTTATTATCTAATCGGTCAATATTTACTCTAATGGCCTGGATGTATTTTTTTTTAGTTTGAGAAGAGAGTGTGTCAAAAACTATGTTTAAAAGAATAGCAAAAATTTTGGTTGACTATGTTTATCTTTGCAAAATCTAAAATAAAAAAAGAATTTTTTGGCTAATAATCTTGAACGACTCAGTGAATTGAACCATGGCCATCAGCCAAGCTCCAATTGTTACACAATGAAAGATAGCATTGCTACAAAAAAAACCATAACATTAACCTTTCAAACTCAAGTCATTCAAAATTCTTCGCGCACTTTCCATTTTCATAATTGGAGTGTTTTGGCCTTCATAATTGGAGTGTTTTGGCTTCATAATTGGACTAGAGTAAATTGAAAAGGGATATGAAGTTTGAACCTCGAAAAATCAAATTTAAGCGTAAAAAGTTTCATCGACTTTTTTGTGTAAAACAACACAGAAAAAACATCACGTCCTTCCATAAGTGTTTTCGTTACGTTCATTGACATGATACTATTAAAAAACTTTCAAAAAAATGCTACTTGAGAAAAATTTGGCAATTAGGTTGAGCATGTTAATTGCAAAAAGTCTGCCAAAAAATAAGCTTGAAAGCATTAATAATCCTTGTAACTGACTACAGTTTTCTGTAAATGTTTCCAAAAACGAAAAAAAAAATTGACTAATAATCTAAAGCGATGTCTTCAACTTATTTCGGTTATTTTTTTTTTAGAAATGTTTCAACTTTTCAAGCTGAGAAAACGCTACAGTAAGCTTCAAAAACTAATTTTGAAAGATGAAATTTAGTTTTTGCAGCTTTAAAAAACTGCTTTTTGTTGGTTTTTTTCATCCAAATTAAAACTGAAAACTTTTTGAGAATTTTAAATTTCAATTGAATCAATCGACCCTTTCTGATATATAATTATGTGCTTGAGTTTGCGCGGGAAAACTATAGCAGAACACGGACAAAATTTAAAATAAACAAAAATAATTGGCTTCCAACTCATTGAACGCTTTCTTTCCCACAGCAAAAAAATGCCACCTCAAGAAATTACTCAAGCTTTTTTCAAACGCAGTGAGCTGGCCTACTGAATGTGCTTTATGCGATGTGCAAAGGGTACAAACCCAGTGCACTGGCTTCAGATAACAGCAGATGTTAACACAGAGGCGAAGTCGAGCTTCGCACCTTTGCGATACAAAAAAATGACTATGATTAAAATCAAACGAAAACAAATTGAACGTTTTTTGAATTTTTTTTCCAAATTAAAAATTGCTACAAAAGCCCAAAATAAAAAAAAAACATTAACTCTACTATTGGAAACTATACAAGCAGCTTTTGGATGGAAAGAGAAAAGCCTAACACTAAAAAAAGTCCTTTCAGCGGAATTAAGCCGACAAAAATCAGCTGACAAACAATGTCATTGATGACAAAAATTAATGTCAAAATAATTAAAATGCTAAAACACTGAAAGCAACATCAATGAAAAATGTTTACAGCAAAAATAAGCGATTCTTAGATGTGGTAACTAAGTCGACAAAACATGAGCATACAAATATTAAACCAACAATTTTATTTGCAACAGAAAACTTCTGTTTGAAAAAAACAAGTCCTAGTCATATTCGAACCCAGGATATTTGCCGTCCCACGCGTATTTGTTACCTCCAGACTCAGAGTGCAGGAGACACTAAGAAAATTGAAATCACTATGAGCCAAGGTACCAACAGGAGTCCAGATGAGTTCAGTGAAAAGTTATTTAAGTGAAAAAATTCTTGTACTCGATTGCAATACCCTTGCTTATCGCAAGGGTAAAAAGATACAACCAAAATTACCTCAGATAAACAGCACAAATAAACAAAACAAAGACTTTGAAAAAATTAAAGAAAACTAAATACTAACAGGTAAGATCCAATGCTATCAGAATAAAGATCTTCAAACTGCGCCACTCAATCATATAATTTCAAAAACAAGTCGATAATATGATCATACGATTCTGGTTAGATTTGTCTTCATACGTCGTTTGGTGCTTCGGCAACTGCTCCAATTTTAGTTTAATGATGTTCTATGTTGACGTTAAAATGCGATGAGGCGGCGTCTCTTTTTTCAACAGATGCTGTTATTGTTGATGGCTCAGCTGCTTACGTAGTTTAGAAGCCACGCTGTGTTTTAACTGCTCTTGGTAACTTTAGAGTAGATGTGCTCATAACAAAAGGACTGCGTGTACAAATTTGTTCAAACACTCGACCATCTTATTCTTTTTCTCTGGATTTTTTGCGTATATCATGATTGCTGCAACTTCAGCTCACAAAGTCAAAAGAAGAACAAAAAATCTCAAAAAGAGAGCACAAGCAGCCAGAATTTGATCAGTCTGAGCAAGAGCTCATTTGAACAGTATTATAGCTGCATAATTAATGTATATAGTGACGGCGTTACCGAGCTATTATAGAGGTATTTTCAAATTATACCGGCAAAATCGGTCACTGTCCATCTATTAAGTCGTAAATTACTCTCAAATAAGGGGGCTCTAATCAAAATTTTCAAAGACTTTCGAAAGCAGATTTATTTGTTAATTTTCATGCTGTGACGCAAAAAGTGATGCTAGACAGAGCCATAATCAAGTTTAGTTGCGACGCGTTGAAAAAAATTTACTTCAGCACAGAGGAATCACAAAAAATATGCTGAGTTAAATGATAGAACAAAAGCAAGATTTGGCCTAGGTTTAGAAAAACTTCAGGTTTGAAACGGCTGAAAACAATCAGTCTATTCTCTATTACTCTCGAATAAATCACGAAAGCTCATTTGGAAAAATCTGATTTAAAAAAATTGCTATCAGAAAAAATCATAATTTCAGATAACTTCAGACAACGCTTCATTCATTGCTTACTTTTAATAAAGAATAAAAAAACATAAAAATGCCAAAAAAATATTTCACATAGGCAAAGCGGAGCTTCGCGCCAATTGCAATGCAACATAAACATTATAAAAGCGAGAAAAGTCCAAAAAACGGTCGCAAAAATCAAAACTCAAAAAACGGTCACAAAAGCAATGTTTTTACTTTCTCGAGGGCCAACACTTTTGAAGTAATTTTTTTTGGCATATTCGCATAATCAAAAGAGCTTCCCCAACCCGTTCTGAGAAGTGAACTTAAAAACTCAGGTATGGCAGGGTAGTTTTCGAGAATATTTTGAAAAATGTTTTTTGAATGGTCGAACTTGAATTTTCAGAGGGCGATAACTTCTTGTGATAACTTTTTCTTAGTGTCAGCTAATGCAGAGGAGCTTCCCACCACCCGTTATCTAACTGAACCCACAATATCGGATGTGAGAGAATAATTTTCGAAAAAAGTCAAAAGATTCACAAAATGGTCAAAAATCTAAAATTTGACTATTCCGAAGGCCATAATTTTGTGCAAAAAAACTGGTCGAGGCAACTTATGCAAGGGAGTTTTTCAAAAAGGTTCAAATTATTGAAACCAAAAACTCACATTTGAGAGGGGCCTTTTTTGAGAAAACAAAAAATCAAAAATATGGTCCAAATATTCAGCCGCACTTTTTTGAAGGCTGTAGACAGAGGGGTCAAGTAAAAACATAGCCAACTGACAGTTGGAAAAGAGTAATGAACGCAGGGAAACTGAGAAAAAACTGATGAAAAAACAATTTATGGTGGACACTTTTCTGTTAAAATTAACCCAATTTGAGAAAACTGGATCAATAGGTAAATCTTTTATTACGCTGGGAAATCTGACAATTAATTTCCATTTTCGAATCACGTTTTTCGTGACCTTTACACTTTTTCTGTTCGATAGTAGAGTTTGACTTCCTTATAACAATGGGAATGCACTGAACTTGAAAAAAAATCACAATTCAAACCGCGAAAATTTAAAATTGAGCGAGAACAAATTTTAAGACTTTCCTGAAAAAAAAAAAACTAAAAAAATCAGCAACACCTATATAAGAGTACTCACTACATTCATTACTTTTAAAAAGACTCTAGGGTATTACGCATGCACACAGAGGAGTAAGCGTTCTTTCAGTGGATACCCCTTTGTTGAAAATCAGAAGTTTCTGGGAAAACCAACCAACTTGAAGAGTGCGGAGGGGAGGGCTAAATTATGTTCATCTTGAAACGGTAATATGTCATTAAGTCGATGAAAAATAAGCAAAGTCAAGGCAAGTAAAATTACAAAATGTAGGCGTAAATCAAACCCTTAAAACAAAATTGAAGAAAAATTCGCGCAGAAAAAAATCCAAGATATGACAAATAACCCAATAACAGACAAGTAAACAAATGCTTTGCCGATATTTTTATTTGAAACAGAATATTTCCAGTTTGAAAAAAAAAACAGTTCCTGGTCAGATTCAGACCCAGGACCTTTGCCGTCCCAGGCATATTCGTTAACTCCAGGCTAAGTTTGAATATAGATTTTAATTGAGAAATTTGAATACATTATGAAACAAGTTAGAGATGAGTTCAGGCGTCCAGATGAGTTCCAGTTGTTTACGAGAAAAAAGTATAGTACCCGGTTGCAATACCCTTGCTTATCGCAAGGGTAATAACTCTTGCATCATAGAAAAAACTGACCTAAATTTATCAAAAAGTTCATGGAACTCAATTACCTGCACCATTAAAGGAAAAAAATTGCTCAGATCAGAAGAGAAGTCCACACAGTGGAATGTCAGTCGACAAAAATAAGCAGACAAACGATAGCCCGACAACTAATATAATCTAGGCAGAAAATCACTAATTTCCAAAAAGTAAGGCTCCTTACCAAACTCGAGCAGAAGCATTCGCGTTGACTCTACACTAAGCAGGCATAAGTAGTGACAGGAACTTCTTGACTCCAATAAAAAACTGATGAAATCAGTGAACAAAGCTTTTAACGGGGAAAAATCGAACGGGAAGTTTTTAACGGGAAAAAGTTTATATTTATTTCATAATAAACAAAATGTAGAATTGTTTCTTACTACCTGCGTTTTGAACGCTTGGTCAAAGAAATGAGTTTTTTAGCACATAAAAGCCTAAAATGTGGGCAAAAAATCTCTCTAAAACTTTTCATCATTGATAAAAACAAAAAAAATGTGATTGAATATATATTTGAAATTGGCTTCACAACTACAGTCCGCTTAATTACTTTTATAGACCAGTCTTCAAAAGTAGAATAGTTGTATCAATTAAAATCAAATTACCAACCTGTTTAGTATTCAGAAGGTTGAAGAAGTGTCAATGAACTCCAGGACAGCGAAAAAAAAGCAGTTGGAGTTTTTTGGAACATAAGAAGGAAAAATACATAAAGCTCGTTGAAACTTTACGAGAAGAGTCTTATACGATCATGATACTTAAACCTAACCCAATTAGGGAAAACACAGTCAATATATGCTTTTTTATTCCGCCAGAAAACCAAAAATCAAAAATCCACTTCGGACGTTATTAACAATTATTTGCGACCATTAGCTCTTTCAAAATTGGAGAGAGTAATTAAGCTTCCTTTCAGCAAATGAAAACGAACTTGAAAAAATATGACACCGCGAAAAACCAAATATGAGTGCGAACAAGTGTTAACACTTTTTCCTGAAAAAAAAAATGACAAAACAAACTACTCGACCTAAATAAGTGCCTTCACGCTGTTCATTTACAATAAGTTCCAATACTTAAAAGATAATATCAGATTATAGTATTCGAGTCTATACCAATTTTCAAATATGTGTGCTATAGGCAATACTACCAATTCTAACGGGTGGTTTCCATAACAGATGACAAAAAATACGTTACCGTTTGAGTATATCTGAATTGAGTACCAAACTGATCGACTAACAAATGTGGGAGTACCAAATTTATGAGTATATAGAATTACCTTTCTAACGAACAACTTGCAACTGCAGCTATAATTGATCCATAAATCATGGATAAGGTATGATCATAACTGTAAAAATAACACTTTTAAAAGCAAAAGCAGGGCATCCATTAATTGTGAACACAAATCGATAATGCAATCAACTGCAGCTCACTTATAGTGTTTCCACCACCACCACTAAAGGGAGGTAAGAGTTATAAAATGAGATCGAGATAAAAAAAAAGCAAGCATAAGGAATAATATTTACGCCACTCCAATTGGTCCGCTGTTCAAATGTAAGTAATCAATGAAACAACAAAATAAAACCAAAAATGCTTTTTTAGCAATCCATAGAAGCTTATATTCGTGTTTGTGTGATTTCCTCTTTTCCTTCAAGACTTAAGAAGACTGAATATGCACTTGATCTGCTGTTGACTTGAGGCGGCAAAGGTGGTCGTCTTAGTTGGCTTGCATCGGACAACATACATGATTGGATAAAAAGAAAAACCGAATTTGAAGAAAAGTAATTTAAAATAAGCCAAACGAAATGAACTAGAGCTCAAGGATAAAAATGTGAAAAAGAAATGTAAAGACTGCAAGTAAACACAGCACAGACACGACAGAGCCAGGCAAGAAGTGCAGCATCTGTTTGGGAGATTTATACGACAGAATAATGTTCGCCAGAGTATTTAAACAGAACTAAATTGGACCACTTTCTCTGACGTCGGCTATATTAGACAATAACGTTCGATATTTTTAAAATCATTTCACGCTCTTGACGCAAAGGATCGAGCTTCAAAAAATATCAGGTGTGGAAAAATACTTTTCACTACAAAAAAAAGCAACAAAAGAGAAACAGGTTGCCACGCAAGCGGCAGCAAAGTTTCGACCCCCTCCCGTTATCATAGCAAAAATAAAGTGAAATCTAAAACTGTCCTATTCTTTACATGTAGCCTGAATTATGTAAATACCAGTATAAGATTATCTTAAAATCTTGCCAGCTATCTCCCTTAAAGATACCTAGTAACCGATTTCAAACTCTATAAAGGATATTGCAACACTGTAGAGGGGTAGTAATCGAGATTCTCTTTCGAACTGAAATGATTTATAAACTCTGGTGATAATACATCGGCAATTAGTAGTTGAAACCCCACAAATACTGGCTGATTTAACCAAAAATGAAAGCAGACTTGAAGCAACCATTCATTGCATTGAAAACTCAAGGTGGTAAATTTAGGCCACAACACCTTTCCTGAACTATTCTTTATTTGAAACATAACTAGCGAGTAACGCACCTTTGGTGCTGCAAACAGATTACTTTACGTAAACATTGCTGAAATTTAAAATATATGAAAAAAAAACGAAATGAATGCAACTGTAACAAAAGACGAGGGCATCAACCAACGCTTTTTTATTTAGAAGAAGAAGAAGAATTAATTTCACTTAACAAAATCAGATACACTATTACATTAAACAAAAAATGAAACGAAAAAACATGTACTAGTTTCAGATCCTTATATTCTTAACACAGAAAAACAACCCGGAAAAAACAAACAGCTGGTGCAAATTCTAGAACAATTCATGATTGACACTTTTATGACAAAGTTAGCTCAATTTGAGAAAACTGGATCAATAAGTAAAATTTTTATTTTTTTTGGGAAATCTGAAAATTAAATTCCACTTTCGATACTAGAAGTCGATCATGTTTTCGTGACCTTAACGCTTTCACTGTTCGATAGTGGAGTTTGCCTTCCTTTTAACAAAGGAAATGAAGGGGATTTAAAAATAAATCAGAAGTCAAACCGCAAAAAAGTAAATGTGAGCCTGAACAAATTTTAAGACCTTTCTTTAAAAAAAAACAAAAAAAACATCGAGATATACAGCGGAAAAAACATTGCTAACTATATGAAATTTTAAGAAGTTTCCTGAAAAAAAAACCATCGCGACCTATAAAAAAGCAAAAAAAAACATCGCGACCTATATATACGTTTATCCACTATAGACGTTCATCGACTTCAAAAAAAATTGTATCGACAAAATCTCAAAGAATGATCATATACAACAGAAGGTTAAAAAACGTAAAATCATATATCTGCACTTTTTTTTGTAAACATCCTATTCAAAAAAAACTGGACCATTGGTAATTTTTCATTTCACTGGAAATTCAGAACATGGAAGTCCATTTTTGAAACTGGAAGTCATTCACGTTTCTCGAGACCATTTAACTTTTGCTGAGCGATATTCCAAAAACGGCAAACCTCACTATCAAACAGCAAAAAAAAGGCCACACGAAACGTCAATGACTGCCAGTCATTTTCAACGTAGTGTTTTTATATAGGAAATAAAGCAAAATATTGAAAAAAGCTAACTTCACTATTTCCTAAAAAATGACAAGAAAAATCTGTTGACAAGAAAAATCTGTTGCTATGCAAGCGACAAATAAAGTTCCAGCTAAGCTAGCATGACAAAATTGAAAAAATTCTTCTTGAGAGAATAATTACTGAACTAAGCTCCAAGAACTAGTTAATGTATCAATTTTAGGGCTAAACACTATTTAAGGTTCTTTAGTTACTTAAGTCACGTCGTCTTTTGATTAATTAAGCTGGCATGAGATAAATGTCATCAATCTGAAACCCAAAAAATACCTATCAATTTTCTCATCACCGAGATATTTATTCGATACTGATGTGCATAGATAAACTACATGACTTGGCCTCATTAGACGTATATTTTTGGTACCTAATTTTGCAAAAAACAACCCGCATACACAGTTCCTTCCAGTACGTGGTCGGAACAAAAATGCTGAAGATCAATGACTGGTTTTGCAAGCAAATTCATTTATATTTCTACCTTTAATTTTGAAACAGCAGGTGGTAATCTCATAACTCGGCAGGCGGTAATCTTGCCCAGATAACGTCAAAAGGAATTATCTGGGGTCTTGAAAAAAAAGAGAAACGTCATTTAAGAGCCAACATAAATTAAATTAACGCATAGGCGAAACGGAGGTTCGCACCATTTCGACCAACACAAAATTAGCATTCCGCTAGCAACAAAAAAAAGAAACGAAACTCACTATGCTTAAAAAGCCTTTAAGTTGATAAAGCGATGAACGATGTTCAATTTGAGGAAAAGTTATACAATGACAGGGGTTATTCTATTTTCAAAATACATGAAAAATTCAAAGACCCAATCAATTATAAGGAAACTGCTTCCAGCACAAAAGCAGTCCGTGATTTGTCAACATTGCCGACAAAACTTAGACAGACAGACAATAATCGATTATTTTTTGGAACAAGAAGGTTCTAGCTGGATTCGCACATAGAACCTTTGCGTCCTAGGCATGGTATTTAACACTCGGCTAAGTGTACCGGAGTAGCTAAGGAATTCGGATTTATTAAAAATCAAGCTTTCAAATGATTCGAGTCATTTTCTTAAGCGATTTGCAAATTGAAAAAAGGCTATACTCCGACTTTATAACGCTTACTAGTCACTAGAATAAAGAGAAAAACATTTCAACAAAAAAGATTCAGATAAAAAACTGACTCACGTTATAACGTGCGAGAAATGAAGTTTCCTAAACATGGTATGAAGAAAAAGCATCGGAAACAATGGAAAAATACCAGATCATAAACACAGCACCAGAAAAAAATCAATTTTCGAATAAGTATGAAGTAAAAAAAAACGACTTTCATTCCCAAAAAAATTTAGATCAAAAACAACAAAAAATAGTTTCTCATTTTGAAAAACTTTTATCGGTTAGTGAAGCGGAAGAAAAATAAGTTGAAAAACCTCCAATTGCAAATCAGAACCACGAGAAACCCGAATCACAAGTGAAATGGCTTTAAAATGATAAAAATCGACCAACAGTCTACAAAAATCAAAACATTTTTTCATAGTATGATATAGTTTAAATCGCATATAACAATGAAAAAGCCCCAGAAATACTGCACAAGGAAAATCATGTTTCGAACAATTATGAACCGAAAAAGTAGCTATAAAATCAGGAGCAAAACTGCCATGAGAGATTATAAAGCAAAAAATAAAAATTACAACTGAAAGTGCTTTAAGATGATACCACAGTTGATCCATTATCATCGAGTCGGTCATAATCAGGTAAAAAAAATACAGCATTAAAATGGTTTGAATTTAAAAAATCAAGAACTTTTTGCAAAAAAGAATCCAAAGATGGTTAAAAACTAACTTTACTGAAGTGAAACTAAAATTGAACTAAAATCAGGGCTTGAATGAAAATTTCGCGGCTTTCATCTCTATAGTAAGCCTTCTCACTCGCTTTGCCCGCTCGAAATTAAATTAAAACTCTCTAATTTTGAACCAGTTCACAAACTGGGACAACTTAGGGAACATTTTAGGTAGTTTGAATCACGACTGAAAGAGCTTCAAACACAGAGTCTACGCAGAGCATCGCACTATTTCTGAAACACTAAAAACAGAACATTACAAACTAGAGGACCGAAAATGAGACGAAAGCCGCTAAGTCGCAAAAGAAGACTTGCAAATGTTGAGAAAAGCTAATTCTACAGAACTTTTAAAATCTTTGTCTTGATTAAATTTCACTTTTTTAAAGCAAAACAATAAAACGCTTGCGATAAATAAGGGAAAATGTGAAAAAACTCAAAACAGCCCAAAAAGTAAGGGCCGCTGAAAAAACTTGATGTATCAAAATGAATAAGGCTAGGTTACTCAAAAAACCCTCTTCCCCTCAAAAAACCAACAGACTTGCCTTAAAATTTCTTCGATCATTAAAAACACAAAATAAAGCTACAAAGCCGATAAATTACAGGACGAAATCATTTGGGCAGAATATTTTCAAGAGAAAAAAACAAAAAGAGAACATATACGAAGTCCAGGTTAGTAAAATTACAAGCAGCAGAAAATCAAAACACTTCAAGAAACTAAATGTTTCCTGCATACAGCAAAAAACGATTCTACGACTTGGCAACTAAGCCGGCAACACATAAGCAGACAAAAATTAAGCCGACAATTTTTTTGAAACATCAGAAATTCATTTCAGTAGACATCCGTTGAGCCAACAAATTTTCATTAAAAAACCTTTTAAACATTCAAAAAGATTGAATTACCCCCTCAAAAGAAACAGACGAATAGGAAACTTGTTTCGCTCATCCAACGATGCAATATGCTGCGACTAAGTAGATTTGGTGAAGAAAAAAAAAGAAAAACAAACTTTTAGCAGAGTAAACAAAATATAAAAGGTGAGTGAACAAATAAAAAAGAAAAAACTAAAAAAGAGAAAACAAATAAAAAACAAAAAAAAACTATACTTCACTTGCCAAAAAAAAACGAAATGAATGCAACTGTAACAAAAGACGAGGGCATCAACCAACGCTTTTTTATTTAGAAGAAGAAGAAGAATTAATTTCACTTAACAAAATCAGATACACTATTACATTAAACAAAAAATGAAACGAAAAAACATGTACTAGTTTCAGATCCTTATATTCTTAACACAGAAAAACAACCCGGAAAAAACAAACAGCTGGTGCAAATTCTAGAACAATTCATGATTGACACTTTTATGACAAAGTTAGCTCAATTTGAGAAAACTGGATCAATAAGTAAAATTTTTATTTTTTTTGGGAAATCTGAAAATTAAATTCCACTTTCGATACTAGAAGTCGATCATGTTTTCGTGACCTTAACGCTTTCACTGTTCGGTAGTGGAGTTTGCCTTCCTTTTAACAAAGGAAATGAAGGGGATTTAAAAATAAATCAGAAGTCAAACCGCAAAAAAGTAAATGTGAGCCTGAACAAATTTTAAGACCTTTCTTAAAAAAAAAACAAAAAAAACATCGAGATATACAGCGGAAAAAACATTGCTAACTATATGAAATTTTAAGTTTCCTGAAAAAAACCATCGCGACCTATAAAAAAGCAAAAAAAATCGCGACCTATATATACGTTTATCCACTATATACGTTCATCGACTTCAAAAAAAATTGTATCGACAAAATCTCAAAGAATGATCATATACAACAGAAGGTTAAAAAACGTAAAATCATATATCTGCACTTTTTTTTGTAAACATCTTATTCAAAAAAAACTGGACCAATGGTAATTTTTCATTTCACTGGAAATTCAGAAAATGGAAGTCCATTTTTGAAACTGGAAGTCATTCACGTTTCTCGAGACCATTTAACTTTTGCTGAGCCATATTCCAAAAACGGCAAACCTCACGATCAAACAGCAAAAAAAAGGCCACACGAAACGTCAATGACTGCCAGTCATTTTCAACGTAGTGTTTTTATATAGGAAATAAAGCAAAATATTGAAAAAAAGCTAACTTCACTATTTCCTAAAAAATGACAAAAAAAATCTGTTGACAAGAAAAATCTGTTGCTATGCAAGCGAAAAATAAAGTTCCAGCTAAGCTAGCATGACAAAATTGAAAAAATTCTTCTTGAGAGAATAATTACTGAACTAAGCTCCAGAAACTAGTTAATGTATCAATTTTAGGGCTAAACACTATTTAAGGTTCTTTAGTTACTTAAATCACGTCGTCTTTTGATTAATTAAGCTGGCATGAGATAAATGTCATCAATCTGAAACCCAAAAAATACCTATCAATTTTCTCATCATCGAGATATTTATTCGACACTGATGTGCATAGATAAACTACATGACTTGGCCTCATTAGACGTATACTTTTGGTGCCTAATTTTGCAAAAACAACCCGCATACACAGTTCCATCCAGTACGTGGTCGGAACAAAAATGCTGAAGATCAATGACTGGTTTTGCAAGCAAATTCATTTATATTTCTACCTTTAATTTTGAAACAGCAGGTGGTAATCTCATAACTCGGCAGGCGGTAATCTTGCCCAGATAACGTCAAAAGGAATTATCTGGGGTCTTGAAAAAAAAGAGAAACGTCATTTAAGAGCCAACATAAATTAAATTAACGCATAGGCGAAACGGAGGTTCGCACCATTTCGACCAACACAAAATTAGCATTCCGCTAGCAACAAAAAAAAGAAACGAAACTCACTATGCTTAAAAAGCCTTTAAGTTGATAAAGCGATGAGCGTTGTTCAATTTGAGGAAAAGTTATACAATGACAGGGGTTATTCTATTTTCAAAATACATGAAAAATTCAAAGACCCAATCAATTATAAGGAAACTGCTTCCAGCACAAAAGCAGTCCGTGATTTGTCAACATTGCCGACAAAACTTAGACAGACAGACAATAATCGATTATTTTTTGGAACAAGAAGGTTCTAGCTGGATTCGCACATAGAACCTTTGCGTCCTAGGCATGGTATCTAACACTCGGCTAAGTGTACCGGAGTAGCTAAGGAATTCGGATTTATTAAAAATCAAGCTTTCAAATGATTCGAGTCATTTTCTTAAGCGATTTGCAAATTGAAAAAAGGCTATACTCCGACTTTATAACGCTTACTAGTCACTAGAATAAAGAGAAAAACATTTCAACAAAAAAGATTCAGATAAAAAACTGACTCACGTTATAACGTGGGAGAAATGAAGTTTCCTAAACATGGTATGAAGAAAAAGCATCGGAAACAATGGAAAAATACCAATTTTCGAATAAGTATGAAGTAAAAAAAACGACTTTCATTCCCAAAAAAATTTAGATCAAAAACAACAAAAAATAGTTTCTCATTTTGAAAAACTTTTATCGGTTAGTGAAGCGGAAGAAAAATAAGTTGAAAAACCTCCAATTGCAAATCAGAACCACGAGAAACCCGAATCACAAGTGAAATGGCTTTAAAATGATAAAAATCGACCAACAGTCTACAAAAATCAAAACATTTTTTCATAGTATGATATAGTTTAAATCGCATATAACAATGAAAAAGCCCCAGAAATACTGCACAAGGAAAATCATGTTTCGAACAATTATGAACCGAAAAAGTAGCTATAAAATCAGGAGCAAAACTGCCATGAGAGATTATAAAGCAAAAAATAAAAATTACAACTGAAAGTGCTTTAAGATGATACCACAGTTGATCCATTATCATCGAGTCGGTCATAATCAGGTAAAAAAAAATACAGCATTAAAATGGTTTGAATTTAAAAAATCAAAAACATTTTTGCAAAAAAGAATCCAAAGATGGTTAAAAACTAACTTTACTGAAGTGAAACTAAAATTGAACTAAAATCAGGGCTTGAATGAAAATTTCGCGGCTTACATCTCTATAGTAAGCCTTCTCACTCGCTTTGCCCGCTCGAAATTAAATTAAAACTCTCTAATTTTGAACCAGTTCACAAACTGGGACAACTTAGGGAACATTTTAGGTAGTTTGAATCACGACTGAAAGAGCTTCAAACACAGAGTCTACGCAGAGCATCGCACTATTTCTGAAACACTAAAAACAGAACATTGCAAACTAGAGGACCGAAAATGAGACGAAAGCCGCTAAGTCGCAAAAGAAGACTTGCAAATGTTGAGAAAAACTAATTCTACAGAACTTTTAAAATCTTTGTCTTGATTAAATTTCACTTTTTTAAAAGCAAAACAATAAAACGCTTGCGATAAATAAGGGAAAATGTGAAAAAACTCAAAACAGCCCAAAAAGTAAGGGCCGCTGAAAAAACTTGATGTATCAAAATGAATAAGGCTAGGTTACTCAAAAAACCCCCTTCCCCTCAAAAAACCAACAGACTTGCCTTAAAATTTCTTCGATCATTAAATAACACAAAATAAAGCTACAAAGCCGATAAATTACAGGACGAAATCATTTGGGCAGAATATTTTCAAGAGAAAAAAAACAAAAAGAGAACATATACGAAGTCCAGGTTAGTAAAATTACAAGCAGCAGAAAATCAAAACACTTCAAGAAACTAAATGTTTCCTGCATACAGCAAAAAACGATTCTACGACTTGGCAACTAAGCCGGCAACACATAAGCGGACAAATAGTAAGCCGACAATTTTTTTGAAACATCAGAAATTCATTTCAGTAGACATCCGTTGAGCCAACAAATTTTCATTAAAAAAACCTTTTAAACATTCAAAAATATTGAATTACCCCCTCAAAAGAAACAGACGAATAGGAAACTTGTTTCGCTCATCCAACGATGCAATATGCTGCGACTAAGTAGATTTGGTGACGAAGAAAAAAGAAAAACAAACTTTTAGCAGAGTAAACAAAATATAAAAGGTGAGTGAACAAATAAAAAAGAAAAAACTAAAAAAGAGAAAACAAATAAAAAACAAAAAAAAACTATACCGAACTGGAATTTATTTAGAGCCAACATAAAAAACAAACAATGAATTGAACGGGTATTAGAAAAGCAAATATTTGAACTCAAAATATGTGTTGGTTCACAAAAGTGCAGATCTGAGAAAATGATTCAGTGATTTTGTTGGACAACTTTTTACATGAATCAGTCTTTGTTTCGATTGAAAACGCTTGCTAACCTCGAACACATTCATCGCATACGTAAGAATTCTCGGAACAAATGGACGGAGCAAAAGATAAAAACAAAGTTTTCAAAAATGGCGTACTTTCGTCCCATGCGTTCCGATAACCTTAGGATATACAAGGCTGAGTTAAATCATCTGCACAAAATGAATAAAACATAAAATTAAAAATGCGCTTTGTCAATATGGGTTGACTTGAGGTGAAAAATGTTTTTTTTTGGTTGAAATTTTGGGCCCAAATTTTGCAAAACAAATTACACCATATTAACTCTGCTGAAACTCTTAAGCAAGTCTTGTCTTCATCGTTTTTTACCTTAAGTCAACCAAATTTGAGAACAACGCATTTGAAACTTCTAGTTTAATGCGTTATGTCCGGATATTTTAAAGACAGAGGCGAAGCTGCGCTTAGCAAACACTAGCGGGGAACACGACCAAAAAGCAGTTCTATTAAGTGACATAAGAAAAAGGAGAAATAAGCCTCGGATTTGCAAAAGCTCGAGGCTTTACAAAAACTCGAATTAACTAAAATCTGCGACCTAGCAAACTTGAGTCTCACGAACTAACCATTCAGCCACAGATGCTTAAAATCCTCTAAGAACTAGACATCAATAACGCAGCTACATATGCTAACAAAATGCCAATTCGATGCAGCAAAAGTAACACTAAATACAAAAAGATACAATTTTGCATGTGATAAATCACAAATCATAAAGCCACATTATTTATAAATTATGCATTTCAAAAAATGAGAGATTTATTGAGTTAGAAAATTTCTGAAATCGAGATTTTACTATTATTATGTTATTTGAAACAAATAGCTTTCTTCGGTTCACTTGATGAATTAAAAATGCATCAACTGTGTAAACTTAAAATTATTCGAATGTCAAATCACATGTTATCCATAAGCTGTAAAGGTGCAACAAATTGACAATTCGATGCAGCAAGATCGATGCAGCAGATATTGTTGTTTCAAGCCGCAATAAAATTTGCGACTTAGCCGCAACAAAATTTGCGACTTAAGTTGGAAAAAAAGTTCGTAAATAACACTTTGCTTCGCAAGAGTAATCAGCACTATATTAGGACTAGAAATACTTTTCATTAAAATTTTAGTGTTGATTAGTTCTTAAAATACTACTAATTCTTTCATTACACTGGCTTCCAATACTTGGAAAAGGCAAAAACATTTAAGTCCTTAGGTTGGAATTATCGGTCCAAGCATTCTCGTTCTGGTTTATGAGCAAAACAATTCTGCACAATAATTTCGATATTTTTTTTTAGCTGTTAACAATTAATGTTACTCACATTCAATTTGAGCCCAACGGCGAGTTGATTCATCTCCCACTCAGATTCAGGGGGGTTGCAATTTAGTTAACGGAGAAGTAAGAGTTATGTTATGACAAAAGAGGGACAACAAAGGCAGAGGCCATACAGAAATAATTGGTCTAGCATTCATTTCTGAAATGTTAAATTAACGTTCTGAGCTACATAAAAAACATTCCGAATTAAGCGTGATAAATTTTTGCAATATGCTTTAAACTTTCCAGTAAGGGTTTAAATCATTTCAAATGAATGGTCTTTTAAAACATTTCGCAATTTTCGCATTCATTTTCCTCAGCGTTCATCGTTAAGCGAGAAAACTCAAACCCCTTAGATTATTTATGTCCATATTCATCTTAATTTTTGATAGCGATGAGATAAATTTAAGACGATTTATCCACAAGGGAAATGATCCAAACACGAGCTGTTCAGCTCTCCACGGCGTACGACCGTTATTGTGCTCCTGGTTAAGATCTTCAAGCTACTTTTTTGGTTATTTTTCTGGACTGGGTAGCAAGCAACGAGCACGGATCATAGTGTTGGTTAAAAAGTCTAGTGTAGCATTTTAGTTAATTGAAACAGTCTCTGAGCAGTGAAAACTCTACCCAGAGGCGAAGCTGTGCAAAAAATACACTGCGCTACAGGATAGTGAATGGAAAAAAAAGACCGTCAAAAAGTTTCAGAAAAAATATGTCGAAAAATTACTTGAAAACATATGGGTTGAAACCTTTTGAGCCGAAAACAAAACTGTTTTCATAAAAAAATTCATGTTTAGGACGTTTTGACATACCATCCATTCTCGAACGCACAATCGCATGCGAGCATATTTGTTCTCGAGATTACGCAATATAAGTTGACTGAGCGGAAATAATAAAAACTGAAACTTTTGAATTTTTTTTTGAAAATTTTCAAAAATACCCAAAATCAGATTTACAAATTACTGAAATTTCAGTTATGGTAAAAAAAAACATTTTTAAATTGGAAAAAAAATTAACCGAGAGAAACTTGGACACAAACCATGAACTCGAAAAAAACTCACAAAAACAATTACAACCTGAAACGGCTTAACCTAGTTCCTACTTGAATTTTCCAGAACTTGAGCATGTCAGGAGTGCTATTTACAATTTCTACTAAATTGACCATTTTGTGAGCAAAATTATGTAAGCGATAAAATTCTAGTACCCGATAGCAGTACCTTTGCTTATTGCTAGGGTACTTATTTATTGAGATAATCACAGAAAGAATTATATATCCAGCTGCGAAGAAGCTCTCTATTCATTCTCTTTATCAAGAACTCGCCACTTTTGTTGTGATTTCTGTTTCAAACTGTTAGAGAAATTTCAACTTCTTATAGTTACTACTAAAAACCAGTTGCCGTGCAAGTAGCACTAAGTTTTCCGACCACAAAACTTCAAGAAAACAGACACGAAGCAAAAACCTAGAAACAAAAATCGAATAAGTTTCAAATTTTTTCCAACCGTTTTAAAAATTTTTTATACTGAAAAGACAAAAAGAGCCAGCAGACAGTTAGAAAGAGTCAATGAACGCCAGTAAACAAACAAAAACTTCCAAAATAAGTAGAAAAATCTGGCTTTACAGCTCTTTGAATTTCTAGAACAACTTATGATTGACACTTTTTTGCTAAAATTACCCTAATAAGAGAAAACTGCATCAAAAGGTATTTTTTTATTTAGGTGGCAAGCCTGATAATTAAAATTTGTTTTAGAAAAACAGAAGTAGTTTTCCGTGACCTTCAAGTTTTCGCTGGTCGTTAGTGGAATTTGCCTCCTTTTCTCAGAGGAAACCAAGTTCAAGAGAAATCATAAGTCACACCGCGAAAAGTAAAATTGAGCCATAACAAATTTTAAGACTTTTTCTGAAACAAAAACACAGTAAAATCATCGCTACCTATATAAGAGTCTGAGCTACGCTCATCAACTTTCAAAAATTACCAATTTTTTTCTCTAGGAAATTGATTAAATTTACAAATTAGCAGCTACTGCTTCTTACACCTTAGGTGTCTACGACTACTTGAATTTAGATTTAATGATTCAGCCGTTAACCTAATTTGGTACAAAAAATACAGCCAGCCGAAACTAAGAAAACTGTTCATGAACGTGGGGAAACCAATAGAAATAAAAAAAAACGTTTCTTTATTTTTTTAATGATTTTAGCAATTGGAAAAGCATTTTTGCGCTTATGCTCTTTAAATTTCAAAATCATTTTGGTTGACATCATTTTCATACAAATAGCTTTACTAAAAACACTGAATCAAGGGGTGATTCAATTGGATGACTGGATGAAAGTATGGCTCCATGGATGGCTGTATCAATGACTGAATGCAACGATGAATGGCTGGACGAAAAATGGATAGATCTTTGACTGATTTGATAGTTTGATCGATGGATGGGTAGGTGGTTGGACCAATGGACTTCTGGAACAAAAAACTAATTAGATGGATACCTAAACAGATGGATTGTTGGTTGCATGGCTGAAAGATGGAGGGCTAGATGGATACATGGCTCGATGAAAAACTGGTTGCATGGATAGTTTGTAATGCCTTGATGCATTGATGGACAATAGATGGAAGGATGAAAAAATGCATGGCTGGCCGACCTTTTTAAAATTTTTATTATACTGAAAAGACAAAAAGAGCCAGCAGACAGTTAGAAAGAGTCAACGAACGCCATTTAACAAAGAAAAACTTTCAAAATAAGAAGAAAAATCTGGCTTTAAAGCTCTTTGAATTTCTAGAACAACCTATGATTGACACTTTTTTTGCTAAAATTACCCGAATAAAAGAAAACTGCATCAAAAGGTATTTTTTTATTGTAGTGGGAAGCCTGATAATTAAAATATGTTTTAGAAAAACAGAAGTAGTTTTTCGTGACCTTCAAGTTTTCGCTGGTCGTTAGTGGAACTTGCCTCCTTTCCTCAGAGGAATTCAAGTTCAAGAAAAATCATAAATCACACGGCGAAAAATAAATTTGAGCCTTAACAAATTTAAAGACTTTTTCTGAAACAAAAACAAAGAGTAAAATCATCGCTACCTTTATAAGAGTCTGAACTGCGCTCATCAACTTTCAAAAATTACCAATTTTTTTCTCTAGGAAATTGATTAAACTTACAAATTAGCAGCTACTGCTTTTTACACCTTAGGTGTCTACGACTACTTGAATTTAGATTTAATGATTCAGTCGTTAATCTGAGTTGGTACAAAAAATACAGCCAGCCGAAACTAAGAAAACTGTCCATGAAGGTGGGGAAACCAATAGAAATAAAAAAAAAACGTTTCTTTATTTTTTTAATGATTTTAGCAATTGGAAAAGCATTTTTGCGCTTATGCTCTTTAAATTTCAAAATCATTTTGGTTGACATCATTTTCATACAAATAGCTTTACTAAAAACACTGAATCAAGGGGTGATTCAATTGGATGACTGGATGAAAGTATGGCTCCATGGATGGCTGTATCAATGACTGAATGCAACGATGAATGGCTGGACGAAAAATGGATAGATCTTTGACTGATTTGATAGTTTGATCGATGGATGGGTAGGTGGTTGGACCAATGGACTTCTGGAACAAAAAACTAATTAGATGGATACCTAAACAGATGGATTGTTGGTTGCATGGCTGAAAGATGGAGGGCTAGATGGATACATGGCTCGATGAAAAACTGGTTGCATGGATAGTTTGTAATGCCTTGATGCATGGATGGTTGCATTGATGGACAATAGATGGAAGGATGAAAAAATGCATGGCTGGCCGACCTTTTTAAAATTTTTATTATACTGAAAAGACAAAAAGAGCCAGCAGACAGTTAGAAAGAGTCAACGAACGCCATTTAACAAAGAAAAACTTTCAAAATAAGAAGAAAAATCTGGCTTTAAAGCTCTTTGAATTTCTAGAACAACCTATGATTGACACTTTTTTTGCTAAAATTACCCGAATAAAAGAAAACTGCATCAAAAGGTATTTTTTTATTGTAGTGGGAAGCCTGATAATTAAAATATGTTTTAGAAAAACAGAAGTAGTTTTTCGTGACCTTCAAGTTTTCGCTGGTCGTTAGTGGAACTTGCCTCCTTTTCTCAGAGGAATTCAAGTTCAAGAAAAATCATAAATCACACGGCGAAAAATAAATTTGAGCCTTAACAAATTTAAAGACTTTTTCTGAAACAAAAACAAAGAGTAAAATCATCGCTACCTTTATAAGAGTCTGAACTGCGCTCATCAACTTTCAAAAATTACCAATTTTTTTCTCTAGGAAATTGATTAAACTTACAAATTAGCAGCTACTGCTTTTTACACCTTAGGTGTCTACGACTACTTGAATTTAGATTTAATGATTCAGTCGTTAATCTGAGTTGGTACAAAAAATACAGCCAGCCGAAACTAAGAAAACTGTCCATGAAGGTGGGGAAACCAATAGAAATAAAAAAAAAACGTTTCTTTATTTTTTTAATGATTTTAGCAATTGGAAAAGCATTTTTGCGCTTATGCTCTTTAAATTTCAAAATCATTTTGGTTGACATCATTTTCATACAAATAGCTTTACTAAAAACACTGAATCAAGGGGTAATTCAATTGGATGACTGGATGAAAGTATGGCTCCATGGATGGCTGTATCAATGACTGAATGCAACGATGAATGGCTGGACGAAAAATGGAGATGTTTGACTGATTTGATAGTTTGATCGATGGATGGGTAGGTGGTTGGACCGATGGATTTCTGGAAGAAAAAATTAATTAGATGGATACCTGAACAGATGGATTATTGATTGCATGGTTGAAAGATGGAGGGCTAGATGGATACATGGCTCGATGAAATGCTGGTTGCATGGATAGATTGTAATGCCTTGATGCATGGATGGTTGCATTGATGGACGAGAGATGGAAGGATGAAAGGATGCATGGCTGGCTGGAAAGACGGAAATGGCTTGGGGATAGTTGAATGAATGGAAAGCAGGCTGGCCAAATTATTGGGCGATGAATGGCTAGATGGACTGCTGATTGGATCGATGGACGAATGATATATGATTAGATACATGGCGTGATGGATGGAGAGATGGCTACATGAATGGTTGGGCGATGGTTGTACGAACGGATAGTTGGATATTCGAATGAATCATTTGAGGGATTGCTGGTCGTTTGGAAGGACGGCTGGATGAATTGATAAATGGATGATGGTTTGATGGATAAATGGCTGCATGGAAGCCCGGATGGATGAATGGTTTAATGGATAGATCGTGGGATAGACGGCTGGATGGATGAATGGCTTGATGGATGGATGGCTGGATGAAAAGGTGTCTGGGTACCCGAATAGACGGATGGCTGGACGGATAATGGAGGAATTGACGATGGCTGGCTACATGGATCGTGGACGATAGATGGCTAAATGGGTGGATGGCTTGACGGATGGCTTATGGATTGATTGGATGGATGATGGATAGAATGCAGGTTGGACGAATAGATGGTTAAACAGATTAATGGATGGAGAGATGGCTGGATAGATGGTTAAAAGAACAGATAGATGGTTTGAGGTATGGATGGATGAACGGATGGTGGATGGCTAGGAAGATGTATGGCTTAATAGATGGACGAATTGGTGGATAGATGGTTGCTTATATGTCTGGTTGAAGAGACGGATAAATGGTTTGATGGATTGGTGGCTTGATGGATGGATGGGTAGAATTTTCTCTACCTTGATGAATGGGTGGTTTGCTGGATGACATAGGTAAGCCGATTCCTAAATAGATTAGACGGATGTCCAGATAAATGGCTGGATGCACCTCACCCTTGCATTCCGTTGCGCTGTCCTGCCTCTCGTTGACCAACCCTGCGCAGCCATAATTTTCCTAGTCTTCTACTAATCTGCTTATCTTTGCTCTGCCTTGCATAGCGCTGTCTTGCCTTGCGTTGCCTTACCTCTCAGTGCCCTGCATTGCGCTGCACCACCCTGGATTGTCCCTCATCGCCCGGCCCTGCGTTACCTTATCCAGTCTTGCTCCTCCTCGCCCTGCCCCTCCTTATCATCCTTCCTTACACTGCCCTGCTCCTCCACGTCCTGCTCTGCCGTGCAATCCCTACCCTTGACCTTCCTCGGCCAACCTTGCCCCTCTTCGCGCTGACCTTCCTCGCCCTACATTGGCGCTCTTCGCCCTGCCCTGCCTTGGGCTGCCGTACCCAGGCCTAGCTCCTGCTCGCCCTTGCTCGAAAAAAACCACTTTTTAATAAATGCTAAAGGAAATTGTTGGTTGTTATTTTGATTTTCAGAAGCTTTTGACAGTGTGGAAATTAAGAACTACCAAAAAAGATAGAGGAAATTGTTGGTTTTAATATTCAATTGAAGAAGCTGTTGGCAGTGTTGGTACTGATATTAGAACTAAGAAGTGTGAATGGATATTCTCGCAAGAGGGAGTTTTAGGCAATTTCCACGTGTCCAAAAAAAAAACAAAAGCCAAAACGCAAGAAAAAAAAATTGAGCCTGAAGAAATTTTAAGGCTTTTACTGAAAAAAAAACATTTTTGACATTGTTCAAACCTATATAAGAGTCTGAACAACGTTCACCGACTCTTGATCAAAAATTTAGCACGCATAAACTTAACAAACGAGGGAACTACTTGTATAGCAAAAAATGAACCCGCATTAGAACACAATGGCTGCTTGTATAAAAACAATCCCTAGAATCCATTGAAACAGAACGTTAAGTCTTTAATGAAAATGCATCGCAAAATATATTCAAATTTGACAAAAAAAAACAAACCTGTTCTTGAAGGACATTTTTCAAAAATGGAGCATTAAAAAATCTCCAATGCCCTTGCTCTAAAATTGCTATCTCGTTACACGGAAAAAAGGGCCTTGGAAAACACTGCTTGCTTAATGCATTAATCGCGTCTAATTAACTAGTTAACCTAGAAAAAAAGAACGGTTCGGATTTCTATTTGTATCATATTCGTTTATCAGAATTTGAGTTTGAGTCATAAGTTCGCTTAAGTTCATATATATCATTGTAAATATTTAGTGATTTGAAGTCAAGTTCAAGTTTCCAGCAGATTTTCAAATTAATGCCCTTGTTTTTGAAATTTTGAATTGAGAAGTATAGATAAACCCAGCAACGTAGCGACAGGTTACATTCAGCAGATGACATAATTGCGCCAATCGTTTAGTACAACTGTATTTGATGGTAAATGCGATCAATTTATTATCCATAGTTAAACAGGCCACAAAATCGTTCATTTTTTTGGAAAACACGCCAAAAAACACTCAAGTACTGTTGCTGTTTTAGTATCTGATCACAGTCAGCTGCCTGTCAAAGTGATAATAATTTGATTGTGGTATAATAGCGCAATAATAGTTGTTTTTCTCTATTTAGCTGTTTTCTCTCGGCTTCTGCCATTTCCATATGAATGATTTCAGGTCCCTCTTCGTTTTTTATTTTTCAATGGCCCTTTCTTTTAGTTCCACACTTTTGCACACAAAGTTGGTTTCATTATATAAGTTTTCTCTCTCTCTTCAACGATCACTTCTCAGTATTTCTCCTCCTCAGCGGGTCACAGTTACAGTCGAAAAAGGTCTAATCTCCTCCGTTCCTGCTTGCCTCTTCATCCTTTGAGGAGCAGACGCCCATCTCTTGAGGTTGTAATTGCTGGCTAATTGCATCTCCTCCTCCTCCTCCCCCCTCTTCCGCTTCCAGTCCAGGGGGGTTATTCTCGGATTGGCGTCCTTGTTGCTTCTCCTCTTCTGTGTTCGCTTGCTGTGTCTGTGTTCTCTTTCCAACCAGTTGTCTTCTACTGATAGCCTAAATAGAGCAAAAACTTTACACTTGCTGATTTGAATAAAGATCCGAGAACTTCAGCGCAGATACTTCTCTAAATCTAGCCACCATTAACGCGTATCGAACACATGCTATTAAATTGCCAATGCTAAGCAGCCAAAGTTTTGCATCCAAGTTTTATCTAAATGAGCCTATTTTATGCGAGTTGGATTAGAAAAAGTGCGATCGGTAAAAATCATTATGCTGGCTTGTGTAAACGGCATATGAAACAAAATACCAACAATTCCGTTTTTGACAAAAACAGTTCTAAAAACAAACAGTTCTAAAATTGTTCATACGGCCAATTGCATGAAAAAGGTAATTGAACTTCTGAAAAAACAACAAGGGGGTATTGGAAAAAAGCGTTTTTGGGGGTTTCTGGAAAAACAGTTTTTGGGGGCTTCTGGAAAAAAGCTTTTTGGGGGTTTCTGGAAAAAAGCTTGTTTGGGGAATTCTGGAAAAAAAAACGTTTTTAGGAGTTTCTGGAAAAACGTCAAGGTGTTCCTTTTTGGGGGGCCAATCGACAAGTTCATCGCGATCACTGCGCTGGCTACTATCCACATGTACACGCGCTACCTGTTCTATTTTCTTTATGTCGTCTGCCAGAATGATGCGCATCTCCTGCAACTGATCCAAAGACAGACTCTCCATCTCGCTCTCCACAATCGGACACAATAGCTGACCCCCACTACTTTCGTGTCCAAACTCACCACCCTCAACTCCTCCCCCACCCCATCCCCATCCCCCTAAAGAACCACCCGCCCCTTGTCCTGTTGGTGACGTCATCAGCGATGCTGAGGCCGCCGATGGCGGGTAGCTGAGCCGATGGGAGGACGTGGAAGAGGTATGCACGTGTAGGGCTCCCAGTTTCCCCACTGCTCCCATGGGGTCAAAATAGTGAGCCTAAAAATTTTTTATTTGGATTTCACATTTCAACGTCTAATTGAGTTTTAGACGTAAATGGCACTACAAAAAGGAATTACCGAGCCTTGCAGTTGAGTGTTTGGGTTGTTTATCAACATCATTTGATCACCGCCAGCACTTCTTGATAGATCCTCGTGACTCACTGAGTGTGAGTGGTTAGTACCCCCGTCAAAACTAGACGGGTGTGACACAGATAGTGGACTTGGACTCTGACTCGGCTGGGACAATGGGGAGGGAGAGGATCCGCCCACTGCACTCCTCGTACCCCCTACTCCGCCAACTATTCCATGTGATGCGCCCCCACTTGGGACTGTGTTGTTTGCCTTTGCCTGGTAGTAGGGACTGTCCCTTCTACTGTTGTGCACTCCTCCACTCAAGCCACTCTCGCTCCCACCACTGCCATAGTTCTGAGCAATAAAAGGCAACTTTTTAAGGTTAGCAAAGTAAGTGCTAAATTTCAAACATAACCCACAGAAAAAAAACGAAAAAAAAGCCTAATATTTTTGAATTTTCGAAGAAAAAAATATATGGCCTTTAAGCTAATCGAATTTCAAAAATGATTTACGATTGACACTTTTCGACACAAGCGAAGACAAGCTGCGCATCACTTGAACGTAGAAAAGCTGCGCAACTTGAAAGTTGTCTGGAATAATGTTATATTTGTCTGGAAGGATGTTATATTTGCGCAAAAAACATCCAAAAACACAATCGTTTAATGAGCACGGCGTTTAATGAAAACTCAAAAACAATAATTGGACTTGTAAAGCAGGAAATTTCCAGTGCACAAAAAAGACAGGTTCCGAGCTCACTCGAACACCAGGCCTTTAGCTTCAAGCATGCGCGTGAGAAAACTGGATCAATAAGTTAACTTTTTCTTGTGCTGGGAAATCCGAAAATTAAAATTCGAAACTAGAAGTCGATCACGTTTTTCGCGACCTTTACACTTTTGCTGTTCGATAGAAGGATTTGCCTTCCTTTCAACAAATGAAATGATCGGAACTTAGAAAGAAATCAAAAGTCAATCCGCGAAAAAGTAAAATAAGAGCGTGGACAAATTGTAAGACTTCCTGGAAAAACGAAAAAAAAAATCACGAAGATTTACATAAGAATATTCACTACGTTAATGACTCTTACAAAGAAGCAAAAAATGAGCCTTGAGCAAAGAGACACAGCGGAGCTTTCAACCACTTCCGATACCAAGCAAATATAGGATTGCAAGTTAGCAGGCAGAAAAAATGAAAATAGCCACGTCAAAAAAAAAGTCAAAATAACCGCATTTACAAAAACTTCCAATTTTTTTCGGATGATATTCAAATTGAAGAAAACTCATCCAACAACAACAGCCGGCATTAAATTAGCATTCAGAAACAATTAAGGAGCGGCAACTGAGCCGACAACAAGATATCACTTAGAGCTACAAATTTCAAAGCTGAAAAATTTGAAACACGCGAAGGTCACTTATCCAATAAAACGTAAGTCGAAAGCATAAAGGGTGTTACTTAGCATTCAAAAATAATGATGAAAACTGCTCAGAACACTCGCAAATTTGGCGACTAAGCGGATAAAATATCAGGAGACTATCGAAAGGCCGATAACTTTTGGAAATGAACATTTTTTTTTTCAATTCGGTAGAGATTGCTCAATTGCTCCCAAAAATCTTCATAACATATTTAAGAGTCTTCGCGACGTTCATTGACTCATAACTACGGATAAACTACCTCTATCTGAACTCACAATAGGCGGTGGTTCGCTTGAATCCAGTGGGTGCGATGACGAGAAAGGGTAGTGGAAGTTGTGGTGGAATACTCTCGCATCCTCAGGGTGGTCATCGTCTTCCAATCCTGCCAGGGAAGACATTGTGGGGTCACTGCAGTTGCGGGGAGAGAGGGTGGGTGATAGGGCAGCCAGAGGCGACAGACGGGGGATGTTCACTGGCTGAGACGCTAATTTAGTATGCACCATACCTATAACAAATCACAAGCCCGATAATTTAACTAGCTTTTGCTCCGACCGGTGGAAACAAAATATGGCGTAGGATGTTTTTAGCCGAGTTTGAATACCTCAAAATAGCTCGTAGGAGGCTAAATGTGGTATCATTTTACAGGCTAGCGGATTTACGGGGTTGGGGGGGGGGCTCACATGGCTTTCACAAGGTGCCCCTTTGATACTATTGTACGACATCTGTTTGCTGACCACCGACGGACCGCACAATAGTATAGATTTGAGGTTTATACTTTTTATGCTAAAAAACACGATTGTTAGTCAGAATCTTCCAAAATCATTTTCTCGTTTTTTGAAAAATCTGCCGCAGTGTAGGAAATTTTCTCAAAATAGGATCTTTGTAGTGTAAACTAGATAGAGGCTAACCTCCAACTTTGATTCCACTACATTTTCAATGTTATATCAGCTATTAATTAGCAATAAACCATAGAACTTTTTACTCGCTCTTCAAGTTAAAAAAATAACTTAAATTTTGAACACAAAAAAAATTGAAAAAATAAAATTAAAATATTTTAACGATATTTCAATTTTTCCTTCATATAGTTTGGTTGAAAGAGTCTATTCTTTTTTGAGTTTCAGGCAAAAATTCGAAGAAAAATACATCACGTTGAAGCTCTTTGAACTACAGGACTCTTATCGTTGGACCTTACTATTATAAAACTATCCCAATTAGAGAAAACTGGGACAATGGGTAAACTTTTTTGATCCGCTGGGAATTCTGAAATTAAAAACCACTTTCGAAACTTTCAGTCATTCACTTTTTTTGGCACATTTCTTATTTTCTAATTGAAGAGTGCAATTTCCATTTCATTTATCCAATGAATTTTCATTGAACCAAAAAAAAACGAAATCAAATTTCAGCGTGAACAACTTTCAAGACTTTTTCTTGAAAAAATATCAGAACGATCTCATTAAGTGTCTTCACTCCGTTCAGGGACACGTCGTCATTTAAGTTTAGATTTTAGAAGCTAAGTCCATGATATGAAATTATTCAATAATTGGTAGATGCTTCATATGATAATGATTATGATACGCATTTAGCTTTCGACAATTTAAGTCGACGCGTTGCAAAACAGCAAAGGGCAAGAAAATACAATTCCAACATACCCATTGGACCCATGAAATCGCCTCCTGAAAGGTGGTGCGACTGGGCCTGGTTCGCGGAGGAGGAGGGCGACTGCATGTTCCACGAGGAGGCCCCACTCGCACTAGTACTGCTGGCCGAATTCACTGAGTCACTCAGTCTACTATTCATTCTGCCCGCTGCATCTTGCGTTGAAGGGGGAGGCGCGAAACCCGCAGAGAAGAGACTATTGCTATTATTATAACTATTCAGTCTCTCCATAAACATTCGGTTGGAGTTCATGTTCGACAGTGACTTTTGATCATAGACTGTTCTGCCGTCTTCGAATAGACGTGTATTGGGATTGTGACTGTATGAGTTGCTGTCTTCAAACATCATCGACATCTCAACCGAAGAGGACTTATCCCCGAACAGGTCTACCTCTCCACTAAAAGATGCACCAGTTCTATTCTCACTCGGCATTGCTGCTCCCGTACCGCCTACAGCTCCTCCTCCGACTGAAAACCATAATTCATCACATCCTGTCATACATTCAAAGATTGGCTCCTCCGTTAAATTACTGAAAAAATATAATTCGCATACACAAGCAAAAATATTACCGATAACGCTACAGGGGAAAACTGAATGAGTAAAACTTTGAGTCTAAAAAATTTCTTAAGTGACGCACGCCAATTATGAGTCTTCATAATTGCTAAGTGACGCAAGCCAATTATGACGCATTAGCAGAACCAGTCAATTTGAAAAAAAAAGAAATTTACCAACTAACATGCCTCAATTTATAGAGTAACTAGTATACCTCCTTCCCTACCTCTACGCTACAGATCCATGATACCTTGAAGCTAAAGTGCTTTTTGTAATATAATAGTCTGTCTTAATCTCCTTAGCATTGGCTGCACTTAATCGCTTGTTATTGATCAAAATGAACACTTTCAAAATGAACACTAATATTTGCTACTAAGGTTGGAAAAATAGAGGGTTCATACGATCACACAAGCTTTGCTTGTGTAAACAAGCAAAGCCGGTTGTTAAATAGATTAGACGAAAGCCTAAAACTTAAGTGTATTCGACAGTCTTCGTAAAAATGGGAAGATGGACAACAGTTGTTGTCAAAAATGACTAGAAAAACAAAACAAAATCGTAAAAAAAAACTAAATTAAAAAAGATCTTTTGCAATTTTTTTTTTGATTTTTTTGAATCCCAAAATGGCGTTAAAAAACTCATTTAGCTAGAGGCGCTAGAAAACTAATTTAAGTAGAGCAAATTTATATTTTCAGCGCGTGAAAAAGCTTACTAACCTTCTATAAAAAGCTAATTATACGCCTGCTTGCTCGCTCTATTCGCTCGAAATTAAACCTAAAAATCTCGAAAATATATTTTAATGACTTTCAAGTTTTTATAATGAAGTTCAAAACACGACTAAAGGGATTTAATATATAACACTCGGTACCTGTCCGATGATTATTTTTGGTACCTGATTTTGTGGGAAAACAAAATTTTACACCACAAAGCTTCCAATTAAAGACCTTATTTTAAAGTGCATAATAGTTATCTTGGCATTACTTGAATAGATTGAGTAAAAACGATTATCACTATTCGATGAATTCAATTTATCGACGAAAACAGCTTTTACCATCATTTAGGCTATAGTCAAGATAAATTCCTCCAACATAAAGGTTGGTAATTTTATTGACATTCGGATTGTTGTGAAATGTATACAAAATAATGCCATCTTTTGTCCAAACACTTAGAATACGGCTATCACTTTTCATCATTTTTAAAAACACGGATCGCGCTGGGCTCAGATCTTCGAATATTTTAATTTCTTTCTTGTCCGTTGACTTCGCTAGTTCTTCCTTTTTCCGCATACGATCAATTTTCGCAGCCCTTTGTGAAAACTTGACAACTATAGGTTTAATAGCTCCTTTTCCAGTTGGTAGGCGGTGTGTAATGGAGATAATTTTTCCTCAATGCAGACATGAACTAATTTTGAGGGTTCTAGCACCTTTTGCAAGGTTTCTTCTGACTTCTCATTGAATGTTTTTTCCGTGTTCATCGGTTTTACCCTCCTCTCTTAGCCCAAAAATTTTGACTATCACTTCTGTAATATGTTTCCAGCTTTTCTGTCACACACTTTGTCATCACGTGATTTTCGCTTTCGCTGAATTAAAGACCTTGCTCCACTTAAGCTATAACTTAGTAGGAACTGCATTGCTGATTGCTTTTTCTACCGCAGAACTTATCGAAAGTAACTTTGTGTCGCTTTCGTCTTCGCTAAGTGGGCTCAGAACTTTTGGATCAGACTCCTGCAGTGCTCTTCACTGCAGGAGTCTGATCCAGATATCGCAGGACGGGAACGTTTGCTTCAGTGCTGTTGTTTTCTTCTACTTGCTTTTCAGTGTTTTGAACTTCTAATGAATTGGGTGGAGTAGTATTCATGTCTCTACTGAAACTATTTAATAAGTTTATCACAGCAATTAGGCTAATAAGCATTTTAATAACCACTAGGTACTCACATAAAGGAGAGTCATAAAAATGAGGACTGCCCACTATCAGATTAACTGCCCCTCCCCCACCCAGACCACCAATGCCCGTCTCTTGTTGTCCTCCCGAGGGGGGATCCCCTAACCAACTGAAGCTGCCTCCACTACTCAATCTCTCCCTCTCCCTCTCGTGCGAAGTTGCTACCGCTGTGTTGTGACGCAATGACGGTGATGCAATAGGGACTCCCCCACTGCCACTTGCTCCTCCCCCTGGCACAGAGGGTGGCGAGGGTGTGGATCGGGAGGAAGAGAAGAGAGCGTGACCGAACCAGGGATTGCCTCCAGTCTGATAAAAAAAGCTTTCAGCAACAGACACTTTTAAAAAAAAGCAATTAAGAAAAAGTTTCAAAAAAACTTGTGAATCGTCAAAAAAAAGTGCCCTTCTCTTTTTTTGATTTCCCACATTTCTTTATTCGTTTTCGATCGAATGTGATTATAGCACGTTTCCTCAGTTCAACAGCCGACATTTCAAGGCAACTCAAATGAACCCAAGACTGAACGTAATATCAGGACTTATATGCAACAAAACAGCACCACAATGCAGAAGCCTCAGAAAAGCTTCAACTTAATGGAGCCATAGTTCACGTTAAGTTCTGATTTAAACTTCCGAATGCTTGTAGCTTCGAAAACAAAATATACAAAAAACTTGAAGATTTACAGAGATTCTCAAAATGCGGGATAAACTCTGCATGATATGATGGCAATTTTGTACATGTTAATAGTTATGTCAACTGTTGCAGCTCGCTTTTGGACCTAAGAAGCTGTGTTACACGAAGTAAATCAAAAGATCCTCACTTCGGCTCTGGACGTCTCAACAAGCTCCCGATCGCCTTGGATTTGTACAAATAACCCTTGACATAAGCCCTGGCGGAATAATAATGAAAATTGCAATTTTTTAATTCCCGGGATTGGTTACAGTGATTTTAAATTTGATTAAATTTACGAATCTACTTTTTAAGCTCACCTGCTTGCGAGGCTGTTGGACTGCCGCGGTGGTCTTGACCACACGGGTGGGACTGTTATTGCCAAGACACTCTACCCCAGGCAGCAGCGAATTATCATCTAAAACAAAATTATACTGATCACTAACAAGCGCTTAGTTGTACAGGCGAGATAACATTGAGCTTGCAGTCATTTAAAAGGCCTACTCGACAGGTATATAAGCGATAGGATCTCAACAGTTTAAGGGTCCAGAAGTGCCTCTCGTGGACGACCCGACGGTAGTGCGAACAGCCGCAAATGGCACTTACCCTACCCTACCCTCCCAAGCAGGGGAGCACAAGAAGCGTATCGACCATTTTCTTTGAAACTTAAAAATCAGCTTCATATTCTTTAATTATTCAAAATCTACGAAAAAAAGCATGGACTTTTCAAACTCACGTTTAAAGCAAAAATAACCCCGTAGACAAAGACTTACCTGGTTGCAAAGAAATTTGTTCAGCTCTTAATCCAATGCCGCTACAGTCTCCTCCTCTTCCATCCAGTTCGAAGGATCCAGAGCCAACTAGACTGCTTCCTTTATGCTCTTCCATTCCAGCCTGTCCAACTCTGGTCGCCACTCCCCCTTTTGCAACTGCCGAAAAATCTACAGACGGGTTATTTTGGGGTACATTTTGTTCCATGGCTTGCTGCACTGGATGACGTCTCAGCACTTGGCTGTAACATCCCTTCTGTAGAGATTGTGCTGTCTTGCTCGATCTTGAACCTTCAGTGCTCCCTGACACTTGACCTCCGCCGATTCCAGTTCCTACTGAAGCTGCTTGAACTCCAATTGACCTGCCAACTTCGCTCCCAGATGCTTCTTCATTATTGTTCTGGTCCTTTTCCCTCTGCTCTCTGTTCCACCAATCTCCGACTGAATTCCTCTTGGAACCCAATTTTCCCGAAACATCTGCAGCTCCTCCAGCACTTGCATCAAAGGTCGAACCAGAAGCTGACGCCAACGTGACTCCCCCACTTCCTACGTTGTTCACATTAACCCCTGTATTCTCCTGGTGGGAGAACGCACAATACACTCCCCTGGGACATCTACCTCCTGTCTGCTGGAAGTCATGACACTTGGTCGTCTTGTAGATCTGCACAAAACATCAGAAACCATATAAAAAAAATTTAAAGCTGAATGTTTTTTTTTACCATTTTCAGATTTATAACCAGCAGATTGATTCTTCAGAAATCAGTAATCCGTGTTCATTCTAGAATTCAAATCAATGTATCTAGAATTTCTGTAAATAATCAGTAACTATGAACATCACGGCCACAGTTGTCTTGCATCAGCTGCAAAAACAACAGCACTTACATCTGGATGAAACTGCTGCTCAACTCTTGTATGACAAAATCCACACTGATCCCCCTCTTTACACACACTCGGTTCACTCCACTCTCCTCCGTCCCCACCTCCTGCCCCACTCTTACCACCCCCTCCCCCTTTCACAGTCGCACAGGGGGTGTGTCTGTAGCTGTATACGAAAGGAGAGCGTCGTCTGTCTTTTGTGTTATGAAATAGGGGACAGGCAAATCCTTGTCTGCATGCACCCCTACTCACACTACTTCCCCCTCCTCCTCCCCCAGAGCTGCTTCTCTTACAAGGCTGACTCTTGTAGTTGCGTAAGATGTAGTCTCGATCTATAACACAGCATACATCTAATGTCAGATTATGCTAGTAACACAATGTACTTCCAAAAAAAACCCGAAAAGAATTTTCTGGCACTTTTCCAGTCTCCCACTCCTTTTAAATACATTTATGAAACTTTAAATACATTTACAAATTCAATACCGGAAATTGCGTAATACAGTAGGGTTCAAAAAGTTGTTCAAAGAAGTTTAAAAAAGCTGCTCGTATCCTAAGAAAAAATTTCATCCAAACAGTTTTCAAGTTTTTATGAACAGCAAAATAATTTGAAGTAGCCAATCAGCGCACATCAAAAGGGTAACCGGCAAAGATCCGAATTTATTTCATCGATTCGAATTTATGTGTTTTGAGCGCAACTTGCACTACAACATGAAAATAGCATGGCAGCTAGTCGAAAGAGTTTGAGACGAACCCCAGTCGGAAAAAAAATTGAAAAAAGCCAAAAAAATTATCACCCAAATTTTTTATACATTTGTCTCGAACGAAAAAAACTTACAAAACCCGATATGCAGAACTATGGCAACTTTCAAGAAAACGATTGCCAGCGTTTAATTAGATTTAATTTATTTAGCGATTATTAGGCAGACAAGTCATGTTCCGATTTAATAGCGCTTGCTAACGACAAGCGCATTTTTGCCATAAAACTCAATCCAGGAAAAAAACACGCTTTTGGATCATGTGCTATAGTCGCGAAACGCCTTTGTATCCAAAAAACAAAGAATTGTCATAAATATTTTTTGGATTGTTTTTTTAATTAACTTTTAACGAGCCTTCATAAAATTCAATATGCCATTACTTCGAAATGATTTGCAGGGAAAATGCTGACCCTAACTAAAATCAGGATGCCAAGTTGTTTAAAAAAAATAAGTCCCAATATAAAAAAGAAAAAAATTAAGTTTGCTGTTCGATACCCGAGTTTCCCTTCCTTTGAACAAAAGAAATGAGCTGAGCCTAAAAGACTGAGTCGAAGCAGAACTTTTCAACAATTGCGATACAATTAAAACATTGCATCGTAAGATGTTGAATATAAAAAAAAAAATTGAAAAAAATAAGCTGAAAAAAATTACTGGAAAGAAGTCGAGAAAACTAAATCTCATACATTTCTCTCGAATCAGGCTCAAAAACAGCCTTAGCAAGCAATGAGAATCATAGACCGAACGGATAATTAGACAAAAACTTCTGTTGATCCTCGTTAAGCCGAAAACGAAACTGTAGTAATAAAAATATTTCAAGCTAAGAAGTTTTTAAAATAAAATTTGTGGCAATCCATCCCTCCTGAAACCAACTAACCTCTCCAGCGTGGATCTTCGTTGGCCTCGTTTCTCTCCTTGTCCAGTGCGGAGGGGAAGCTAGCATCGGGGGAAGAAAGACAACAAGCAACCTCCCGCTCCTCCAAAGTGTCTACCACTGCACTCCTGGAACAAGCACAGTGCACACTAGTAAATTACATCAGATAGATTACTATATCAAACATAATGTTGCGACCTCTAACTGGATATAAAAGTTATGATCCGTGTTTCCTCAGGCAAAAAATGTCGAAGTAGTTTGGATTAAAAATAGTTTTCCGCCTCTGCATCAAATCATGTTTAGCGTGAACAAATTATAAAAATACCGGGCCACCGCTAAAATGGTCGCACGTAGGGTATCTTTTTATTGAACAAAGGACTTCAAACAACAGTTTTTAAGGATACAATAATTCATTCACTTTCTTCAGAAGTCAAAAAGCAAAAAGAATCTTTGTTTCACTAAATCAATTAATGCTTTTTCGTTTTGAGCCAATGGATAATTTTTTGAATTTGAGCCACTAACTTTACCTATAAAACATGACTTACACAGAGGCTAAGCTGAGCTTCTCACCATTTGCGATACAACTAGATCTATCAAAATAATTGAAGATAAATGTGAAACAAAAGAATGCAAAATCAGCATCGTAGCAAAATCAACCACGCGGTGACAAAGTCGAAAATAATTGAAAAAAACTCTTCAAGCCATTTTTTTTAAATTCAACAGTAATTGAAAATTTTACGTCCCCCTTCCCCTCAAGACACAGAAGCTTTTTTCGCGCATCGAACGACGCAAAAAGAGGCTACAAAGCCGATATAAAACAAGCCGCAAAAAAAAAGAAAAAATCAACACAGAGGCGAAGCTGCGCTTCCCAAACACTTGCGAGAACACGACCAAAAAAACAGCTCTATCAAGTGAAATAAGAAAAGCAGAAATGAGCCTCGAATTAGCAAAAACTCGGCTGCGTGTAGGATTCGAATCTGCGACCTACTACAATCAAGAGATTTTGAGTCTCACCCACTATCCACTGAGCCACACAAGCTTAACAACCGACAAAGTTTAGCCACGAATAAAGCAGCATCATATGCTAATAACTTGCCAAAGCGATTCAGTAAAAGTAGAAATTATGCATTTCAAAAAATTGCGAGATATCTTGAGTTAGAAAATTTCTGAAATCGAATTTTCATTTTGTTATGTTGTTTGAAACAAATCACTTCATACCATGAATTAAAAACGCATCAACTGTGTTAACTTCAAAGCACGTGCTATGAAAAAGCTGTGAAGGTGCCCCAAAAGTGGCATTAATATTTGCGACTTAGGTTGGAAATAAAAAGAAGGTTCGTTTAAATACACTCTTTTCGCAAGTGTAGTAAACAGAGAAGGACAACTGCAATTAACTTTCAAAGCTCAGAGGTGAACCTAAAAATTGTCTTTCCTAGCCGACAAAAATAGGCCGAAATAATTCGGGCCGAAAAAAAAGAAATCAAAAGTCAAAGTAAGTAAAGTTACAAGTAAATCAAACACTAAAATCACCATTCAAAACATGCGCGCAGCAAAAAAAAAACGATTCCAAGATGTGGCAACTAAGACGACAAAAGATAAGCAGACAAATAATTGGCCGAAAAATTTATTTGAAATAAAATTTCCCGTTTGAATATAAAATAGGTCCGACCAACGACCTTTGTTTCCCAGACTCGTTACCTCCAGGCTAAAAGGACCGGAAACGCTAAAAAAAATGAATTAGTTATGATACAAGGTAACACTCGAGATAAGTCCAGATGAAATGAGTCCTGTGAACGAAGTTATTTACGGGAACAAAAGTCTAGTACCCGATTGCAACACATTTGCTAATGGCAAGGGTAATGAACATCATGAAAAAATCAAAAAATAGGCATAACTTCTTGACTTAAGTACTTGTCCAAAACCACAAGACACTCAATTGTTTTTTAATTTGTTTAAAAATGCCCTAATTTAAGGCACATTTGATGCTGACGCAAATAAGCCGGCAAAATAGCTGACAAATAGAAGTCAGACAAAAAATTTTGACAAGCGGACAATTTTCCGCTCACAAAAACAGGTCCTGGCCGGATTCGAATCATTGACTTTTGTATTCATAGGCAGGTGAGTTAGAGCTTGGCCACATGCGCGAAGTAACGTCTGACGTTTGATTTAATATCAGCCTAATTTAAAATTATTCAAGTGATTCTGTTAAACTAGTTCAATATATGCGATTAAAACTTGTTATCAACTGTCGAAACCAGCCTGAGTTCTTGTGGTCCGTGTGCATAGGGGCAGTGTCCTCTCTCTTTCTCCAATCTGCACTTGTGAAGATCCTTGCCACTGTCCTTCGGATTCTGACCTCCTGTTGCTGCCATAGGGTAGTGACAAATACTGGTCTTGTAGAATCGAGGGTGAAATTTCCGTTCTGTGTCACCCGCATTGTGGTGCAGATACTTGCAGCTGAAAAGTATACTTCCCAATAACAACATTGGTGACAATGATTTACTTTTGTTCCAAACATTGTAGCAAAATTTGGTGAACACAGACTGAAAGAAGTAAGACTATAGATTGCTAAAGGGTTGTTGGGCAAACTAAATATATGAAGCCAACGAAAAAAGGCAAAGGAAAGTTTCAAAATTTTCAATGCAACCAATCGTGTTATCTTTTGAAAAAAAAAGACAAAACTCCGTTTCAGCGAGTTCATTTTTCTTATAGCCAACTAATTTTATTAGGCTGATGAGCGGTTGCTCTAATACCACATTTCACTTCCCTGGTATAAAATAACAATACATCGAACTAAATGCATTCAATTCTGGAAACTTTGCTATGATGCTGTTATTCGTGTCTTTTCTTCATCTACCATTAAATAAAAATTAGGCGAGACATACCTGGGTATTCACACATTTCGCCCCAGGAATCTTAAACTAAGAAGCGGCGATTGATTAATTGTGTAAGTTAGGGGCGAAACGTGCGAGGACGAAATGTGCCACTAAATTTAAGAAGGGCGAAATAATGTGTATGATGCGACATGTGGCACATTCACATACCTGTCGCCATCCGAGCACTGTCCAGTCTCGAGTGAGTATTTGAGGCAGTATACATGCGGAGAGTAGGAGTAGTAGTTTTCTCCCCTCTCTCTGTCTCTTTCCATGCTCACGCGGCGTCTCCTCTGAGCTCGAAAGTGGAAAGAAAAGCAACCAAACGGCTTGTGAAGTCGACATCCGTTCACTCCCCCGCTCGCGAAATCAACGCATTGCTTCACCCGAAATTGACCCAGGTACCTATAATAAGAGCATTCATTGTAATGGGCGATTTTGTTGCAGTTTTTTAAGCTTTAACATTTTCAAACTTTATATGGCCATCCTACTCGTCTTACAACTACTTGCCTATTTAAATATATTTTACCTCAATTCATGAAGATGATAATTACATGGACGCCGTTCAACCCAATACTTCTCAACGCATAAGCGATACAGAGAAATAATAATTAATTTAAAAAAATACCAAACACTTTTGTTAGTTTTTCCAATTTCAAAGCTTAAATCAAAAACCGCCTAAACAATAAGCCCCTACTTAGAGAAACGACGTTTTTAACTTTCTAGTTTCGCAGAATAAAGTATATCTCATTAAATTTCTTCGAATTTCAGGAATCTTTCATGATTTGGCACTGATTTCATTTCAAACTTTATTTGAGAAAATTCGAGCAACACCTTCCTTCAAGCAAATGAATTTGAATTGAACTTCTGTTGATAGAAACCAAAGATCCAACCGCAAATAACAAATTGAGCGCTAGCAACGAAAAAAAACATAAATAACTGTCTTCACTACGTTCCTCGACACTTGGAAATCATATCAGGATTATCGCCACTGCTTAGCAGAAAGCTGCCTTCAAAAAAGCAGGCACTTTTTCGAGAAAAGCAAGAAACAATAAAAAGAAAGCCAGTAAGATATGAAGAGTATTTTAACAGATCAAAAAACACGCAAAAGCCAATGAAAAAACGCTTAAACAGTGAGTACGCTATAAACAAAAAAATGAGCTAAAAAACGTTAATTTAAACACTCGTGTAAATTTCAGAAACCTAATTTTCAACAACCTTAAATTCCACTTGAATTATCGATACCTAGCGACAAGGGGAAGACTGGAATTTGGAAAAAAAATTGTTTTAGAAGGTAGAAAATGAATGGGATTTAACTCAGCAACGCATTTTGGCCGGGGGATTGTGAGTTTTTGACGTTAACTAAGTTTGTGAAACTAAAACTGAAAATAATTTAACTCAGTTCTGAACAGTTTGACTTTTTCTCAATTAAATTTTGACAAAAAATGAAATGTTGATGATCTGGATTTTTAGCTAAGAATTGAAAATATACCATCGAGACAAAAAATAGAGCTTTTAATTATTTCAAATTTACGAAGGGGGAGTTTTTCTTAGCTAAACGGCTTTTTGGAGTTATAAACCCCGAACTGGTGCTTAAGTGATTTCAAGATGAGCTGCGAAATTTTTAGTGGTACCTTCATTATTTTATCGACAAGGAAACATCTCTCTTTTAAAAAAAACACAGTAAACATAGCCAACCGACAGTTAGAAAAGAATTCATAAAACGCAACGAAACAGAAAAAACTAGCGTGCTTTGCAAAAATTCTCGAATTACAAAGAAAATTTTTTATATCCTTATAATTCTTCAAAGTTTTCAGACTAAATATTAATGATCATTTGTAGAATTAAATTAACTCAATTGGCTCTTTTGCCTTCCCCCCTCCACCTCACACGAACATGAATTTTATGATGTAACGGATAGTTTTACAAGGTTAATTATGAAGACCAAATATGTTTGTCATAACATAATTAGTCAGCCTTCCATCTTTCATAACAATTGAACAAAAAAACATAATTTTAACTAGTAAAATTTGGCAGGTGCGTGGGAAGGAAAAATAGCTACACAGTTTGAGAAAAACGTATTAACAGGTGTCATTTTGGTTCGTCTCAGACATCCATAATTGAAATCCAACTTTCAAATTAGAATTTGATCATGTTTTTTGTGACGTTCCTTGTTTATGCTGTTTGATAGTGAAGTTTGACTTCTTTTTGACAAATGATTTGAATTGAAAAAAAAAAACAGATGTCAAACCACGAAAAATTAAATTTTGCGTACGAAAGAAAATTTGAAGACCGTTCCTGAAAAAAAAACAATCATTTCGTCCACTTAAGAAGGTTAACCACCGTCATGATTCCCGCTCCTAAGTAAACAAAGAGTAATGAACAAAATGATTTGATTTTTTTTGATAATAAAATATCTTTACTCTTCGAATATTAAAAAAAAACAATTTATGATTGATGTTTTTTCAAAAATAATCAATAGAGAGTAGGAAAACAGTCAATGACAGCAAAAAAGCTTCTGACATGTTTTTTGAAAAATCTCAGCTTTCGAATTTCAGAGAAAAAAAATAGATACCGTTAGAGCTCTTTAAATTTCTAGAACAATTAATGATCAGCACTTTTTTTGATAAAGTTTGAGAATAACCCTCAAGACTTCATTAGCAAAACAAATCATTAAAGAGAAAAAATTCGATTACGCTGAATAAGACGTTTGCAATTGTAGCATAGAAAATTATTGCATTTTCAATTTTTCAGCATAAGCGCGTTCACTTAAACATATTAACTTTCCAATTGAAGACAAAACCGACAGGTTCAGTGAGAAAAAAGCCAGAAACTCGTATGAAAAAACTTATTTCAATAATGAATTTAATATCTAAATAGAAAACAGAAGTGAAACTAAGCCGGCACGAAAAATTTCTCAAGCACGAATACATACATAGCGCGAAACAATAAGATCCGGCTGGGATTCGCACCTCAGATTTTTGAAACTTTCCACTTACCACTTTACTAAGTAGCCAGCTGCACAAAAGTAGTTGATGTTTCATTAATAAAGCAAGCTAAATTTCAAAGAAACTTGAAACAAAATTTTTTGGATAGACAGAGGCGAAGCGGAGCCATACATTACAAACCAGTTGAGGAAAACACAGTTGAGGAAAACCAGCAAACCAGTTGAGGAAAACACAGGTTTCACTTTGCAAACACTAGTGACAACACGACAAAAAGCAGCTCTAGAAACTGCCATAAAAAAATAAGCCTCGAATTTGTAAAAATTCGGCTAAGTCTAGGATTCCACCTGCGACCTGCAATCTAGACCTAATACACTCACACAGAAAAAACTTATTTTATCAAACGACGCAAAATGAGGCCACATAGCCGATATAACATAAACCGAAACATCTTGAGCCATTTAAAAAAAAACCTGAAACTATGCCAAAGCGATCGTTATTTATAGCAAACATGAAATAGCAAACTTCGAATAGGATAGGTATTTAATATTAGGACAACGGTTGCTTACTCTTCGAACCGGTGTTGAATGGAGTTCTATTAAATGGTTTAGCAAAAAACGGAGCTCAGAATTAGGAATCACTCGTCCTAGCGTCTGCCGCATAGTAACTTCAGTTTCCAATCAGACGCCACCACATAAAAACAATCAATATATGATGTTAATGCAGCAAAAAACACAGACTAGGGGTCCAGTCACAGCCGGAAGTAACTCTTTGATAACTTCAAATGAACTGATGCAAAACGTTATGAGTAATTTCCAAATGTCAAAAATTGAAAAGGTCTTGGCTGATTTTTCATCAAAAGTACTAAAAAAGGCATGGCGAAGGAAATCAGAAAAACATTTCAGTTTGATTGATTTCTTAAACTCAAAAGTGGCGTTATGGAGAAATTGAGCAAGTCCACAAAACAGCTCAAAATAACACTGATTGGATATTTAACAGGTCCATAGCAGATTCATGGCCAAAATTGGTAAAATTAGCCCATGCAGGGGAAACGCCTTCAAGTTGTTCTTTGCAGTTAACCCTTAATTTAAGAATTGGCAAGGTAGTTTTTAACAAAATCAGAACTGTCCTTTTGAACTGTCAAATTACCTTCCTAGGTCCAAAATGGTTCTTCTAATATGGAGCCTAGTCGCTTATACAGCAAAATTTCATAGGACCTGTTCCTTGATTGAACTCCAAATCTCAGATTGGCAGGTTAATTTTGGAGGATTCGAGGCGTGGTTTTCGAGAAAAATCAAGTTTCCAAAAAGCACTAGCAAACAACCTTCATGAAAAACTTAATTTATTGAGCAAGAAAATTTTCTTCAAAAATTAAGACAATGCAGCTAGATCAAAAAAATCTGCAAAACCTCTTCTTTTTATTGTACCCTTAATAACAGATTTGGCAAGGTAATTTTTGAGAGAAGTTAAAAAGTTTCCATAAGAGCAAAACCTGAAAACTTCACATTTTCTATAGACATAACTCAAAAATTGGTCGAATTGTCAAATATTTCACCTATTAACTCCATTGCTGATTGCTTGCCAAAACTAAAAGAATCAGTTGATGCTCGAGATGTCCCTACAACTTGTTCTTCGGTTTCACCATAAATCTGAGATTTAGCACAGTAGTTCTCCGAAAAAATTCAAACAAACGGTCAACATTTCAAAACGTGGAATTTTCGAACACCAAAATTGATTTTCTACAAAAACACAGGCGTAGCAAAATAAAGATAGAAAAATTCCGCAGAGTTAACCCCTTCAACTCAACCATTACTCACGAATTTGGCAGGTTAGTCTCCAGGAAAAATTTTTGAAAAATGGCCAAAATTTCAAGAATTAGACTTTGCTTAAGTCAAAACTAAATTTCTAGACAGACATGCTTCTATGTTTTCTTTGGGCCCTTAATCTCAGATATTGCAGCATGGTTTTAGATTTTAAAAATTCAAAAGTTACCAAAAAATGGTCAAAACTTTAAAAATTTGACAATTTATATTTCTATAACTTTTTTCCACAAAAAATAGGGCGTACCGGATAGTGTTTAAAAAATCCTTATACCGTTTCTTGTAATTGAATTTATGATCTAAGATTTCTTTTTCGGCACGGTAGCTTTCTAGACACAAAATAATTTCGAAGACACGATCAAGTTCTAAATTTGGGCATTCTCTAGGGCCATAGTTAGTTTCTACAAGAACAAGGCGTAAAAGCTTATGCAGGTGAGATTCCAAAGAAATTTTCTTTTGTTTGAAGCCTTTAATGATTTCAGATTTGATGGGGTAGTTATTGAAAACTGGAAAAAAACGCCAAAAATTACTCAAAAGCCAAAAATACAAAAAAAGAGACTAGCAAAACATACGTCACTGTGCCAGTCGGTCATATTTGGAAGTTTGACCTTGGGAGAAGCAAAAAACACTTAATTTTGGGGTGAAATTTAATTTTTCAAATATTCGAATTGAGCCTGTCATGCACGATTTTCTTGCGATAACTGAAAGTCAAAAAAGAGAAGTCAGAACAATCGAGTGACAATCGCGGGAAAGTTGCAAGATAAATCAGTAGGAAATTGCTATTCGCAATTTCCGTCACAGTAATAATCTAGAGTAGAGCTGTCCCATTCGAAACAGAAAGAAGCGTATTCCCACGAACTGGATTATTGTGACTTGACTGGAGTATTATTCTAAACTGGACTAGAGTGAACCTTCGGTGGAAAGGTGGACAGCTTGAGTGTCCCAATGGTTCACGAGAAACTATAGTCTAGAGTACAAACTTGTTCTTGTTGTTAAAACGGACAAACATTAAACTCATTTTAGTTACATTATTTAATTCTCGAGTTAATTACCGACTGAAGTACTTCCCTTTCTTGAGCGTGCTACAATGTGAGTACTAATTTAAATTTCTAGAGTGTGTTTTATAATTGTTATGTTGAGGTAAGGCGAGTTTTAGGTTGATCTATCTGAAATGGATCAAAGTTCCACTGTCTAATAAAAAGTAACTTAACGGATTGTTCCGACCCGGTTTTTAACGGCGTTCATGTATTTTGGGTATCTAGAGACCTAAGTATGGGGACGTTCCTAATTCTAGAGTGGGGGGATATTTTAGTAGTAGCCTTTAAGCTGTAACGGGTCGTAGTCTCATGTCACAAACGAACCGAATTGGCTCCGACTGATTTGAGGTAGAAAAACACAAGAGATAGTGTCCCTGACTCTTGAGCCAATGGTTATAGGGCCTATTTTTCTTAAGCCTCATGTGTGACTGCAGTAGACGAATGTTACATAGTGTTTTTATGGCGCTCCTGGGTGTTTACGACATCAAGACTACGGAGTCGAACCCACTTGAGAAAGCTTCGGGCTGAATGCCCATTCTAGAGTACCGGCGGTGCGGTTCGACAGGAACGTGCAAACCTTCCGGTTGTACCGCGATAGCTTTTTAAGAAAACTCGAGAAAACTTCCTGGTACGCTCTCCGAACGAGGCTTAGCTAACCGAGTAAAGGGGGGCAACTAGGGGGACAAAAACACGAGCAAAAAGACAAAAAGCAAAACAAAAAACCAAAAAAGAGTACAAAAACCATAAAACGAAAAAAGACAGTGACTTTGACACCAGATTAGTTGGATCAAACCTTTATATTAATTAAATAGTATACCCATACTGTTTTACAAGTTCGATCGTTTCGATCAACCTAGTAATTTAATCCAGTAACCTTAATAAAGAGCCCGAGTGTGGGGCGTTGTCAAGGGTTTTCAGATAGCTTGGAACTTAGCTGAACCAATAGGAGACTCGACTGGAAGAGGTGACCAGCCGAGTGGGAAAGTGGTTCAGGAGCACTTGAGCTGAACCAATAGGAGACTTGACTGGAAGAGGTGACCAGCCGAGTGGGAAAGTGGTTCAGGAGCACTTGAGCTGAACCAATAGGAGACTTGACTGGAAGAGGTGACCAGCCGAGTGGGAAAGTGGTTCAGGAGCACTTGAGCTGAACCAATAGGAGACTGGACTGGAAGAGGTGACCAGTCGAGTGGGAAAGCAGCCAAGAAGGATTTGGCAGTTCTCCAGTTCTCAAGTTGGGCAGAACGGGTATCGTTAAAATTCACATTACAATATAGGAAATAAGTGTAAAATTGGATAAGCGATATCCCCCGGCTTTGAGAAACGTTTTTACTTGAGCAGGCCTGGAGACAGGTCTACGGTTTTCTCTTGAGAGGCTTAGCACCCGGCGCTTAAGGTAATTTTAGGCTTAAGAAGGGGGGCTAAAAAGGGGGGAGGTTAGAAGGGGGGCTGGTTAAGTTAGAAGTGAGCGGTTGTAAATTGTAAAAAGGGGGGAAATTAGAGTAACTAATTGGTCGACATCGTTGATTTAGTTACATTAGTCATTTACACGCGTTGGTCATAGGAGGCGGATATCCAAAATTGGAATTAGGTTAAGGTAGGTACCCTGGTCGGATCGGTAGGGGGGAACGGACACAGACAGTTTTTGTGATACCCCATAAGATCGCTAGCAGGGGGGAAGGAAACGCGTGGCAATTAGGTACCAGACATTTTTTCGATAGAAGGTAGACATTTGTCACCTTTGAATTTTAGGTGGGCTCATCCGTCCGTTTTTATTACTTTTTCTAGCTTGGATTTTTGTTGCATTTTGGTGAGGATTTGTGTTTAGTTTTTAGACGAACAGGTGATCACAAGATACCTGCGCACAGGTTTTGGTCTCAAGTTGCTTGGAACATTGAAAGAGAGGTAATTAAAAAGAAATAAGAAAAAAGGGGGGGGCAGCATTTGGCTTTTAAGAGAGGGTTTTTGGGAAAATTTTACTAGAGCTTGAGTGGTGGTACAAGGTACAGTGAATCAAGAAGTCCCCATAACGAAGAAGAAAGAGGTCCCACCGCTCAGACACTTGTCAACAGTCTTGGGGCAGTGCCAAAGAAGTCCTGGGACAGTGTTGGACCAGAACAGTCTTGATACAGTCTTGGGACAGTGGTCTTGGGACAGTGGTCGTGGGACAGTGGTCTTGGGACAGTGGTCTTGGGACAGTGGTCTTGGTACAGGGGTCTTGGGACAGGGTCTTGGGACAGTGGTCTTGGGACAGTGGTCTTGGGACAGGGGTCTTGGGACAAGGGTCTTGGGACAGTGGTCTTGGGATAGTGGTCTTGGGACAAGGGTCTTGGGACAGGGTCTTGGGACAAGGGTCTTGGGACAAGGGTCTTGGGACAGTGGTCTTGGGACAGTGGTCTTGGGACAGGGGTCTTGGGACAGGGTCTTGGGACAAGGGTCTTGGGACAGTGGTCTTGGGACAGTAGTCTTGGGACACTAGCCTTGGGATAGTAGTCTTGGGACAGTAGTCTTGGGACACTAGCCTTGGGACAGTAGTCTTGGGACACTAGCCTTGGGACACTAGCCTTGGGACAGTAGTCTTGGGACACTAGCCTTGGGACAGTAGTCTTGGGACACTAGCCTTGGGACACTAGCCTTGGGACAGTGGTCTTGGGACACTAGCCTTGGGACAGTAGTCTTGGGACACTGGTCTTGGGACACTAGCCTTGGGACAGCAGTCTTGGGACACTGGTCTTGGGACACTAGCCTTGGGACAGTAGCCTTGGGATAGTACTCTCAGGAAAAGGGTCTTGGGACACTGACGAAGTACTGGGACAATACCGAACAGTCTTGGGACAGCAGAAGGAAGCCTGGGACGGTACAAAGAAGAGTAGGGACGGTAACTGGAAGTCTTAGGACAGTATAAAAATTGAAGTAAAATTACAACAAGTTGTTTTAAGACAGAACAAGACTAATTGGAACCCGGTACGGTTGGGACCACAAATAAAGAAAGTTACTCGAAGATTTTAGAGAACTGGAACAAGGTTTTTATCACGTTGTATATTTTCATTTAAGAATTTGTTTCCACAAATTTTTTTTTTTTATTTTTATTCTTTTTTATTCTTAGAATAGAATTGTGTATATAATAATATTGTAAATAAGAGCAATTGTAAATAGAAATAATGAGACGGAGTAGGGTACCGGTGCTTGAAAAAAGGTCAAGTGGATCAAACACGAAATATAACTCGTCGCTGCGTGGAACGACATCAAGGGGCCCAAGCAAAACAAAAAATAACTTTTCAGTTAGCATGGTCAGCACGAGGAGTGGCACCGAGAGCAAGACGCGAGAAGATGCGAGGGAAAAACAGGTGGAGCCTACAATCGAAATCGACCTAGAGACACCAGACCAGAGCGTAGATGAACTGGAGAAAAAGAAGACGGAGTCAACTCCAATGCCCAATGCAGAAGAACCAAACCCGAAACCCATAGAGTTCTCACCAATAGACAATGTGGAAGATGCAATAGGCAACACCGAAGAGACGGTGAAAGAAGACTCTCAAGTAAAAAAGACATCTTTTACAGAAAGGTTGGCGATGATGGTCGGAATAAAAACGAAAGAAAACATGACTGAAGAACCAAAAGCTGAAAGAGCACGAACATTTGGGACAGTGAGCACGAAGACGACAGAAGCCAATCCAAGAGAGGAACAAAATAAAGCAGAAGCTACGGCCGAGGACAGACCGACGGCTGACCATGAAGAGGCTACTATTGAGCTAGGTGACTTGATGGCGAAACTGAATCAGATCGACAAAAAACGCACAGCGAAGAGGACAGAGAAGTGATAAGAAAAGAATTAAGATACAACAAACACGAGTATCTGGATAGTTATTTTAACCTGGCTAAGGCAACAGATGAGAGACTCAAGGAGATGTCAGATAAGGTAGAAACCACCAATGAAGAACGAGATAAGAACATCAAAAAAGATATGCAACAGTTGAAAAACCGATATGATGATGTCAACAGCCAATTAGGTAGCCTGGAAAAGAGAATGGACACAATGAGCAAGAATCAGGCGAAAGTTCATGTGCAATACAGACGAAATTGGATGCAATCTTGAGAAATTCTACCTCACAAGAAAGACCGGCAGCGGATCGCACGCAAGGCACCAGAGTTGACTTTGTGGAACCACAAAGGGGCAAACGGCAATCGACACCGTTGCCCTTAACCCGGGATACGGTGAGCATAGCACCAACAGCTGCTAAAACAATCATGAAGAATGGAACGTCAAGTACAACGACTTGCCCGGGGGACTCAACAGCTAACAGCAACGCAGGTCCGGATGCTATGACATGGGCAAGCACTTGGGAGATGATGAACAGGACTCTAGAGGCCTTCGCCACGAGGAACACTGACTCTAGCGATAGGAGGGACGGAAAATCAAGAAAAACTTTCAAGAAGCCAAAGGAATTCAAAGACGACTCCGATGGATGCATCGACACTTGGGTGGAAGTGATGAGATTACACCTAAAGCAAGATAACTTAAATGATGAAAGACAAGCATGCACAGCCATACTCAGCAACTTAGAAGGCACGGCATTAAAATGCGTGGTCGCAAAGAAAGAAGAAGAACGCGACACCGCGGACAAGATCTTCGAGATATTGCTGAATCGATTCGGGTCAGGCATGAAGGGTCACCAAGCGATGATGCGATTTGAAAAGAGAAGGCAGAGGGACGACGAGTCAATAGATCGGTTCCTAGATGATCTCGAGAGCGTGAGAAGAAGGAGTGACCCAGAGGAGTCGACAAACAGAAGAAACTTTAGCATTGCCTCGAAGTTCATTGATGGGGTAAAAAGTGACGACTTAAGGACAATGTTAGCAACATACTACACATTGTCGAAAGACAGCGCACCAACCCCAGAAGAAATGAGACAGAAATCAAGGGAATACATGCTGATGAAGCCCAAGAAATACTCATATTCAGAAAACAGGAACACACAGGGGGGAGGCCAACCCCAGAGGTCATCATGGTACAAACCTAGAGATGATATGGACAAGCGCAGATCATGCGCGAACTGCGGGTCAGCGGACCACCACGTGGCTGACTGCACAACATACAAACAAGGCATGAAGAGCCTAGGATACGCACCGGATGAGGAGGACATGAGCCAGATGGAGGAACACGAGTACTATAATGGCTTAATCATCAAGATAGGCGCTAGATGCTTCTTCTGTAACCAGGAGGGGCACTTCAGAATGGATTGTCCCTTGTTCTGGGAAGCGGTCAAGGACCAGAGTCACCCCAAACATAAGTTGGCATTAGCGGCGGTGCAGGATCAGCGGAACAGGCAAAACGAGTTTGAATCGAGGAACTTAGGAGCACCAAGCACGGAACTGCCAACGAAGACAGTGAAAGCTGTAACACATGTTAATGGCGCGATAGAATCCGCGGCCGGGAATTCTCTAGAGATAAATTATGAGAAAGCCGCGACGGAGGCAATTGCCAAAGTGAAACAGGATCTGGCTGCGAAAGAAATAGAGCAACGATTAAAGCTGGAGATCGAAAGACAGAATTTTAACGAAGCATTAACCGGATCGAACCCGACACCAGAGGCTGTACCGGGCTCAACAAAAACCGGGAATTGTAACACTGTAAAAATGGTGACGGGAAAGCCATTCGGCATATCCAAAATTGGGGCGAGAATAATGTCGATAATCACAGTGGGCGGCCACGAGGTAACCAGAAACTTGAGCGAACCGAGCGACCAGACAATAATGCACATTGACGTGTACGCAGATTACTTGAGTGGTATAAGCCCACAAACGACTTCTAGAGCGCTGAGAGCACTACTCATGAGAGGGGGCAGCAAGTCGGTACGTGTTGATAACAGATATACTGAAGCTTATGGTCCACACGAGGTGATGCTAAATATAGATGGGATCAACATATATACCAAGACAATGATAACATGTGACGAAGACCTAATTGGGCAAATCTAAGTAGAGAAAGAAGAGTTGAAAGTGAGATCGATTGGACACTGCGCCATGCTTGAAGAAGATGCAATGCACATCGGGACGGAGGCAGATGTGACAGGGCACGTGCTAGATATAAGTGGCAAAAAGACTCAGTTGCGTGGGTTACTTGATACGGGAGCAGTCTTGAGCGTCATACCAATCGAAACTTGGGAAAGGATGGGCTTTGACAAAGGTGACTTGATAGACTCGAGAATACGGCTGTCAGCTGCAAACAAAGGGGCCCTTCGGGTGCTGGGCAGGACGCCGATAATAGCCCTCAATTTGGGGGAACGTAACCTGTGGATGAGCTTTATCGTGGTAGAAAACCTAGATGAATCTGACCAATTCATTTTGGGCAGAGACTTCATCAGGAATTTCGACGTAACGATTGACCTAAATAACGCAATGTTCAGGATACGGAACCCGGATAGGAGGTACGCAATCAAACCGGTAAATTTAATAATGGCAAATGAAAACAAAGCACCGGTATTCTTGAGTAGGAGGGTGAGGCTAAAAGCTAATGAAGCGGCAATCGTAAGCTTGAGAATGAAAAATTACAATGAACTAAGTGACAACAAGCAAGTGTGTATAGTTCCAAATCCTAATAGTCAAAGTGCTGCTGTTTTAGGAAGATCATTCTCGATAACGCAGAGCGGCCTCTGCGTCAGTGTCTTGTTGAATACCGTTGATATACCGATCACGATACAGAGAGGGAGGAAACTGGGATATACTTTACCGGTTAAAACTCGATATGAAACGATTGAGAACTCAAAACAAAATGAAGTTGTTGATTGTCCCAATCACAGGGACAAAATTTGTATCTTGAGACGATTGCAGAAAATAAAAGATTCTTCGGGTCTTATTAAATCACTTAAGTCAGAAACGGACGATGGGCTGTCGAGCTGTTCGAACTTTCCAGAGCGACCCACACTAGATGAAATGCAAACTGATAAACCGGTTCTGCCGGAGATTGAACATTTGAGGGGCAAACTGAAAGATGAACAGCTCGAAGCCATCAAGGACGTACTAGAGCGGAACGAGGAAGTTTTTTCTAGGCATAAGGCGGATATCGGGTGTTGTAATTTCGTTGAGCATGAAATAGAACTTGAGGAAAACTCGGTACCACACAGGGAGGGGGCGAGGCGCATGACCCCACACAAATCGGACGCGTGTAGAAAAGAGATCGAGACGTTACTAGAGTATGACATGATAGAACCATCCAAGTCACCGTGGGCGTGTGGAGTAGTGATGGCCAAAAAGAAAGGCGACCAGTTGAGGTTTTGTTGTGACTTTCGATACCTGAACTCCGTCACGGTGAAGGATGCCTATCCCATACCTAGGATTGATGAGAGCCTCTCGAAGTTAGGTGATGCAAAATTTTTTACGACTCTTGATTTAGGCTCGGCATTTTGGCAAGTACCACTAAGGAAGCAGGACAGGGACAAGACAGGGTTTGCCTGCGAGTTGGGTCTGTTTCAATGGAAACGGATGCCGTTTGGACTTTGCAATGCCACAGCCACGTTTCAGCGGTTGATGGCACACGCGCTGATAGGCGTAACGAAGAAGTATGGCAACCTGGTAATGTGCTACGTGGATGACGTGGTAATAGCGACGCCAACACTGGAAGACCACATTGAGAGACATGACGAAGTGTTTGCATGCATGAAGAGGTCGGGGCTAAAGTGTAAACCATCAAAGTGCGAGATACTCAAGGTAAATACTTGGGCAGGATGGTAGACAAGCACGGCATTATACCTGATACGGACGCCGTGGAAGCAGTCCTGACCTGGAAATCACCGAAGACAGAGCACCAGTTGATGAGCTTCCTGGGTTTCGCTAACTATTATAGAGAGTTCATCAAAGGCTATGCAGACAAGGTATACCCGATGCAACAATTAATGAGACACAAGGGCAAGAAGTTCACGTGGAACAACGCAGCAGAAGAGTCATTCCAGAGAATAAAGAAAGAGCTATGTGAGGCACCAGTACTGGGTATGCCGACTGAGAAAGGGATGTACGTGCTGGACATGGATGCGTCGGTAGTCGCGATTTCTGGGATTCTCCACCAAGAACAAGAATGGAATGGGAAGACAGTCTTGAGACCAATAGCGTACGGGAGCAAAGTCCTGAGTGACACGGAAATGAAGTACGGAGCACCAAAAGCAGAGATGTTTGCGGTGGTTACCTTTGTCGAGAAATACAGGGCATACCTGGGCAGTGAGCCATTCAAGTTGCGAGTCGACAATCGAGCACTGAGCTGGCTGAAAACGTACTCAATGGACCAAAGTTACATTGGGAGGTGGATAGTTCGCCTGGATGGATACAACATGATAATTGAGCATAGAACACGAGATAAACATCAGAATGCCGACAGCTTGAGTAAGAAGACGGAGTTCTATGAGAGACAAGAGCAAAGAGAGGCAGACAGACCTGAAATCAAAGACGGCTTCTCCTTCATGGACAAGGAAACGTACGACAGTCTTCCACTCACGAGATGGCTGGACAAGTCAGGCAAACCGATAGAAGATCATCCTGAATTGCCTAAAGAGCTTCCAGAGAAGACCATCTTAAAGAAGAGCAAGAGAATTCCGATTGAGATTATACTCAAGTCGAAGATCGTGAAGGAGACGCTCAAGGCAAAAGGCTATGCTCTTAACCAGGTGGAAGCAGGAACTGCACAGATAGATGATGACTTAATGAGGTTGCTCGAGAAACTATCAGATGATAAGCCCGTGATCCAAGAGAAGGGTAAAGAGGAACCGGAAGTCACTATACTTCGGAGAAAAGAGACAGTGAACGATACTAACTCATCAAGAGGAAGCGTCACTGACAGCAAAGATGTCGTGCGGTCACTAGTTGACAAAATCCCCGAAGACATTCTGGAGCAGACCAAGGTTAGGAAAAAGAAAGTGACGTTCAAAGAAGATACTGAACACCTGGGACTAGGTCAAGAGTCCGGGGAGTGTTCCAGGTTCACTGAAGAAGGAACCGGAGAAGGAAAATTGTCCGGGGAGCGTGAAGGATGGGATGAAGACTCGGATGAGAGCAGCGAAAACCAAGACAGTCTGTGCATGATATTGGCGGAAGAGAAGACAAGGCACCACGACAGGGAGTTACAGACGGATCCATCTTCAGGAACATACAACATGGACATACAGGAGATGCGAGGTGGTGAGGAACTTGAGAAAATTGCGGTTGCAAGGAAACCATTCAGGGAACTATCATGCAACTCAAACATCAGAACGAATCTGGTGCCAGAAGATGATATGAAAATCGTGAAAAGGATGATATGCGTGAAACTGAGTGATGACATCCACAACCCTGGTGAGATGAATGGACAGATCATGGCGCTAAAGGAGCATGTCAAGGCGAGATATAGGCTGTCAGACCTAATAAGAGCCCAGAAGAATGACAAAATGACAAGTAACCTCCCCAAATGGATCCAGTCGGGGGTCAAGGAGAAGGGGGAACTTGAGGAAGACAGCTACAAGATCTTGAGCCAGTTCTACAAAGAAAAGAAAGACTTACTTTATCACACAGCTGATGGGGTGGTAGCGTGCAAGAGGAGAGACGAGGAAAAGATATTACACAAACACAACCTCATCATACTACCACAATTGTACCAGACGGAGGTGCTTTTCAGATCACACGACCAGATGGGCCACCAGGGGATAGACAAAGTACAACAAAGGATACTTCACAGGTTTGATTGGCCAGGAATGAGAAAAGCTTGCGAGAGATGGGTGAATGCCTGCCTGGCATGTCTCCAGGTAAAAGACCCAAGGAAGATGAAGTTTCCCCTCAAGTCCGTTGAGAGCTCAGAGTTCAATGAAGTGGTGCAGATAGACCATCAAAAAATCTGCATGACAGAGTCGGGATATAACCAGATACTGGTTATAATAGATCACTTCACAAAGTTGGCGGAAGCGGTTCCGTGCCAGACAGCCTCGGCCGAAGAGACATGTGATCATCTGATAACGCATTGGATATCGCGGTATGGTTGTCCAATGACTTTCCAGTCGGACAACGGCAAAGCTTTCGTGGGGGACTTGACAAAAGAATTGATGAAGAGATCGCACATTGCTCAAGCACACTCGACGACCTATCATCCACAGACCAATGGGTTGGTAGAGAGACAGAACAGGACACTGGTCAACATGTTAAGGGTGTACTGCTCAAGATACATGACGGACTGGGACAAATATCTGCCACAGGTAGTAGGAGCCTACAACAGTACACAGCACTCAACGACGGGCATCAGTCCTTTCATGATGTTGACGGGCAGGGAGAGAGCAATGCCTCTGACATTCTTTTACCCGGAATACGAAGGGAAAAGGACGTCACCTCAGGCATACGTGAAAGAAGCGATCAAAAGACAACAGGAGTTGAACGAGCTATGTAGGAGGAACACGGCGCAAGCGCAAATGAGGCAACGCAGGAAATATGACGAAAAAATATTACGAGCAAAGCCATATGAAGTGGGCCAATACGTGTGGGTCTTCCAAAATGTCATACCGCCCAAGGGAACAAAGAAACTACTCAAGAAGTGGAGGGGACCATTCATGATAACGGAGGTTCATCAACAAGGACGGTTCTATCGCTTGAGTACTGGGCGAGCGGCACATTATGAAAATCTGAAGCCTCACGTCCCGTCCCCAGAGGATTGGTGCATACCGAAGGACATGGAGGGTCTTGAGTACCTGGTGGTAGAGCCAGCGTGTGAAGTGAATGAAAAAGGCACCAGAGAGAAAAATGATGGTAATGAGAACTTGAGTTTGGACGACAACGAAAAGATAGGAGGGGAGTCTGATGCAGGATCATTTGTAGAAGAAGACTGGAACGACCCGGAGCAAGATGAGGTGCCGAAGTGGATGGAGCCGGATCGACCGACACCACCGGAAACCAGGACTGGCAATCGTAAACGCACCGGCATGAGGTACAACAGGTACGGGGATGACTTCTTGATCGATAAGATACAGCCAGACAAATTGGGCGAGGAACTACTGAGCGCAGGCGAACTGGAAGCCGGAGAGGAATGACAGGTCATTGACGATGGTGGACACTATCCGCAGGAAGACCACTCGACGCCGGAATTAGAGGCGGATCTCGAGCAGAGTGAGATAGAGAGGAGGGAGAACACGAACTTGAGGATACTAGAGTGGATGCGCGATGTCAAAGACGAGAGCCACGAAGGACAAAGCATTCAACAAGTCGATGTATCAGCGGCAAATTACATGAAGACAGAGGACCCTCTTTTCGGTTGGACGGCAACAGACAGGCCACTGGACATTCCTCAGGACAATTCAGACCCGACAACATCGACGGGGACGTCGAGAAATATTTTTGTCCGGGGAGTGGGGGTAGGACTTACCCACACCGAAAATTTGATGATAAAGAAGCTCAAGGAAGTGAGAGAAACAAGCGAATTGGAACTGGAAGAAGAAGAGCCGGAGCCTACCATAGGTCGGAATTTCAAAACGAAATTTGAAATACCCAATGAGTACTCGGAGAACATCATGATAACGGATAGTGACTTCATCCTGTCAAACAGGACTAGCGCGATCTGCATCACGGCGGACATGAGTTTCAAATCAAGATTGAAAGCTGACTTCAGAAGAGAGTACCAGAACGTGGAGTTTCTGTTCAGACAGAGACCAGGACTAGGAGGGATGGCAGCGCTTCCATCAGTAGCACAAGTCCCGGGCAAATATCTGTGCTTCCTAGTGACGAGGGTCAATGACAGGAACACAACTGATCCCGAACACGTGATGTTGGCACTAACAAGACTTCATGATTGAAAGAGGAATAACGGAGGTCTCAATGCCGGTGTATGACCCAAACAGGGGCAAACTGAGCTCGAGGGAATTGTACGCTATCCTACATGTAGTCTTTGCGGAAACTGAGATAATGGTGTATCTGCACAAAAAATACTACTTGAGCATCGCCTGAGTTGGGGACACGGGGGTCTCGAGTTGGGTGTGAGGGAGGAGTCTTGAGTTAAGTACTGGGGTGAGGCACAGGTAAAGGGATCTTATGACGTGATTGGCATGACAATTAAAATTTAAAAAGAATTAACGGTGCTAAAACATAAAATGAATCTGCATGCTTTTAAGGAAATTCCAATGGAATCGTTTTAAATAGAATGAAAATGATAAGATTTTAACCATACTGGAAAAAGGGGGGGGGTTTCTAGGTTAGGAGCATGACATGTTAGGTCTTAATGTGGTTTCTGTTTTCAGATCAAGTTTGAAAAACAAAGTTGAAAATCCAACTACACTCAAGCGAGAGACAGAAAGAGAAATCTTGATTGAACTCGCGATAATCGACACCTACAGCAAGTGTTTGCAAGGGAACATTTCTAGAGACTTCTTGAGTTGGGTAATACTTGAGTCGGTAAGGTAATTCTTGAGCTGGTTAACATATACCTGTATACATCCCGAAGTCACAAAGAATGGCAGACAGATTCTGGAAATCCATGCCCGCGGCCCTGAAGAAGCCTACTCTTGATGAGCTGTACAGACGCCTGAGGGACCTGGACTACACCCAGATAGACGAGAGAATGGCGGTAATGCTGAATGCCATCCTCCAGTTGGAAGACCAGGGTGAATGCAGGGAGTCTGCGACGGAGGCTGTCTTGATGATCGGCTACACCACCGAGGGTATATCAAACCAAGAACAGACCAGATGGTTGTCTTGGAATGTGGATGGAGGAGTAAGGGGCTTTGACTTGGCAAGGAATCCTGGCCTGAGTAACAAAACCGAATATGGCGCAGGGGAATTCCCACTACCAACTAGGCCAACAGCAAGATCTACAGGCCAAAGCTCGAGTAAGGTGCTATCGATGACGCGAGCACAACAGACGACCGAGGCATACCCGGATCTTGGTGTTCTAAAGAAAGAGCTCGAGAAGACGCAGAAAGAAAGGAATAAGGCGAACCTCGATCGGGATCAGGCAAAGCTGGATCGGGAGAAGGTTCAGCTGGAAAGGGACCAGGCGGTCAACGAGCGAGATCAGACTCTGAGGTTGCTTGAGATGCTAAAGGCTGAACATCAGCAGGAGCTAAGGGTGCGGGAGAATGCCGCGAATTGTGAACAACTGAAGTCGGAGTTGGAAAGAATAGAACAAAGACAACGCGAACTTGACGCACAGAAGGGAGCCAAGCCGAAGGAGCGAGTGGTTACCAGCTCGAGACCAGAGTCACGCATGGAGGTGGATGAAGTCCCCAGAGCAAGAGCACGGTTCAACCTTGACCGCGAGGCCCGGGAACACATGAGTGAAGGGTTGGAAGTCTGGATACCGAATGACGCAATGTCTTCCTTGCGTAGCCTAGAGACGCAACCCGTACGCCCGCTGATGGATGTGGTGCTGCCGGGATATACCCCAACCTCGACCTCGAGTGACAGTCAGGTGAGCGGCGGCTCATCGCGTCTGAAAGAGCTGGGCGAGAAATTACGGCAGAAAAGTCGTGAAAGTTCGGCAAGACCGGAGCTTCCCCCGACTTGGAGGGAACAGCCGGTCAGGAGCGTCGTGATCTCGAGTTATAAGAAAAATACAGAGAAGAGGTACCACAGGCACAATCGGCTGGATTGGAGTGCGGAACAGAAAGCCAGGAGGGACTGCTTTCATGATGCAGCCTGGGTGGAGTATCTTGCGCCACCCCGCGTGCCAGAAGGTGCGGTCCACCTGATCATAGGGGACAGCCTGGTGCGGGTGTTGACCCGGTCGCACTGGCAGACAGGAAACTTGAGTTTCGCTGGAGCGGCCACGCCACAGATGTTGGCGACGCTTGAGATGCTAGGGATGACTAAAGTGTACACGGTGACCTTGATGATCGGGACTAACGATGTATCAAGGGGAGAAGCGAGGAAAATAACGAGGCTGCACGACAAGATGAGTTGCCTTCTTGAGGAGCTGAGGATCCAGATGGACCCCATCCTGTTGACGGTATGTACCATCCCCTACAACATGTTTGACCAGCACGCCTTGGAGATGAACGAGAAGGTGCGGAACCTAAACAAGGTGATCCGAGATATCCACCGGAAAAGTGTGCTCCCTGTCAGGCTGTTGGACGTGGCGGAGCGCATGGAGAAAAAGGGATTCCCTGAAGACACCTCCAATGATGGAATCCATTTCGATAGACCAAGGGGAGCGGAGTGGCTGAACGACGTCTTCCAAGAACACATAAACACGCTAGAGGCGGACCTGCTAGAGACAGCCCAATTCACATTAGGACCACCCCCGAACCCACCATTCCTTGCCTCAAGGGCCTTGTCTGGTCGCTTGGGAACGAGAGTTGACACTAGAGACAGTTCGAGGAGCAACCAGACCAGATTGCAGAGTGTCACGCCAATGGAGTCTGAGGAGGTGACGTCATCAACACCTCCAGGCTCGGCGATATCCTCAGTGGTAGTGGCAGAGAACAAGCGGGAAAAGAGATCTATGGAGACCGCTCGCTTGAGATATCCTGAGAAGGTGAAAGAACTGGACCTAGAGGGTTTGGAATGCAGGCGAGAATTGGCGGAGACCCTGGGGATTGAACGAGTGTCGCACGAGGATTTAAACAGACATCATTGCGTGGACTGGTTGAAAGCTCATGAGGCACACTTCTCGAGAACGAAATTGATGGAGACCGCAGATCTGACCGGAATTCCCACAAAGGCGATCATGGGACCCATTAACTACAGACCTCTCAAGCTGTTGGGGAGTCCTGGACTCATAGTAGAACCCCCCAAACACCGAACAAGCATCGCCAGGATTAGATTGGCGACCCCGGCACAGTTGAAAGTGGTGGACAAGCTACTCAATCCGGGGGGAATGGAATTGCCAGATGCCGCTTACGAAGGCTCGAAGTTGGCGGAAGATCCCAGGTACGGGAAGCCCTGTGGCAGCACCCAGCTGGCCAAAACCCTGGCAGTTTATGATAGAGCAGATCCAGCCGCTGCGAGAGTAGTCATTGTGGCGGAGTCGGACTTCGAAGGAACGTCTCCTAAGTTGTTCTGGCCGGAGACTCTGATATACTCTTTGCCAGGAGCTGAATTAAACCAGATGTTAACTCTGGTGGTGGCAATAAAGTCGGAGATGCCCTGTGAGCCTGAGTTGCTATTGTTTGCAGGGATGAATGATCACCTGCACGCGATGGGACTTCTTGAGCAGCTAAAGGGCAATGAGATTCCGACATCGAGGAAGATATGGGAAGCCATTCAGGCGTTGTTTGCAGCGATGAATGAAGTGCAGGAGAATGTTGTCTCGAGATTTGGATCCAAGACGAAGGTGGTGTTCACCACATCCCCTGGATACGCGAATATGCCACCCGCCCTACAATTCGTGTACGCGGTCTTGATCCTAATAGCAGAGGGGAACGAATGGCGTATTCTAATGGCAGCCCCCAATCGGGAGTTGGAGCCATCGAACCTGAGGCTTCGCAAGTCAGAATTGGCGGCGGCATGGGCGGACATATCTCATGCACTGAGGGGCTTTTATGGACTAGCCGACATCCTGATCGTATTAGACGAGGTGCTCTTGCTAGAGATATCGAACTTTGCCAGGCAACTTAAGTTCAGCCCAGTCATCGGGGATGATCACCCGGCGATAAGCCAATTGACGGCCAGCTTGTGGTTTCGGAGCATGGATGTGAAGATCACAAATTCCACCAGCAAGTCTAGAGGTCCTAGTAACGAGAGAAGAAATGTGGCCGAGACGGAAAAGCAATTAGAATCGATGAAATATCGCTTGACGCAAGAGAATGGCTGGTGGCCATTTTTGACACCAAGGCTGGAGAACGCCACGAATAAGACGAGGGAAGAAGCACCACCCCTCGTGAAACAAGTCTGGAGTTTTCTGGAGAAACAACTGGAGCTGGCCGAAGTAAGAGACATGACGGTGGCTAGATTTGTCTCGGCCGCCAATGAAGTGACGATTGGAGGGTTCTGGAGAGAGCACGCCAAGGGTGAGCTGAGGACTAGGAGGGATCATGAGATTCTCAAGTTCTTGCTGGGAAAAGGAATTCATGGCAGGAATGTTCGGCACCACGGCGACTATCTTTGGAGCCTTCGTGCAGGAGATACTGGGCATGCCCATCAGCCTGCTCTTGGCTTTGTACCTGGTCTACCCCAGATACTTGTTCAACATGGGCCCAGCATACATGTTTAGTCGAGGAGTAGAGACACTTCGAGTTGATGGGTATCTGGCTCTATTACTCTTGACTCATGGGGAATTGGTGTCGTTTCATCGATTGATGGAATATGGAGAGCCTCTGTCTATGGGGAGAGTCCATTCGAGCATTGAAACCTACTCCTACAAGTGTGCCGCAGGGTTGAAGACGTTGTTAGTGCAATACCTCATGATGCAGAATCGGCACATGACAGGTGAAGATGAGAATCCAACCTCGAAAGAAGAATGGAAGAAGATGAATAGGGGGATGCCTCTGTTGACGGACCTATGCCTGGCAATGAGGTCGAAACCTATGGGGATAATCCGGGGCCTAGAGGAGGTGGTGACCTGCATTTATGGTCCAGCAGTGACGTACGCATTCCCAGATCCCCTGGTGACAACGTATCGTCACTCTGTGACGCACTTGAGTCTTATCAGCATACTGGATGGGACGGCGCTCAATTGGTGTCAGCAGGAGGTGCTCAGAGCGCGAATGAGCAACACGGTACTCTTTGGAAAAGTGAAAGATGCCGAGCTGATAGTGTACAACTTCAGGGGGCAAATGCAATGTAGAATGGGAGGCAAGCGAGAGGGCCCCATCGAAACGTATCCCAAGTTTTGGAACTTGAACCCATTGACGGCCGACGGACGAGAGATCTTGAGGATTCCTGCTTGGAAGGAATGCTTTGCGCTGGTCAAGAGGGAGCTGGAGGCCATAATGGAGAAAGAGATCCTCCCAGCCACCATGCCTGAGTTCCCGATAGTCAGGAGGATGACCTTGGGAATGAACAGCCCCTTGGTAGTTCCCTCCATAATGGCGAGGATGACGACGGAGGAAATGCAGAAGTATTTCACTGATGGCTGGGACCCCCTGTTCATCGGCTACACGGCGGCGGTCTACTTCCATACTAGCGAGGCGAAGGTAAATTCGTGGACGACGCAAGCGAAAAAGATGAGAGGTTCGCAGCCCCCCGGATATGAGGTGCGAAAGGTCTTGAGAGCTCTTGAGCAGGAGGGACTTGAGAACATGCTGCCCATTTGGGATGATGGCAGGATGATCATGATGGAGGGGCACGTCGCATTGGTGGACGACATGAAATTTGCAACGAGAAAGTACAGGGCACCCTATGGCTTAGAACAGGTGGAAATGAGACAGGAGGGAAAAGAACTAGATGCAGCAGGTCAACTGCACGTAGCCCTGACGGAATACAAGAAATTGGACCCTACGACACCATTACCACTGTCAGTGGACACGCCTGGAGACAAGAGGAGTGGACCCGTTGAGGACCGGTTTAAAAGAATTCTCGAGAGAAGGAGACATGAGTCAGAAGAAGAGAGTATGGATGAAACTCTCAGTGAAGCCGGTGAAGACATGGAAGTGGGGAATACGCCTGAACCAGGGCCATCAGGGGAGGAGCTCACCACTCAAGAGCTGTTGAAAGACTTGAGCGAGGAGAATTGGGCAGATACTGCCACCCCACCTCTGAATCCGTCCCCCCGGAAGAATCTGGAATTGCCATTGGCAAATGAGCATATGGGGATGATACTCTTGAGCTCGGAGGAAAGGGAAAGGAACACTTTCGAAGGGAACAGGGACATGTTCCTGGGGTCCCTGAAGGACGATGCTTGGCAGGAGTTCTTGGAAGAATTCAATCAAGAAGCGGGCAGCGAGACGACGCTGGACAAATTCAAGAAGGAACTGTGGGACACAGTCGTAAGATTTGGAGAACCGCTTCTGATAGGAACGGGCCTGGATGAGAAGGCGAGAAAAGAGCTGCTGAGCAAGCTGGTAGAGCTGAGGAATTCACGATCGAAGACTAGAGAAGAAAAATGTGAGGACAGCTCTACTCTGAAACAAAAAACTGTAGATAAAATAGTTGATGATATAAAAAGGGATAAGGTTGGGACTAGTAATATGATTAAAAGTACTAATATCCTTAAGGCTCGAGCAGGGGGGAGGCAAGAGTTGGAAGGATTGGGGGTAGACAGAGAGGTCGAATCAGTGATGATAGCCACAACACCCTCAAGCAGAGATGTGAAGACCCGCAAGAGGAAGAGAGAAGTGGAGGGATTGGGTAGTCCTTCAGTGGATGCTGTTTCGGAAGGAAACTTGAGAGAGACGGCGCCCATGGTTTTGGCTCGATGCAAGACGGCGGCATACAAGAGCAGCTCGGAGCTCAGAAGACCACTTGAAGTAGAGAGAAAAATAGAGATTTCCACCAGTTCGACATCGGAGGAAGACTTCAAGCCTCAGAAGATAAACGTAAAGAGAGGTTCAACGAACGGACAGACATGGGAAGTGGATGTCGGCAAAGAATGGATCTCGAAGGCACGCCAGGCCACGGGCAAGCAAGTGACGAGTGATCCATTGGAGAGGAACAAGACGAGGAACACCTCCCGGACGTGGTGGGTGGCCCTCGAGACATTGAAGGAAATGGAGGACTGCTTGAAGAAATTGGACAGTGGAGTAGCTCGCAAGCGACGCAATTGGGCCACCCACCAAAAGGCCGAGGTTAATAAAATAGAAATGGCGAATCAGCTGAAGAGGTCCTGGCAGAACTTGTTGAAGGATCATTTTGAAGAAGCAATGAGGACATCCTCATCAGCACCACCATTAATGGCGAATCCCTTCGTTAGGACTGCAGGACAATTAATGTTCACCTGGAGTCTGGTGGGAATAGAGTTGGAGACATTGACCTCGTATGATAGGCTGAAGTTGGGAAGCAAAAAGCTAGATGTGTATCAAGCATTGATGCAACACGTGGCCAGGGACAATTCAGGCTTGAGCCTGGCTAGGAGGAAGGATGCCACATGTTTCTTGAGATGGATAATGTCAATGATGTCTGATAGTACCATCTTGGCATGCCACCAGAGAGCGAGCGGAAGTAAAACCCTGGAAAAAAGAGTCTCAACGATCATCTTAAACGTGTATCAGAGTACTGGTATAGAAAAAGAAGATGGTTCCAGACTATCCCTAGAGAACCACAGAAAGCTGGACGAGGTACGGAGATTTTATAATAAGAAGTTCGAAGAAGAGCATGATGTTCACCGTAACCTGGCCTCGTCAGAGCAGTACTCGAGACCCAGCGAGAAGGGGGAATACCGATACGTGTCAGGAGTGATGGGAATAGCCTACAACCCCTTCTTAGACTCAGAAACAGGAGGCGCTCACAGGAACCACGAGGTGGCGGAGCTACTGAAGTTTTGGACAGAAAGAATAATGGAAATAGAAACGGTTGAGAAAGAAGGGCCGAGCCTGGGCCTGATTCTTGAGAAAACACCAGAGGTGGTAAGCATACCGCGTTCGAACAAGAGAGTTGAAGTGAACATGGGCGATGGAAATGGCCTGTTAATCACGAACTTGGGAGTGGTATGGAAGCTATTAAGACCCTCCTGGTGTCCACATCCCCACGCGAGTCTGATCGAGGAAACCACCGAGCGAGTGAGGTTAGCACCTACGGAAGATGAAGATCTGGCAAAGTTGTGTGTTGCACAAGCTAATCTCACCTCAGACGCAGGAGTCAGGCGAAAAGACGAGCAAGCTCGGGTCAGTAAAGAAGATGGAGCCGGGTAGCTGTCTGGATTCGACGTGTGGGAACGGAGAGCACACCTGCGATGGACGGTCATGTGTCAGAATGCTGTCCTTTCAAAAAGAAGACCTGGTCACTTGGTTTGAAGACATCACGGAAAGGGAGAAAAGTGAAGTGCAAATAGTAGCGGAGTGTTACGCGAGAACTACGGTGAACATAGCAACAGCTCTCGGATTCTTCTCGAGAATGTGTAGTCTGCAGTCACTGGAAAGACTAGAGTCTGAACACCATTTAGTGACGGCGTTGAGCGTAGAATCATGGCCTGGGGTGTTGCAGGTGACTCAAAAACACATCCGGAGCTGGAAGGTGGGTCTCGAGGCGGAAATGGGGTTTCCCATGAGCGAAGCTTATGGCCTGCCATTGAACGCAAAATCCTTGATAGGGTCAATGATGGCCAACTTGTGCGGAAGCCACTACCCACTGCACATAGCGATGGTGGAAGCATCCAGCCAGAGAGTACTGGTGGACAAGGCCTTCTCAGTGCCCAAGTGCGTGAGGTTGGCTCGGATATCGCATCACTCGCACAAGTTGTTGAGAAAAATCAGAGGGACAGTACCAAAAGAATTGAGAGATGACTTGAGTGAAATCTGGGGAGAAGAACTTTTGAAGTTGGAGAGTGAGAACACAAGCGATCACGAGAGACAAAACGTGATCGGAAAACCTGTGGGAGGTGCTCCAAACATGGAAGATAATGACACGATGCATGAGAAAATGATAGAGCTTGAGCCTCTCTTGGAAGCCTCGGGGGAGCGTAACCTCAGGAGCATTGAGATCACCCATGGAGAATGCCCATGCCACTGTTTGGCACAAACGGTGTGGTATCCAGATCACAAGAACCTTTGCCTGGTGTGGGATATGGAAGAAATTCGGTCGATCGGACTACCGGATCACCGGCAGAAGGTGACGCTCTTAGTAGTGAGTACGATGTTGGCACTGAGATGGATAGAAGAGAATATAACGAAGTATCGGGAAGCAACGACGCCAACGGCTGAGTCAATATACGCGATAGACTACAGCAGGAGACTCGAGTTGTTTGAGACTGCGTGCAAAGTATTCGCCATACCGACGGAAGTCAGACACATATGGAGCCGTTTGAGGTACTTTCCATGGTTTCGGGCGACGCTGACGTCTTGGTTGTACATGACAACGAAAAATCACATGAGAAAGCATCAAAAGGAGTATCGACAGTTCCAGGCCGAGATTGGACCGGAAGCTTTCAAGAGACCCCTGCTAACCCATCGAAATGCGATCACGACAGGATGGAAGAGAGTGGGTTAAATGTCTAGAGACAATACCAAAGCGAGGGAATCGATACTAGAGGAGGACCTGGCGAAGAACGTGAGCTTGAGCCTGCACAACTCCTTTTGTTTGAACCGGGAATCTAGGGTGAAGGCACTACCCAACCAGGCAAAGAGGCTGCAGGAGCAAAGAGAATGGATGCGATCCTATGAACAGCTGAAGGCTTGGGAGGAAATCGTGATTAGCTCCGATGATGAAGAAGAACTGTTGAGACAGTTTGCCGTATCAAGTACTTCAGGGTGTGGCACCTCCAAGGCGAAGAGTGCGAGATGAGTGGATGTTTCGAATGGATCTTGAGTCTTGAGAGGGAAGGGGGGCTTGAGTGTGGATCCGGGTGAAACCTGGGTTCACAGAAAAAGAAATTTTAACGAATCAAATATTGTTATTAATATACTATATTTACTATATAAATCAAAATGCTGCATGACAATTTCCTGATTGAATGGGACAAAAGAAATTTTAAATGATTGGCTTAAAAAGCAAGAATTCAAGGGTGCAGGTGTGTGCAGATTTTGATTGCTGTTTAGCGATAGTGTGAAAATTTTACATGGCCGTGAATTTTGGGGTGTAGATAAGCTTAAGTCTGCTGCGAACTTCTGTAAATGACCACTGGCACTGTACCTTGAGCAACACTTGATTTTCTGGGACTCACTGGCAGACGACAGCACGCGATGAGGACATCGATCTCGAGTCCGGGGAGTATGTGCCAGTCGGTCATATTTGGAAGTTTGACCTTGGGAGAAGCAAAAAACACTTAATTTTGGGGTGAAATTTAATTTTTCAAAAATTCGAATGGAGCCTGTCATGCACGATTTTCTCGCGATAACTGAAAGTCAAAAAAGAGAAGTCAGAACAATCGAGTGACAATCGCGGGAAAGTTGCAAGATAAATCAGTAGGAAATTGCTATTCGCAATTTCCGTCACAGTAATAATCTAGAGTAGAGCTGTCCCATTCGAAACAGAAAGAAGCGTATTCCCACGAACTGGATTATTGTGACTTGGCTGGAGTATTATTCTAAACTGGACTAGAGTGAACCTTCGGTGGAAAGGTGGACAGCTTGAGTGTCCCAATGGTTCACGAGAAACTATAGTCTAGAGTACAAACTTGTTCTTGTTGTTAAAACTGACAAACATTAAACTCATTTTAGTTACATTATTTAATTCTCGAGTTAATTACCGACTGAAGTACTTCCCTTTCTTGAGCGTGCTACAATGTGAGTACTAATTTAAATTTCTAGAGTGTGTTTTATAATTGTTATGTTGAGGTAAGGCGAGTTTTAGGTTGATCCATCTGAAATGGATCAAAGTTCCACTGTCTAATAAAAAGTAACTTAACGGATTGTTCCGACCCGGTTTTTAACGGCGTTCATGTATTTTGGGTATCTAGAGACCTAAGTATGGGGACGTTCCTAATTCTAGAGTGGGGGGATATTTTAGTAGTAGCCTTTAAGCTGTAACGGGTCGTAGTCTCATGTCACAAACGAACCGAATTGGCTCCGACTGATTTGAGGTAGAAAAACACAAGAGATAGTGTCCCTGACTCTTGAGCCAATGGTTATAGGGCCTATTTTTCTTAAGCCTCATGTGTGACTGCAGTAGACGAATGTTACACACATAGGGGAGTAGACGGTCTTTCAACCAGTTTTGTGAAAATACTGGTGCCACCAAAAATATCCCCAATATTTGCTACTTGGGTTAGAAAAAAAAGGACATCGTATTAAGACAGTACGAAGTGTTGTGTAAAAACCGGATAAGAGCGAGCAATACTTACTTGGCTTGGCTCATTTGCACTTGATTGCTTGCTCTGGTCGCAATTTCAGTCGTCATTTAAAGAGAACGATACGATGCTATCTCGGTCTTGATAAATAATCGAACTACGCTATTCGGTCGGTAATGTACAATAAATCCGTGAACCAGTCACAGTAAATAATCTATCTAACGATATCTTAAGTTACTTTTAAACTAATAACAAAAAATTCTATAGGGTTATCTCGTGGAATAAATAAATTTATTTTTAACTAAGGACACAATTAAGAAATGTACAATAGCTTTCTGGGTATGAAAATAGACTAGAAAATGATAAAAATCACAAGTCGAATAAATTGGTAGGTTTCCAATTGCATACAAATTCTCTTTTTAAGGTGATGAAGGTTTTGATTCAAACTCCGGGTAATGAATTTTTTCAGTTTTTCCTTTTTCGCTGATTTGAGCTACGCTGAGCTGATCCAGGCATCCAGATCATGGTCTTTTATCTGAATCGAAAAACTGTTGAGCTTCAATTCGAATACCTCAATATTAATCAAACTCGAATCAATCAAAATCCGATGAGTATTTGTTGCTGGTAAAACAGGCAGTCTTTGAAAATCAAATGTCATTGTCGAAAATTATCAAAAAGCTTTTGACAATTAAGAAGCTTGAATATCATCAACAAGCTGCAGTTCACGAAATCAATCAGAAAACGTAGCTTTAAAATGCATAAAATTAGCATAAGAGAAGGGCAAAATAAGCCTTTCGAAAATATAATCTTTGCTGTGCGCCAAGATGGGTTACATGTCAGTATTTAGACAGCCGCGTATTCATACTGGTCAGTATTTAGACAAATACTGTTTCAACCAATCAGAATCGAGACAAAGAAGAAATTAATAAATAATTATTATTTATTTTGGATTATTTATGTTTTTTCTCGATTCTGATTGGTTCATACAGTATTTGTCTAAATACTGACCAGTATGAATACGCGGCTGTCTAAATACTGGCTGCACTCCGCCCAAGATGAAACCTCGGACGTCGACATTATTGTTATGTCAACCTCACATCTGCAACACGGTCGCTTAAAAACATGCAAACACTAATCACCAATAGAGCCGATATAACAAATACTATTCAGTTGCCATGATATGCAGCAAACGAGCCATATTAGCGAATTGTCTGAGATATATTATGATAAACTTATTAAATAGTATCAAGTGATATGACGATAATGGTACGCTTGTAAGTAGATTTCAGAAGAAAGCTCGTTAAGCCGCGATACTTCCCATCTACACGGACACCCCCACCAGAACCTCCACCTCTAAAAACCAGGTTGTAACCACTTTCACTTTTTTTTCTTTTTTTTTACAATCCATTCCACAATCTATTCTTTCTCTTATTCGATTTTTCTATACCCTGTTTAGTGAATTTCCAAGCCGAAGTATCTACCCAAGTGGAGCAGGAAACTGGCAATAGAAACCTCAAGGACCAGGTACTGCAGCCCCAAAGATGTCGTAGCCACGGTTTTTTCGTATAGAGGTGCAAAGCTAGCCGATCTTGCCGCTACTGTATCGCGCTACCCCTTGCAAACTGATTATGGTTACCATAGTAGCTGGCTTTAACGATAACTCAGCTAAGAATTCATCTGAGATATATTCTTACAACGTACATGTCTAAATCGAAATTATGACTCAGAAACTTCCAGACAAATTAATTTTAAAATGTTTAATTAATTTTAGAGGTTAAAAGTATTTTAATCTTAATAGTAATTTAGAGGTCAACTGTGATTGGCTAATTTTTTATCATGATGGTTTAGAACCAAATTGTATGTGATTTATTGTAAATAACATTTGTAAATTGATGTTTTATCGTCATTTAGAGTAGTTTATTGTAAAAATCCTGACGATGCACATAGTTGCGAAAATGTTTGAAATTTACTTTTTAGCAAAAATTTCTTAAGAATTCATACTTTGCAGGTGATTGGAGATTATCAGTAGATTTAAAAATTCATAAGTTTTAACCAAAATTTCCAAATAATCACTTCAATAAGAAAATTTCTCTAAAAAATACCTTATTTCGCCTTATAAAAACATTTTAACACTCAAGAACCCGAATCAATTTCCACAATCTGAATTACAATTTTGGTGCTAAAGTGTTACCTGGTCTATTACCTGGTGCACCACACGCACTCAAGAACCCGAATCAATTTCCCCAATCTGAATTACAATTTTGGTGCTAAAGTGTTACCTGGTCTATTACCTGGTGCACCACACGCACTCAGGCTTGAATGATCTGTCTATTATTATTTTCAGTTTTTTCTCGCTGAGCTAGATTTGTGCCAGTCGGTCATATTTGGAAGTTTGACCTTGACCTGAACGCTTAACCTGGATTTTCGGGAGAAAGGTAATTTTTGAAAAATTCGAATGGAGCCTGTCATGCCCGAGTTTCTCGCGACAACTAAAAGTACGAGAAAATGACAATCACAAGAATCGGATGATAATCGGGAGAAAGTTGCTGAAAGTTTTAGGGGCGGAGACGCTAACTCTATGCTTTTTGGTGTTGTGCTTGGAACATCGATGGTTGTGAAAGATCTGGGAATTTTTGTGTCGGGCGATTTAAGTTGGAAGGTACACATTGAAACAAGATTAAAGAAGGCAAACCAAGTACTGTACCTCCTGAGAAGAAACCTATCAGCAAAGATAAATACGTTTGTAAAGTTAGGCCTGTATAAGTCACTAATACTCCCAGTGTTATTATACGGACTCTCATGTACACATATATCGAGGGGGGATCAATTGCAGTTGGAGCGATTTCAAAAGAAAGTAATCCGTTGGATCACTGGAAATAAAACGGGAGTGTACATCAACGAACTACGCTTGCTAAACATTTTACCCCTGCCCATGTTCATCCAGCTAAATAACATCTTACTTCTTGCCAGTCTTGATTCTAATGAACGAAATGAAATAGTGTTAAACAAGCGAACCACACGGGCTAGAAATACAGAAATTTTTGAGATGCGAAAAGTGAGAACGGAAAAAGCGAGAAACGAATTTGTTTTCAGAACCAGTAGAATTGTAAATCGATTAGAACCATATATTCATTTTGATAAACGAATCGGCCTCAAGACGAGAATTTTAAACACGATGTGGAAATTTGTAAACGAGAGATTTTCAGAAATGACAACGTGCACGTGGCAATTATTCTGTGATTGTATCACGTGCAGAAACAAGTGGACATTGTTTTAGAGAAGACGCCGGGACCAAGAATCCCAACAGCAGTGCTGTGAATCCCCAACAACAACAACAACAACAACAACAACAACAACAACAACAACAACAATACACTAGAGTGAAATTGCTTTTCGCAATTTTACTGGAATTATAGGACGAGAGAAAAGCTCTCTTGTTCCTTATCAAGTTCAATCAACCAAGTCGAATCAAAAGTGACGATTTCACATTGACTTCATGTACCTGCCAATACCAAACTAATTAAGTAGTCTACTAGCATTTGTTATAATTACTTTCTGTATCATTTTTTAAATCATCCCACTAATGAAGCTCTTATGAGACTCATCTTCTTTTCAACTCTCCTAGCATAACTTAAAAAGTAATGGCCCAGACCATTACTGACAAGACCAACACCAAGACGATCTGCCAGCCTAACCAGCCGGATTGAGAGACGCAGGAGTATCGAGCTACAGCCTAACCAGCCCGAAACGGATCGAGTACAAGACGAAAGAAGAAGTGTTCAGAGCTGCAGAGCGAATTAGACGAAAGAAGAAGTGAGCAGTACGAGCGAATTCGAGCAGACGTCATCAGCAGTGAGTGTCAAGCAGACGAAATCATTGCAGTAGAAAGTTGCAGTTCTACAAGCAGACGAGGCGACGACTTGGAGTGACGTGGCACACCGGACGCAGACCAGGCGATCGGGCAACCAGGCAAACGGTTGACGAAACGAGACGGTTCAAGTTGGAGAAACGATCAAACTTGACTTAGTTCGAAATTCGATCTTAGCGTTCGACGTTAATTTTGTAACGCGACCTTGACGAGCAAGCCCGACGATGGCGCGTGCAAAACACGAAAAACTGACGTTTTCTGAAAAGGAGGAGGACTTCATGACATTCATGGAGCAGTTTGAGGCAAAGATGTACATGCTCAAATTGGACCGGGCGTTACGAGACAAGATCACGACACCGGCGATCAAACCAGAGGAGCTGGCTGAGGGAACGGCAGTAAACCTCGTAAAAAGGTCGATAATATGAAGGTACCAGACGGACGATCCGAGTTCCGCCATTTGATGCAGATCAAGAGCTAACGTACTGTTCCAATCACTGGCCAGTGGTAAACTTGCACATGGTTTGGGAGCTGAACGACCAAATTGTGGACAGATATCACACTGTAAAATCACCTTCTGTATGTCAGCCAGAGCAACCGATCCGCCGGACTTCTTGATCAACATATGCAGTTTCTCTGCCGTGCAATGACCGAACTGTTTATGTAGCTTCATTAGCTGTTTGTCATCCACTACATCAAACGAGACATGACAAAACACACTTTCTAGCTCATGTGACACATCCAACAAAATGTGACTGGTAGAAGCTTGCGTATACGGTACAACAGTCTTGTCTGGCAACCTGACAGTCTTGTCCCCAAAATCAATTGCAAGTTTGGCCCGGGTCATTGACGACACGCTAAAAAGTAGTGGCAGATTTAACGGCACAACTAGCACCTCCAGTAAACATTTCGTCGATCCAACTTTGATTGGCAAGGTATACTTCTGTGTAGCAAGTACCCTTTCACCCCCACCAAACACGTTACATATCTTGGTATCTATGACTGTCATATCATTTGCAGCATGAGTGGGAAGCTTCATCAAATAATCTTTAATCCACACGTCGCCCGCAATTGTTGCTGTGCAAGCACTGTCCAATTTGGCTCTTCCAGCGGCTTCTTTCACCAACGTGCCTGTAGCAACAGCAAGGCATATATACGCGGATTCTTCAAGAACGGGGTCTACGCTTTCACCCTGTTGTGACATTAACACCGACCTCGGTTTCTCTGGACAATCTTTTGCATAATGAAACCATGATCCACAAACAGCGCATGTGGTTATCGTGCCATCCTTTGACACAGGGTTCGTGCCAGTCGGTTTGGGATATACACCGTCTCTACGACCAAAGTTACCACGAAATCAACCACGATAATCGTTACCACGATAACCTCTGGCTGGATATGAACCTCTGCCACGACCCCCGGACGTCCACAAAGCAGATTCACTAGATGTAGAAAGACAAGGTTCCTCCTTGACAGTTGGTGAGGAGGAGTCTAAACTAGACGATGTCCCAGATAAAACAGATGCAAATATTCGTCGTAGACTTGTTTTCATAGTTGCCAGCTTCAAGTCGGCGGTCGCCGACAGAACAAGCTTCTTGTCTCTCTCGTCGAGACCAGCGCATGAGAGTAGCTTGCATGCAAGAACGCAATCAGGGAGCTCAATTATGTGTTTCTTCAGTCGCTGATAACTGGCCTCAAACTCAGTAACATAATCAGCAATATTCGAATCCCGACTATGTATTTTCTCAAATCTCTCATAATCAAAAAACAATTCGTCTGATGTTTCCTTCCCAAAACTCTCCTTCAGCTTGTCAAGAAGCGTCTTAAGGCCATCTTCTGTCTTCAATTCATCCAAGGGAATAGCCATTGCCACCTCTCGTTTGCCGCCATCCAAGGAAAGCGCTAGAGCAGGTGCTTTCTTCACGTTTGCCAGATCAGACACAGCATCCCAAATGTCCACTTCTGTCTTCCACGCCTCGAAGCTGACATCTGCAGTCCATGATGGCGGGGTTTTATAGTTGCGAGTAGTCATCGGAACCTCCTGCTACCATGTAAAGTTCGTCAAAACATCAGAGGAAATACGTTCAATTACAAACCCCACCAGTCATTCATCTGAAGTATAAACACAGACAATAACAGAGACGACATGCGGTGTCAAGTGTGGTGCGAGTTGGTGCATTGTCTGGACCGGCGGTCAATCTCATTCGTCCGATCACACAAACCGAACGGTGTTGCAGCGTGGAAGGCTCTGGTACAACAGTACCGGAGTTCGGAGAGGCCTCGGATACAAAAGACGATGACGCAATTGACGGGATCAAGATGGAGTCGAACGAGGCGGTGACGGACTATCTGATCCGAGCAGAGGAATTGCAGATGGATCTCCATGAAGTGGGCGAACACATGTCCGACGCGATGTTCAAGGCGATCGTACTGAAGGGTCTGCCGAAGGAGTACGACAACATTTTGACGCTGTTCAACCATGGCGAGGAGAAAGAACACGGCGGTGAAGCTGTGAAGCTGGATCTGGTTTACTCTGCGAACAACAGGAGCGTTGGTGGGCAGAACAGCGCGTTCATGAGTAGTGGTGGGAACAAACCGAAGTGTTCAAACTGCAAGCGATCCGGCCACACCGATACGGACTGCAGACAAGCAAAGGATCGATCAAGTGCTACAATTGCGGGAAGCAGGGACACATGGCGAAGGAGTGTCGATCGAAGACACAGAAGCCGAAGTGTGGACACTGCAACAAGATGGGTCACGCCAATGACAAGTGCTGGCAGACGCATTGTGGGGGACCGAGCGGTGGTAAATGACAACCATCGACACAGAGCAAGTTCGCAACCAGCTTCAACCAGGATCCATTCTGGTTCAGTTTCATGGCGGCAGACAACCGGGGTCGAGACGAGACCATGCGGGATTCTGGACTGAAGTCGCGGGGCAACGAGCAGATGCGATCATATGACATGATCGTCGGTTCCGGATGTACCGGATACATGCCGAAGGACAGCGATCTGTTTTCGGATCTGGACAAAACCCGAGGTGGCGTGGTGGGCAACACGAACAGCAACTGGTCGAGGATCGAGGGCCATGGAACAGCGGAGTTCTGGGTGGACGATAGTACCGGGCGAGCGCGACACTTGAAGCTGAAGGATGCATCTTACGTACCCAGCTACAGTCACAACCTGGTGTCAGTCAGCAAGCCGAACACCAACGGAGCTGTGGCAACATTCAACAAAGACGAGGCGTGGATCAAGGCACCGGATGGGACAAAGCTAGCATTGATGCGGGAGAACCATTTGTTCATACTGAAGTGTTTCAACACACCATCAACTGATGTGGCAAACAAAGCAGTGACCATTGAGCGATTGCATCAACGGCTGGGTCACAAAAACACGAAGGATATGGGGAATCTGGAACAACTGGTAGACGAGATGGTGATCGACGAAGGTCATTCAACCAGCGATGTGTGTGCACCATGTGCTACCCAGAACTCGAAGCGAGCTACAGTGAAGAAGAGTTGGGGTACAATGGTTAAAGACAAGTTGATGATCGTTCACGCAGACACACTGGGACCACTCAACGATAAGTCGACTGATGGATACCATTATGCGGTGGGGCTCAACGACAGTTACAGCCGGTATGCAGAGGTCTACTTCATGCAGTCAAAGGATGAGACGTTGGCGAAATTTCAGCAGTTCGTGGCGGATGTGGGCAAACCAGCGAAAATAGTCACTGACGGTGCTCTTGAATACAACTCAATGGCTATTAACAAGTACTGCCGGCAGCAAGCGATTCGACACGAGTTCTCCACGCCATACATGCCTAAAGACAACGGGAAGATTTAGCGTGTTTGGAGAACGGTGGTGGGCATGACAAAGTGCATGATGGATCAAGCCAAGATGCCGCCGATGTTTTGGACCTTCGCGCTACGAGCAGCTTTCCACCTGAAGAACCGGAGTCTACACTCCGCTCGCGGATCAACACCATTCGAGATGATGTTCGGCAGTAGACCGAATCTGGCAGGACTTAGGATTTGGGTGCAAGGCGTTCGTGTATGTGGAACCACGGTACCGGAAGAAGCTCGAAGCGAAAGCAGTCGAAGGAGTTTTTCTGGTGTATGCGGCAAACTCAAATGCATACGTTGCAGCCGTGCCGAACAATCAAGGAAGAATGCGGCTGGTACAGACCCTCAGCATCACGTTTGACGAAAGACAACCATTCTTCAAAGAACCAGCCGACAAGTTCGACCATGTCGAGTCTGGAGATCGAGACGATAGTTGGGGCTACGATTCTGATGATGATGGTGCGGATGGAGTTGCAGAACCCCTGGTTCTACCAGGACCAATTCTTCCGTTTGCAGATGAAGACGGTGGTACGATGGTACAAGGAGTTAACGATGTGCAACCGGCGGTGCTGCAAATCATCGAGTCGGAAGAACCGGTGCAGCGACCATTGGAGCTACTGGAGCAGTCAACAACACGATGTGGTCGAGTGAGACTAAAGCCAGCGTGGATGGAGGACTACGTTCTCAACGACAACTTCAACAAGGAAGCCCATCTCTGCATTGCAGCGGTGGTTCCATCGACGGATGTACCAACCAGCATTCAAGAGGCGCTGGATGATCCGAACTGGAAAGCAGCGTTGAAGGCAGAGTTCGATTCTCTGGTCGACAACAAAAATAAGGAACTTGTTCCAAAAGCAGCGAATCGGAAGATCATCAGCGGCAAGTGGCATTTTGTTGTCAAACAAGGTTCAGATGGAGAGATCCTCAAGTACAAGGGGATCACTCAAATCTTCGGAATGGACTACAACAGATCTACTCCCCAAACGTGCGGCTTACATCTCTGCAATTTTATGGGCAATCGCAGCGCAGCAGAAGTGTTTGGTGTACCAGATAGACATCAAGACGGCGTACTTGAATGCACCAATGAATGAGGAGATTTACATGCAGCAACCGGAGGGGTTCGAGAGTGCGGATGCGGACGGACGACAGATGGTGTGCCGGTTGCTGGAATCGTTGTATGGGAGGAACTGGCACCAGATGTTGACCGAGTATCTTCAAGAGCTGGGATACAAAACATCAATCAACGATGCATGTGGGTTCACCAAGATGGTCAACAACCAGTGGTGTTATGTGAGCGTATGGGTTGACGACATCATATACTTCAGTCAGGACGCAGTCTTCAAGACGACGTTCGAGAAGCAGATGGTAGCAAAGCTCATAATCGGAGAAAAGTCGCAGTTGACGTAGTTTCTTGGCATAGGAGTCAAGTGCACCAAGGGAAGGATTGTTCTGGATCAACGACAGTACGTGACCAAGTTATTGAAAAATTTCGGGATGCTGGAGTGCAAGTGGGTCGTTACACCAGTAACGGAGAAACTTGTGCTGACGAAGGCTGACTGTCCCGATGACAATAGCGACGAACAATCTGAGATGAAGCAACATGACTACCGTGGACTTGTTGATAGTTTAAACTACCTGGCGACGACAACACGCCCGGACATTGCGTATGCAGCACATGCGCTGAGTTCATACCTTGCCAACCCTGGTATGGTTCACTGAACTGCGGCGAAGCACGTGCTACGATATCTCAAGCGGACAACTGACTACACGCTGGTGTACCAATACGACAGCGGGGAAATCCACTTGGAGGCATGGGCTGACTCCGATTATGCGGGAGAAATCGACACCAGGAAGAGTACGAGTAGATTTTGCGTCAAGGTCAATTCCAGCGGTGCAGTTTCATGGCCATCCAAACTGCAACAGACGTTGGCAACTTCAACAGTGGAGGCGAAGACAAATGCAACCTCGGAGTGTGTGAAGGAGACAATTCACTTCAGAGGACTTCTGGCGTTTCTTGCCTACAACCAACCGAGTGCAACAACGATATGGTCGGACAATCAGGCGTCAATTGCAATCTCTGGCAATGCAAGTTTCTGCAAGTCAAGGACAATCCGAGTTGGTGTGGAGGGCAACGCGAACAGCAGCCGGTCGAGGATCGACGGGCATGGAACAGCGGAGTTCTGGGTGGACGATAGTGCCGGGCGAGAGCGACACTTGAAGCTGAAGGATGCATCTTACGTACCCAGCTACAGTCACAACCTGGTGACAGTCAGCAACCTGAACACCAACGGAGCAGTTGCAACAAAGACGAGGCGTGGATCAAGGTAACGGATGGGACAAAGCTACCATTGATGCGGGAGAACCACTTGTTCATACTGAAGGGTTTCAACACACCATCAACTGATGTGGCAAACAAAGCAGTGACCATTGAGTGGTTGCATCAACAGCTGGGTCACAACAACATGAAGGATGTGGGGAACCTGGAACAACTGGTAGACGAGATTGAGATCGACAAAGGTCATTCAACCAGCGATGTAAGTGCACTATGTGCTACCCAGAATGCGAAGCGAGCTAAAGTGAAGAAGAGTTGGAGTACAAGGGCTAAAGACAAGTTGATGATCGTTCACGCAGACACACTGGGACCACTCAACCTCAAGTCGACTGATGGAGTTCATCGCGGTGGGGTTCATCGACAGTTACAGCCGGTATGCAGAGGTCTACTTCATGCAGTCAAAGGACGAGACGTTGGCGAAGTTCCAACATTTCGTGGCAGATGTGGGCAAACCAGCGACAATAGTCACTGACGGTGCACTGGAATACAACTCAAGGGCGTTTAACAAGTACTACCGGGAGCAAGCGATTCGACACGAGTTCTCCACGCCATACATGCCGGAGGACAACGGAAAGATTGAGCGTGTTTGGGGCACGGTGGTGGGCATGACAAAGTGCATGATAGATCAAACCAAGATCCCGCCGATGTTTTGGACATTCGCGCTACGAGCAGCATTTCACCTGAAGAGCTGGAGTCTACACTCCGCTCACGGATCAACACCATTCGAGATGATGTTCGGCAGTAGACCGAATCTCAAAGGACTTAGGGTGTTTGGGTGCAAGGCGTTCGTGTATGTGGAACCACGGTACCGGAAGAAGCTCGAAGCGAAAGCAGTCGAAGGAGTTTTTCTGGTGTATGCGGCAAACTCAAATGCATACGTTGCAGCCGTGCCGAACAATCAAGGAAGAATGCGGCTGGTACAGACCCTCAGCATCACGTTTGACGAAGGACAACCATTCTTCAAAGAACCAGCCGACAAGTTCGACCATGTCGAGTCTGGAGATCGAGACGATAGTTGGGGCTACGATTCTGATGATGATGGTGCGGATGGAGTTGCAGAACCCCTGGTTCTACCAGGACCAATTCTTCCGTTTGCAGATGAAGACGGTGGTACGATGGTACAAGGAGTTAACGATGTGCAACCGGCGGTGCTGCAAATCATCGAGTCGGAAGAACCGGTGCAGCGACCATTGGAGCTACTGGAGCAGTCAACAACACGATGTGGTCGAGTGAGACTAAAGCCAGCGTGGATGGAGGACTACGTTCTCAACGACAACTTCAACAAGGAAGCCCATCTCTGCATTGCAGCGGTGGTTCCATCGACGGATGTACCAACCAGCATTCAAGAGGCGCTGGATGATCCGAACTGGAAAGCAGCGTTGAAGGCAGAGTTCGATTCTCTGGTCGACAACAAAAATAAGGAACTTGTTCCAAAAGCAGCGAATCGGAAGATCATCAGCGGCAAGTGGCATTTTGTTGTCAAACAAGGTTCAGATGGAGAGATCCTCAAGTACAAGGGGATCACTCAAATCTTCGGAATGGACTACAACAGATCTACTCCCCAAACGTGCGGCTTACATCTCTGCGATTTTATGGGCAATCGCAGCGCAGCAGAAGTGTTTGGTGTACCAGATAGACATCAAGACGGCGTACTTGAATGCACCAATGAATGAGGAGATTTACATGCAGCAACCGGAGGGGTTCGAGAGTGCGGATGCGGACGGACGACAGATGGTGTGCCGGTTGCTGGAATCGTTGTATGGGAGGAACTGGCACCAGATGTTGACCGAGTATCTTCAAGAGCTGGGATACAAAACATCAATCAACGATGCGTGTGGGTTCACCAAGATGGTCAACAACCAGTGGTGTTATGTGAGCGTATGGGTTGACGACATCATATACTTCAGTCAGGACGCAGTCTTCAAGACGACGTTCGAGAAGCAGATGGTAGCAAAGCTCATAATCGGAGAAAAGTCGCAGTTGACGTAGTTTCTTGGCATAGGAGTCAAGTGCACCAAGGGAAGGATTGTTCTGGATCAACGACAGTACGTGACCAAGTTATTGAAAAATTTCGGGATGCTGGAGTGCAAGTGGGTCGTTACACCAGTAACGGAGAAACTTGTGCTGACGAAGGCTGACTGTCCCGATGACAATAGCGACGAACAATCTGAGATGAAGCAACATGACTACCGTGGACTTGTTGATAGTTTAAACTACCTGGCGACGACAACACGCCCGGACATTGCGTATGCAGCACATGCGCTGAGTTCATACCTTGCCAACCCTGGTATGGTTCACTGAACTGCGGCGAAGCACGTGCTACGATATCTCAAGCGGACAACTGACTACACGCTGGTGTACCAATACGACAGCGGGGAAATCCACTTGGAGGCATGGGCTGACTCCGATTATGCGGGAGAAATCGACACCAGGAAGAGTACGAGTAGATTTTGCGTCAAGGTCAATTCCAGCGGTGCAGTTTCATGGCCATCCAAACTGCAACAGACGTTGGCAACTTCAACAGTGGAGGCGAAGACAAATGCAACCTCGGAGTGTGTGAAGGAGACAATTCACTTCAGAGGACTTCTGGCGTTTCTTGCCTACAACCAACCGAGTGCAACAACGATATGGTCGGACAATCAGGCGTCAATTGCAATCTCTGGCAATGCAAGTTTCTGCAAGTCAAGGACGAAGCGTTTTGCGGTAAAGGTGGCATTCAAGCAAGAGGTGCAGACAAGAAACAAAGGCATGCTAAAGTATGTTCCGAGCGAGTCCAGTTCTTCCGACATCTTGACTAAAAGCCTGGGGAAATCAAAGACCGAGTCATTTGAGGGGGATCTTCTTGGGACAAACTCATCATTCAATTTGAAACGGCAAGCATGAGTATCAAGTTCAATCAACCAAGTCGAATCAAAAGTGCCAATTTCAAATTGACTTCATGGACCTGCCAATACCAAACTAATTAATTAGTCTACCAGCATTTGTTATTACTACTTTCTGTATCATTTTGTAAATCATCCCATGAATAAAGCTCTTATGAGACACATCTTCTTCTCAACTCTCTCAGCATAACTTAAACTTCCTCATAGGAGGAAGAAATTGCTGGAAAAGAGAAAGAAAAACAATCGTTTGTACAGGAGTGAACTTTGAGTGGAAAGGTGGACAGCTGAAGCTGCCCAATGGTTCAAATTGAAAACTTGTTTCTCGAGCTAAAACTTTTTTGCTTAAAACTTCCTGAGTCAAACTAAATTACCAAATCAGTTTTAGAGTTGCTTTACAATTTAGTTATTCAGTTCTAGAGGTCGTTTGGGTATGTAAGTACCCAATTTAGTTTTCTTGAGTGTGTTTTATATTGTCTTTTTGAGTTATCGAGAGCTTTTAGGTTGATCCATCTGAAATGGATCAAAGGTCCACTGTCCAATAAAAACTAACGGTATACGTAAGGTTCCGACCCTGTTTTTAACGGCGTTTGTGTGTTTTGGGTATTTTGAGACCTGAGCATAGGGGCGTTTTTATTTCTAGAGTTGGGAGTGGGGTGGTATTTTAATACTAGCCTTTAAGCTGTAACACGGTTTGTAGTCTCATGTCGCAAGTGAACCGAATTGGCTCCGACCGCTTGAGGTAGAAAACACAAGAGATAGTGCCCATGACTCACTGAGCCCACTGAGATAGTGCCCACTGAGCCAATGGTGATAGGGCCTATTTTTTTTAAAACCTCATAAGTGACTTAAATGAGCGACTGTTACAATAGTATATGATCACCATAACTGTACCCTCCTTGATGCCAAAAAATAGCGGATCAAAAAACTGCCGTTTATCAACAAAGAACTTGAAAATAATTTAAACGACATATATAAAAGTATCGTTACTTGGAAACTGTGTTTCAAAGTTCTAAGCAAACAAGAATGAGCTCGGTTTCCAATTCAGAATATTACTGAATCAGCAGCTGTTATCATTTGTAGAAGAAACACAAAATTCTAAGAATGCAATGAGAGCAGCAATGATTCTCCCATATCAGCTGCTCCTAGAAACTAATTCAATAACAAATGGGTTTGTTTCCAAAACTCTGAGCCGCCGAATAATTTTGCAGAAGCACGGATTACTCGACGAATTATATTTTTCACTGCAGCAAAACTTCTCCAAATTAGACATCCAAAATGAAAAAAAGTGCGAAATAAACGAATAATTTAAGGAATTTAAGAAACTAATGAGTACAGGCAAAATATCCGCAACCATTGGCTACCTTCTGACAAGAAAACAAATTTAGGCTAAAAGATTTCAATGAGGAAAGACAGTCCTTAGTGTCCTGATAGAAAAACAACCCCAGGCCAAAACAGCGATCACTAAATATATAACTGAAGTAACTGAAGACACAATGCCATAACACCCCTCTTTATTCGAACAAAAAAACGCCAAGACACTTCAAAAGTCAACCCTGAAAACGCACGGAAGCCACGCTCCCTCAGGTTTCGATGCACGCGAATGGAGATGGATGTTAACTCAGTTCAACCAGACAACCAGTGAGTTTGCAAAACAATTGCAAAGCTATCCGATACGACAGCAAGTAAAGTTCTCTCCCATGAAAAAAATAACTGCGTACAATTTGTCTCGTTTGATACCTCTGAACAAAAACCCAGTTGTAAGGCCTATTGATTCGGTGAGGTTCTGAGACAAATAACTGGCAAAACAATCACACAATGTAAAAAATCAGACCTTCAAAATCTCGGGAAAAAATTTCAAACTCTGCTGAGTCAGAAGTGTGGAATAGAATCTGCCACCCAGAGCTTGAGAAACGAGTTTGAGAAACCAAAAACGGACGCCGTACTACCTAATGATGCAGTAAAAGGCCCTCACCAATAGAAACCTTGCTCTAAAAAATGTAGAACCCTTTTTCCGGCACTCTAACGTGCGCTGGTCAACTCATATAAACATCCCTCAAATTTATAAGTCAACAACACGGTTTTGAAATCTACCAAAGGCACAACGCAAGGTGATTGCCTCGCAATGGCTATGTAGGCTAGGTTTAGCAGGGGCTTGATCCCACTGATCGAGCTCCTGCTAAACCAAATGTCACTCAAAAATGGTATTGAGAAAACGGAAGAGCGGCAGGTAATCTTGAGAGTCTCTGTGCACCACTCGACAGTATGGATGTGAACGGAAAATCTTTAGATAACACTGTAAAGCCTTCCATGAGTCAACTCATAAAAAGGAAAACCGCCGAGAATGCGCCATAAAGGTGTTCGAAGGCACAAATATTACAATGAGATGGTTTCAGAGTCAGTCCTTGGATCGGTTATTGAAATACCATCAGGATGCAAAAAATACATGGAAAGCGAAATTGAAAAGGTAACTACCCTAACGAAAAAAGTTTCCAAATTAGTTAAAAATGTCACCACAAAACGCGCACTCCTGCTACAGAAAAGGAATGCGAAAAAAAATTTATCTTCATAACCAGAACAACTCCGGAAGCCTTTAAGAGAATGGAAATTGAAAAAAAAACGTGAGAACGTAAGACAGCAGCTACGTCCTAGTTTTACTGGTAATAACCATATAACCGCTGAAGATTGAAACCTTTTTGCACTACCACTAGGAATGGGAGAACTCGACATCACCAGTAACACGGACTTTTCCAGAAAGTGTGAGTGGTAAACGAGAAAAGAGCGATCCAGAAATAGCAGAAACATGAAAACTGAGAGTCAGATCAAAACTTTAATTTTCCAGAATCGAGACATTGAGAAACAGTGCCAGAGGCCATAAACAGAAAATCACTCCTGATGCAAATTTTATCTTCTCGCAAAAATCACGGGGGTATAGAATTGTCAAGCTTATGCTGAACAGCAAGTCATATTCGGCATCCATCTGCACATGTATCTGACTTTGGAGGTCAAGCTTTTTTTCAACCAGTTGTAATTTTTTAATTTACAATCCGTCCAATCAAACAATTGTCAAGTTAGTTTTGATTTATGATGTACGATTAAGAACCAAGAACGCCCCAAGAACAAATACCGACGGATTAAAACAACTAGTATTCTAAAACAATTGGTCAGCGTCAAAAAAGAGCTTTAAGTGCTTTTGAGCGTCTCTTCCAGAGCCATTTCAATATGCCTCTCGTATCAGCGGGTCGACAAAATTGTAACTGTCTAGAGGCTATCAGCCGATCCGCGCAAATTAAGTTAAGAGTATGTGAAAATGATTATGTGAAAATGAGTTCCTGACTGGGACTCAGTATGCCCGGATCACAAGGTCACTGCTAAAAGTAGGGCTGGTACTTTGTTATTATTAAGTTACCTTTTTACGATTATTTTTATTTTAATTGGGATAATTACTCAATCCATCTGAGATCGGCCGACCATCTACCTCTACTCGTAGTTGTTTTATCCCGAAAAAGAACTTTTCTGTTGAAAAACTAAATTCAGACCTTTCCAGGAGGCTGAAATTGTTAACGTTACAGTTATCAAATACAACAAAACCATTCAACGACAAGCTGGATGCACTTAATGGATTTTACCTCCTAAAAATTTGCTTCATTTTGTTATAACTTTTATTACATTTGCAGACAAGCCCATAATTTTGGAAAGTCAGTTCCAGGAACAATCGAACCGAATCATCAAACAATCATTAAATAGGGTAAAAACACGTGGAAATGATTAAAAACTAATGTTTGCAAGCAGTTCATCCGGCAGCAACAGGTGGATTATGTGATTTTTTTCTCGCCTTTAAGACAAACTTGCTTTTCACACTCAATTGTCGAGTAAAAACTACCTGAAGCAAAACTTTTAGCAAAGACCAAGAAGATGGAAAATATAACGATGAAATAAAATTTTGATTTGATTCATTTTATTATGAACTAGCTCCAGAAAAAAAAATAGCTCTGAACGGAGCTAATTTTTGATATCAAATTTTCCCATTTGACTTTGAAACAAGAAACTATTGCTGAAACAGGCTTAATGCTCACCAGGATAAATTTGGAGGGAAACGGTTTTGTCATCTCGTGTAATAATTTAAGGTTCAAATTGACAAATCAGCAACTTTAGTTTGCTTCTGTATTTCGCCTAGACTCAAAAAAATGAGAAAAACATAGATGTTTTTGCTGAAAAAAAATCAGCAAAGATGGACGTATGGGCCTATTTTGTCTGAAAAATGCCATAAAATTCTCTTCGTGTTCAAACTCGGTTGACCATTAATTGCAAAATGCTGCCTGCAAGGACGTTTTTTTTTGTTTCAAAGCCACGACACCTCTACAGAACGGAAGATGAGAAGCAACCCGACCGTTTGACTCTTGTACCATGGACTGTTGATAGTCAGTTTTGGTGAGATGTATCCGTAGTTGACCAACTAATCACAAGTAGAATAAGCGAAAGCTGTATTTAAAAACCCGAAGGGCGGCGGCCGAAGCATAAACTCGCAAAACTGACAAACAAAAAAATAAAGTAATGACGAGAAGATTTCCCAATCAATACCCTGCGAAGGTAAGCAATACCCTCCAGCACTGATATTTTTCTAAGTAGGCTCTGTAAGAACTTGAGCACATGTAATGATGAACCCAGGACAAGCTGTTTGATTGAATAGAGAATCTCCCTCGCAATACAGTAATCACGCTGCTTATGTACTCGTCACCAATAAACCTATAGCTACTTTCTTCAAAAAATTTTTACTTGTACAACCAAAGAAATAAGCCAGTTTAGTATAAGTCTCTGATAGACATACAAAAAGTAAAAGACTTACAATTCTGTGATTTCTTTGTTTCGCCAGTCCATTTTCAAATTACAAACGTCCTTGATCACTAAAATCTTCAGAACAGAATCTTCATATTAAAAACAATAAGTAGGAATCAAACCGGCCAATTTTGCTTTTTCAGTTTTTTCCGGAAATAATTTTGTTTAGCGTAAGTCGAGAAGTCGGAAACTATTAAAGTTTCTGAAATTACCACAAAAGTTCTTTGTTGTTTCACGCAACTAAAAAAACCATTGGAAATTCAGAAATTAGGAACAAGTAATTTAAAACGTCAATAATTATAAAGAATCAGATGGTTGTGAATCAAATCATTCACATTGAGAAAGGTAACCCAACACAGAAAGATTCAAATAAATAAATTGATATGATATAGAGCTACGGTTCTATTAGATCATTTTAATGAGCTGCATTTTTTTTCCTTGGCTCTAGAAATCAAAGTTTTTCCGAGAGCTTGTATCAACTATGTTGCCGAGTACACAGCGGAGCTCGCAACATGTATTGCAATGGAGCTGATCTGCCTGAGAAAAATATCGGCTCTGGCTTCTCAATACACCTGCTCAACATCATGCAGAGCTTTTGGAGGAAAATTTTAGTTCTAGGGTTGGCTGCACCCCGATCTTCGAAAGCTATAAAGATATCAAATATTTGTAAAGAGTTCTTATTTTTCAGTTTATGTAGTTTTTTGCCTCGACTGCCGCTGTGCTAGGGTTACAAAATGAGACTCCAGTTCGCTCTAGAAAAAGCGAGAGAGTCAAGGACCACTATATTCTTGCCATTCAACCAGAAACTTTACAGCGAGGGAAAAAAGAAAAATCACTAATCACGACTGGACGAAGTTAATAGTTTCTGAGCTACCATAGCAAAGCCCGCATCCAAGTTTAGGCGTAAGTAATCGATTATAACGGATTATTATGATGAGTTTTTGACTATTATAATCGATTATAATTACCAAAATTAGGTCTTTAAGGGATTTATAATTGATTATAATCGTGATATTTCCAAAGAGATTATAATCTTTTATAAACGATTATAATTGATTATAGTTCTTACTAAAAACCCTTAAAATCAATTATAATTGCTTATAATCGATTATAATCGATTATGATCGATTATAATATCTTATTTTGCCGAAATTTTCCTAAATTTGTATTTTACCTTTTGGGTTATTTTTTTTGAGTGATTAAAAAAATCTCTAAAAGAGAGATCTCTTGAACACTTTGGTTCATCTGAACTCAAAGTTTTACCACGAAACAAAAGTTTCATAGAGATCCTTTCATATGAGTGGAAAGGTTCTCGCGGTAGATGAAAAATAAATATTCCGAATCAATCATGAAACTAAATCAATTTGTTGATGTTTTGGTGTTTAAAAAGCTTAAAATATGCATCACAAAACAACTCCAATGGGGAAGAAATGAAAAAAAAACTTTTGTAAATTTGAATTTATTGGAAAACTTCAAAAATAATTTTCTCATTTTTCATAGGAACCAACGTCCACAAAAAGCATAAAATATAGGCAATGTAGATGCAACTTGAAAGACAAAAATGGACATACAAAAGAGATTATAATCAATTGTAATCGATTATAATGGATTTTTGTGCAAAATTAACGAAATAGAAAATTGAATAAAAATAAATGGATTATAATCAATTATAATCGATTATAATTGTATCGGAAAAACAAGACGAATAAATAATCGATTATAATCGATTACAATGCATTATACTTACTTATAATTTGATTTTGAAAAAAGAGATCATAATCAATTATTAATTGATTAAAATCGATTGTTTCTCAATTTTAGTGAGACTGGTACTAAAATCGTAATATAATCAATTATTAACGCTTGAAACTGGATGCGGGGGGGGGGGGGTAGTGGGTATCATCCAAGTTTTAAGATGGCAAATCGATAATGCGGTCAACAACATATGTAATAAAAAAGATAACAGGTTTCTCAATTTATTAAGACAGCTTACAGATTCCCTAATGTATTAAGATTCAAAACGTTTCAAAAATTAGTTTTGACGCCCGAACTTCCAAACAAGTTTTGTTGCCCATATTTGCCAAGAGAAGCTCTTTCAATGCACTTCTTACAATTTGAGATACGTAAAAGCGATATTTTTCCTTGAAATACTCCGGGATGGAATGTTTCAGCAGTTTCAGATGATAAGTTTCAGAATTTTTTGGAACATTTGAAACTTTTTTAATTTGCGTTTTAATTTATACCTTGTAAACGCAAAACATTTTCTTTGTTTCCACTTGAAATGTAAGTGTAGAAAGCAATTGTGAAATGGAAGTCTAAATGCAGTAAAACCACGCCAAAAAGGAACACATGGCCGAGCGGTCTAAGCTAAGGTTCAAATCTTATTCGAGTCCCCTGGCATAGGTCCGAGCCCACCATGGCCATACAACTATTTAGTTGTTGACAGGGAAAGGTTTTGGTTGCTTTGCTTTTACTATCATTACGTAATATTTATGTAATAGTTATGTAAAACTTTCACAATTATTACGTAATAATTTACCGAGCTCTTATACCGAGCTCGTATAAACGTGAAACGTAAGACTAATCAATTTCGATCTTGTCTGACCTCGAAACGACAGGTTTTTGTCTGCTAACTTTGGTGTATGCTGTCAACTATTGCTGCTAAAAATGGATAGCTTAATAGTTGATATATGTGCTTCGAAATTTACGATAAAATTGTTTACTGTATTTATCCGATGATTTACAGTTCAATAAAAATCAGAACCAGTTGTGTCAATCAACCCGATCTACCTTAGACCCGAATGGCAAAATTGAGGTAGAAATATGGTCCGCCGACAAAATTGACGAAAATCAGATCGTTGGAACTATCAATTAGCCAAAAATTGTCATTCAACCAAAGGCCAACCGGAAATTGAACCTTGTAGATAAAAGCAAACCAGACTGATATAAAAATTGACGATTGTAGCTTGAATACGAACATTGGCCATTTGACTAATCGAACGAAATTGACCACAAGAACGCTCAAGATAGTCAAAATTGCAAATGACTTGGCAGACCCAATGAGATAAGATCAGCCGATGGAGTCAAGTTATCCGGAGGTTTTATGATCCCCACAATTGGATCTTCGACGATACAGCCGGGACTCATTTTTCAACAAACCAGTGAGCTCCAAACGGAGGTTCTGAGGTCTTTTCGGTTGTCCAGGAGGAGGCTATTTCAGGTGTTCAGTGAGAGGCCTTTTCAGGTGTCGAAACCCTTGTATGGAAGTAGACTGTGATGTGAATGCTTTAAGTTGGATGCTGCGAGGAAAATAAGGAGTCACGAGAGTGAATTTCTAAAAAACTTGTAAGCCTGTAACTTGTCAAAACAGTAGTCTTTTCTCAAAAAAAGTTGTTGTGCTAATTTAAATTTCGATTAGTTTCATTATTATTGGTTGTTTTTATTTTGCTGTTACCAACGGTGCTTAATGTTGATATTTATTGGGTTCGTTCTTACACGAAAAATAGCCACTGATTAAACAAAAAAAAACAAAAAAAAAACGAATTATAAATTCCAAAAAAAAAGAAACCCAAAAATTTTAGTCAAAGCTAAACTTTTGGTTAAAACTGGACATATATAGTTAACTCTCAATAACCTGAACCCAAACCGACCCAAAAGACAAATTTTTGGCAAAAATTTGATAAAAAAGAAAGTTTCCCAAATGGATAAGTTTTGTTGCCAACGTGATCAAAACATTTTTTTCGCGAATTTTTCAAAAAAAAAATTGGGAAAATCATGCAAAATTTTTCAAAAAAATATGATAAACAGCCAGAAGAACCTATGGGTGGCATAACTTATCTTTTTGGTTGACCCGTAGCCTCATAATATTATTAAGTCAATCTCTTTGAGTTTCTTTTAATTCCGGTTTCTTCCGCGAAGGTGTTGGATTTTTAAAATCTAATCGACTTGATTGCACGTCTCCATTTGAAGGAAATTTGGAGAATCAGTGGTAAACAGTGGGATGACCTGTTTCGAGACAACTTGACTGAAACTTTCCTCAGATGGCATTCCAGCCTACCCATCTTAGGTCAGCTAACAATTCCGCGCTGATATTATCCGTCTGCAGTTGACAAACTTGAAATAAATATTTTTGGGGGTAGTTCGCAAGAGGTCTTCTGTGCAGTTGGATATCTTCGCGCGCACTTTAGAAACTCAAAAGAACAAACTCTCCTCCATTGTGCGTAAGGCGCCAGTGGCGCCAATGAAGGCTATGTTTGTCCCTAAACTAGAATTGCAAGCTGTCTCATTGGCCACACGCCTCAAAGAGGCTATCATTAAAGCACTTACCATGCCGATAAACGATGCCCTCAATCAGACCTTCAAAATCTCGGTAAAAAATTTCAAACTCTGCTGAGTCAGAAGTGTGGAATAGAATATGCCACCCAGAGCTTGAGAAACGAGTTTCAGAAACCAAAAACGGACGCCGTACTACTTAATGATGCAGTAAAAGGCCCTCACCAATAGAAACCTTGCTCTAAAAAATGTAGAACCCTTTGTCCGGCACTCTAACGTGCGCTGGTCAACTCATATAAACATCCCTCAAATTTTTAAGTCAACAACACGGTTTTGAAATCTACCAAAGGCACAACGCAAGGTGATTGCCTCGCAAAGGCTATGTAGGCTAGGTAGGCATGATCCCACTGATCGAGCTCCTGCTAAACCAAATGTCACTCAAAAATGGTATTGAGAAGACGGAAGATCGGCAGGTAATCTTGAGAGTCTCTGTGCACCACTCGACAGTATGGATGTGCACGGAAAATCTTTAGATAACACTGTAAAGCCTTCCATGAGTCAACTCATAAAAAGGAAAACCGCCGAGAATGCGCCATAAAGGTGTTCGAAGGCACAAATATTACAATGAGATGGTTTCAGAGTCAGTCCTTGGATCGGTTATTGAAATAACATCAGGATGCAAAAAATACATGGAAAGCGAAATTGAAAAGGTAACTACCCTAACGAAAAAAGTTTCCAAATTAGCTAAAAATGTCACCACAAAACGCGCACTCCTGCTACAGAAAAGGAATGCGAAAAAAAATTTATCTTCATAACCAGAACAACTCCGGAAGCCTTTAGGAGAATGGAAATTGAAAAAAAAACGTGAGAACGTAAGACAGCAGCTACGTCCTAGTTTTACTGGTAATAACCATATAACCGCTGAAGATCGAAACCTTTTGCACTACCACTAGGAATGGGAGAACTCGACATCACCAGTAACACGGACTTTTCCAGAAAGTGTGAGTAGTAAACGAGAAAACAGCGATCCAGAAATAGCAGAAACATGAAAACTGAGAGTCAGATCAAAACTTTAATTTTCCAGAATCGAGACATTGAGAAACAGTGCCAGAGGCCATAAACAGAAAATCGCCCCTGATGAAAATTTTATCTTCTCGCAAAAATCACGGGGGTATAGAATTGTCCAGCTTATGCTGAACAGCAAGTCATATTCGGCATCCATCTGCACATGTATCTGACTTTGGAGGTCAGCTTTTTTTCAACCAGTTGTAATTTTTTAATTTACAATCCGTCCAATCAAACAATTGTCAAGTTAGTTTTGATTTATGATGTACGATTAAGAACCAAGAACGCCCCAAGAACAAATACCGACGAATTAAAAAAACTAGTATTTTAAACCAATTGGCCGGCGTCAAAAAAGAGCTTTAAGTGCTTCTCCAGAGCAATTTCAATATGCCTCTTGTAACATCGGGTCGACAAAATTGTAACTGTCTATTGGCTATCAGCCGATCCGCGCAAATTAAGTTAAGATTATGAGAAAATGGTGAGCTCTTGACTGGGACTCAGTATGCCCAGACCACAAGGTCACTGCTAAAAGTAGGGCTGGTACTTTGTTATTATTAAGTTACCTTTTTACGATTATTTTTATTTTAAGTGGGATAATTACTCAATCCATCTGAGATCGGCTGACCATCTACCTCTACTCGTAGTTGTTTTATCCCGAAAAAGAACTTTTCTGTTGAAAAAATAAATTCAGACCTTTCCAAGAGGCTGAAATTGTTAACGTTACAGTTATCAAATACAACAAAACCATTCAACGACAAGCTGGATGCACTTAATGGATTTTACCTCCTAAAAATTTGCTTCATTTTGTTATAACTTTTATTACATTTGCAGACAAGCCCATAATTTTGGAAAGTCATTTCCAGGAACAATCGAACCGAATCATCAAACAATCATTAAATAGGGTAAAAACACGTGGAAATGATTAACAACTAATGTTTGCAAGCAGTTCATCCGGCAGCAACAGGTGGATTGAGTGATTTTTTTCTCGCCTTTAAGACTAACTTGCTTTTCACACTCAATTGTCGAGTAAAAACTACCTGAAGCAAAACTTTTAGCAAAGACCAAGAAGATGGAAAATATAACGATGAAATAAAGTTTTGATTTGATTCATTTTATTATGAACTAGCTCCAGAAAAAAAATAGCTCTGAACGGAGCTAATTTTTGATATCAAATTTTCCCATTTGACTTTGAAACAAGAAACTATTGCTGAAACAGGCTTAATGCTTACCAGGATAAATTCGGAGGGAAACGGTTTTGTCATCTCGTGTAATAATTTAAGGTTCAAATTGACAAATCAGCAACTTTAGTTTGCTTCTGTATTTCGCCTAGACTCAAAAAAATGAGAAAAACATAGATGTTTTTGCGGAAAAAAAATCAGCAAAGATGGACGTATGGGCCTATTTTGTCTGAAAAATGCCATAAAATTCTCATCGTGTTCAAACTCGGTTGACCATTAATTGCAAAATGCTGCCTGCAAGGACGTTTTTTTTGTTTCAAAGCCACGACACCTCTACAGAACGGAAGATGAGAAGCAAACCGACCGTTTGACTCTTGTCCCACGGACTGTTGGTAGTCAGTTTTGGTGAGATGTAACCGTAGTTGACCAACTAATCACAAGTAGAATAAGCGAAAGCTGTATTTAAAAACCCAAAGGGCGGCGGCCGAAGCATAAACTCGCAAAACTGACAAACAAAAAAATAAAGTAATGACGAGAAGATTTCCCAATCAATACCCTGCGAAGGTAAGCAATACCCTCCAGCACTGATATTTTTCTAAGTAGGCTCTGTAAGAACTTGAGCACATGAAATGATGAACCCAGGACAAGCTGTTTGATTGAATAGAGAATCTCCCTCGCAATACAGAGTAATCACGCTGCTTATGTACTCGTCACCAATAAACCTATAGCTACTTTCTTCAAAATTTTTTTACTTGTACAACCAAAGAAATAAGCCAGTTTAGTATAAGTCTCTGATAGACATACAAAAAGTAAAAGACTTACAATTCTGTGATTTTTTTTGTTTCGCCAGTCCATTTTCAAATTACAAACGTCCTTGATCACTAAAATCTTCATAACAGAATCTTCATATTAAAAACAATAAGTATCAACTCTAAGAACGTTAGGCTCTCATACATTACTCAAGGAATCAAACCGGCCAATTTTGCTTTTTCAGTTTTTCCGGAAATAATTTTGTTTAGCGTAAGTCGAAAAGTCGGAAACTATTAAAGTTTCTGAAATTACCACAAAAGTTCTTTGTTGTTTCACGCAACTAAAAAAACCATTGGAAATTCAGAAATTAGGAACAAGTAATTTAAAACGTCAATAATTATAAAGAATCAGATGGTTGTGAATCAAATCATTCACATTGAGAAAGGTAACCTAACACAGAAAGATTCAAATAAATAAATTGATATGATATAGAGCTACGGTTCTATTAGATCATTTTAATGAGCTGCCTTTTTTTGCCTTGGCTCTAGAAATGAAATTTTTTCCGAGAGCTTGTATCAACTATGTTGCCGAGATCACAGCGGAGCTCGCAACATGTATTGCAATGGAGCTGATCTGTCTGAGAAAAATATCGGCTCTGGCTTCTCAATACACCTGCTCAACACCATGCAGAGCTTTTGGAGGAAAATTTTAGTTCTAGGGTTGGCTGCACCCCGATCTTCGAAAGCTATAAAGATATCAAATATTTGTAAAGAGTTCTTATTTTTCAGTTTATGTAGTCTTTCGCCTCGACTAACGCTGTGCTAGGGTTACAAAATGAGACTCCAGTTTGCTCTAGAAAAAGCGAGAGAGTCAAGGACCACTATATTCTTGCCATTCAACCAGAAACTTTACAGCGAGGGAAAAAAGAAAAATCACTAATCACGATTGGACGAAGTTAATAGTTTCTGAGCTACCATAGCAAAGCCCGCATCCAAGTTTAGGCGTAAGTAATCGATTATAACGGATTATTATGATGAGTTTTTGACTATTATAATCGATTATAATTACCAAAATTAGGTCTTTAAGGGATTTATAATTGATTATAATCGTGATATTTCCCAAGAGATTGTAATCTCTTATAAACGATTATAATTGATTATAGTTCTTACTAAAAACCCTTAAAATCAATTATAATTGCTTATAATCGATTATAATCGATTATGATCGATTATAATCTCTTATTTTGCCGAAATTTTCCTAAATTTGTATTTTATCTTATGGGTTATTTTTTTTTGAGTGATTAAAAAAATCTCTAAAAGAGAGATCTCTTGAACACTTTGGTTCATCTGAACTCAAAGTTTTACCACGAAACAAAAGTTTCATAGAGATCCTTTCATATGAGTGGAAAGGTTCTCGCGGTAGATGAAAAATAAATTTTCCGAATCAATCATGAAACTAAATCAATTTGTTGATGTTTTGGTGTTTAAAAAGCCTAAAATATGCATCACAAAACAACTCCAATGGTGAAGAAATGTAAAAAAAATTTTGTAAATTTGAATTAATTGGAAATCTTCAAAAATAATTTTCTCATTTTTCATAGGAACCAACATCCACAAAAAGCATAAAATATAAGCAATGTAGATGCAACTTGAAAGACAAAAATGGACATACAAAAGAGATTATAATCAATTGTAATCGATTATAATGGATTTTTGTGCAAAATTAACGAAATAGAAAATTGAATAAAAATAAATGGATTATAATCAATTATAATCGATTATAATTGCATCGAAAAAAAAGACGAATAAATAATCGATTATAATCGATTACAATGCATTATACTTACTTATAATTTGATTTTAAAAAAAGAGATCATAATCAATTATTAATTGATTAAAATCGATTGTTTCTCAATTTTAGTGAGATTGTTACTAAAATCGTAATATAATCAATTATTAACGCTTGAAACTGGATGCGGGGGGGGGGGGGGTAGTGGGTAACATCCAAGTTTTAAGATGGCAAATCGATAATGCGGTCAACAACATATGTAATAAAAAAGATAACAGGTTTCTCAATTTATTAAGACAGCTTACAGATTCCCTAATGTATTAAGATTCAAAACGTTTCAAAAATTAGTTTTGGCGCCCGAACTTTCAAACTAGTTTTTTTGCCCATATCTGCCAAGAGAAGCTCTTTCAATGCACTTCTTACAATTTGAGATACGTAAAAGCGATATTTTTCCTTGAAATACTCCGGGATGGAATGTTTCAGCAGTTTCAGATGATAAGTTTCAGAATTTTTTGGAACATTTGAAATTTTTTTAATTTGCATTTTAATTTATACCTTGTAAACGCAAAACATTTGAAATGTAAGTGTAGAAAGCAATTGTGAATTGGAAGTATAAATGCAGTAAAACCAAAGCCAAAAAAGAACACATGGCCGAGCGGTCTAAGCTAAGGTTCAAATCTTATTCGAGTCCCCTGGCATAGGTCCGAGCCCACAATGGCCATACGACTATTTAGTTATTGATAGGGAAAGGTTTTGGTTGCTTTGCTTTTACTATCATTACGTAATATTTATGTAATAGTTATGTAACACTTTCACAATTATTACGTAATAATTTACCGAGCTCTTATACCGAGCTCGTATAAACGTGAAACGTAAGACTAATCAATTTCGATCTTGTCTGACCTCGAAACGACAGGTTTTTGTCTGCTAACTTTGGTGTATGCTGTCAACTATTGCTGCTAAAAATGGATAGCTTAATAGTTGATATATGTGCTTCGAAATTTACGATAAAATTGTTTACTGTATTTATCCGATGATTTACAGTTCAATAAAAATCAGAACCAGTTGTGTCAATCAACCCGATCTACCTTAGACCCGAATGGCAAAATTGAGGTAGAAATATGGTCCGCCGACAAAATTGACGAAAATCAGATCGTTGGAACTATCAATTAGCCGAAAATTGTCATTCAACCAAAGGCCAACCGGAAATTGAACCTTGTAGATAAAAGCAAACCAGACTGATATAAAAATTGACGATTGTAGCTTGAATACGAACATTGGCCATTTGACTAATCGAACGAAATTGACCACAAGAACGCTCAAGATAGTCAAAATTGCAAATGACTTGGCAGACCCAATGAGATAAGATCAGCCGATGGAGTCAAGTTATCCGGAGGTTTTATGATCCCCACAGTTGGATCTTCGACAATACAGCCGGGACTCATTTTTCAACAAACCAGTGAGCTCCAAACGGAGGTTCTGAGGTCTTTTCGGTTGTCCAGGAGGAGGCTATTTCAGGTGTTCAGTGAGAGGCCTTTTCAGGTGTCGAAACCCTTGTATGGAAGTAGACTGTGATGTGAATGCTTTAAGTTGGATGCTGCGAGGAAAATAAGGAGTCACGAGAGTGAATTTCTAAAAAACTTGTAAGCCTGTAACTTGTCAAAACAGTAGTCTTTTCTCAAAAAAAGTTGTTGTGCTAATTTAAATTTCGATTAGTTTCATTATTATTGGTTGTTTTTATTTTGCTGTTACCAACGGTGCTTAATGTTGATATTTATTGGGTTCGTTCTTACACGAAAAATAGCCACTGATTAAACAAAAAAAAACAAAAAAAAACGAACTATAAATTCCAAAAAAAAAGAAACCCAAAAATTTTAGTCAAAGCTAAACTTTTGGTTAAAACTGGACATATATAGTTAACTCTCAATAACTTGAACCCAAACCGACCCAAAAGACAAATTTTTGGCAAAAATTTGATAAAAAAGAAAGTTTCCCAAATGGATAAGTTTTGTTGCCAACGTGATCAAAACATTTTTTCGCGAATTTTTCAACAAAAAAAAACAAAATGGGAAAATCATGCAAAATTTTTCAAAAAAATGTGATAAACAGCCAGAAGAACCTATGGGTGGCATAACTTATCTTTTTGGTTGACCCGTAGCCTCATAATATTATTAAGTCAATTTCTTTGAGTTTCTTTTAATTCCGGTTTCTTCCGCGAAGGTGTTGGATTTTTAAAATCTAATCGACTTGATTGCACGTCTCCATTTGAAGGAAATTTGGAGAACCAGTAGTAAACAGTGGGTTGACCTGTTTCGAGAAAACTTGACTGAAACTTTCCTCAGATGGCATTCCGGCCTACCTATCTTAGGTCAGCTAACAATTCCGCGCTGATATTATCCGTCTGCAGTTGACAAAATTGAAATAAATATTTTTGTGGGTAGTTCGCAAGAGGTCTTCTGTGCAGTTGGATATCTTCGCGCGCACTTTAGAAACTCAAAAGAACAAACTCTCCTCCATTGTGCGTAAGGCGCCAGTGGCGCCAATGAAGGCTATGTTTGTCCCTAAACTAGAATTGCAAGCTGTCTCATTGGCCACACGCCTAAAAGAGGCTATCATTAAAACACTTACCATGCCGATAAACGATGCGCTCATGTGGACAGAGAGCAGCATCGTAATCCAGTGGCTCCACTTGTCATCGGAGCAGCCAGTTTTTGTCGCAAACCGAGTGGGCGAAATTCTTGAAGTCATCACCGGAAACAATCCCGCAGACACGGCAACCGAGGTATTACCGCCGAAGCTTTAAAAGGCCACAGCTTGCACCAAAGTCCAAGCTTCTTAAAAACCCGTGACTGGCGTTTCTGTCCAAATGCTGAGGCTCGAAGGTCCCGTAGACGATGTTATTGATACCGCATCAAATTTCGTCAGCAACTAAACCCATCATCAATTGGCCTCGATACAGCTCGTATGTCAAGATGATACCCACCGTAGCATTCATCCTCAGATGAAATCCTAAGTTCCGTCACTAACGTGAAGTAAAACTTGGAATTTTCAAACCTTCGAAGCTCGAAAATGCAAAAATGAAACTTCAGCTTCTCTCAAAAAAGGAAGCATTCGCGTCAGAATTCAAATTTCTAGTTTCTGAGAAACAAGTAAAGAATTTAAGCTCCATTGCAATATTCTCTCCCTTATTGGTGCTGGTGGTTTCTCCGGTCCATGGGCCTCAAAAGCCGTCTTTCTGAAATCGCATAAACGTAAAACGTAAAAACAATCGATTTCGGTGTGGCCTGAATTCGAAAAAACAGGTTTTTGGTTGAAGACTTTTGTGTTTGCTGTCAACTATTGCTGCTAAAATTTGTTAGATTACTAGTTGACATACATTCTTCAAAAAGCCATTTTTTATACGTAAAATTAACGAAATTACGACAAACTTGCTTACTGTATTTATCCGATGATTTACGTGTCAACAAACGTCAGAACCAGTTTTGTGTCAATCAACCCGATCTATCTTAAGCCCGAACGAGCAAATTGAGGAAAAAATCTTCTTTTAATGGAAAATTTCAGACGGCAACTTTCTAATAAAATTGAAGGTTCGATTTAAACTTTGCGAAAGTGAGAAAAAAAATTCAAAGTTTTTTTAACGGAAAAATTCATCAAAAATTTATTTCATCCTTATTATTCCCCACAGGTTATCTGAGGAATATTGAAAAAAGAAAACTATCTCCGGCAGGTTATTTGTTCCACTCCATGGTATATTTGGCGATATTTGTCAGCTCCATACATTTTAAATCCCACTTTATCTCTTATTCCCCAGGTTATGTCCCTTCTACTATTTAATTTTTCTTTAATTATTTACATTTTTCCCATAACTATTTTACCGTTATTCGACAGTTGCATTGAAGCAGTTCACCATGATTTAACCAATAGTACAATGCACTCATGTGTGATTAAAGTTTCAAATTTGAAAAAAAATCATCCGATCGAAAATGCATGAAAATTTCTCTGAAAACTTGCAAAAACTGTGTAAAATTAATTTAATCATCATTTTGCATCAAGTTTCAATTTTAAACTATAAAACATATTTGTTTCATCTTATTCCTTGCTACAATTAACTGGCAAATGTTCCCTTTTTGAAAAAAATATGGAGATAAATAGTTAAAATACATTGATAAATAATTGCTCACTGCATCGTATAATAAACTCAGTCACAAAAAAGTACCTTTATTACTATAAAATTGCTCAGATACATAAAATTACCTGCTAAATTTAAACATGCACGTCTTAAATATTAGTCAAGTTCCTCCAAAGGAACCTAAAATGAAGAAATGCCGAATGAGTTTCGTAAAAACAACACAAACTATCCGTTTTTTTTTGGTAATTTTGGTGGAAACTTTTGTCTATACTTTTTTTGATTAAAAAAAGCAATTTGACGGTTTTTCTATCGGTAAAAAATTTTGTCCAATCGAGCAGTCATCGCCCAATTCTCTTCTCTATCATTGCTTGGAGGTAGTTATTGTATTATTTTTTTTTGGTAGGGAAAACTGGAGGATGAAATCTTCCGATATCTACTCATTTCAAAATTGAAAAACACAACCCTCCAGCACATTTTGACTTCTGAAACCCTTGCACCGGAGGAGGAGCTCAAAAGGGCTATAACAATTAAACACAGCATAACTTTAGGGTTAGTGTTCCGGACACATAACTTGGGTATCAAAAGAAAACAAGAACAAAGAATGGCAGTAAAAAGCTCAAACGGAGCGAACAGGAAACAACTTTCTAAAAGAGACATCATTAAAAACAAAACTGCTATTTAAACACATTCACAGTTGAACAATCACCACCAATCATTTTTGCGGGCGCACAGTTGAAAATAGACACTTGAAAAATTGCCTTGCCATAAGAAAGAATTGCAGCAAACAAAATCACTTTGCAAAAATGTGCCGATCACAACAAATTAGCGAAATAACAAAATATTTGGATGAATCGGAAGGAGAATGCAACTTAGTAGTAGACGCATTTTGTTCGTGTGAAGAATTCTAAATTACGTCTGTACAAACAAACATACCAGTGAATAAGAGAATTTTGAGGTAAGTGAGGGTTACAAACAAAAAGAAAAAAAAACGGACATCGCACTCAGAAGAAGTACGAATAAAAAAGATAGTCCGGCTCAGAGATCCAAATTTTAGCAAAATAAAATCTCTGAATGCCATGGTCCAAGTCGAGAACCATATATTCTAAGTATCAGTGGGCAACAATAATAGAAATCATAGATAAGAACAGAGAACCAAGATTCACCCGGCAGAGAAACGAAACTTGGCGGTCCCTTTTGTGGACTACAACAAACAACCGATCCTCACCTTTGGGACACTCAAAGTAGACCTACGATCAACAGCTGGGAGGCGAAATGACCTACGTTCTTAGTCACGGATAACTGGACCAGATGTTTAATGGGTCTGGATATCCCGGGTGAAGTGGGCATATCTACTACACAAACGCCGGCACCACGGGAACATTCAACTATCACGTGCTAATGTGTGAGCAGTCAAAACCTAGCCCTTACGAAACACTAAAACAATTGAGATCATTCCCAGGTAGTATCCATCATCTATCCCAAATTTTTTTGCAATGCAGCAAATCTCACTGACAAACTTACACCGCTCCTGAGAGAAGACACCCAAGAGAAAACAATGCAAAAAGGAAACTGCCGGTAAAGACACTCGATTGGGGGGAGGAACACACAGGTGTCTTTGAGAGTATCAAAACTGCAATGGCAAATATCTCGAAAATAAATTATTTTGATTCAAAAAGAGATACAAGATTTAAGTGTGATGCAAGTCACAATGGATTGGGAGCCAATTTAAAACAACAAAAAAAACAGACGGAGGGGAGTGGGCTCCAAACTTCGTTGCATCTAGATATTTAAGCAAAAAAAAAAATTTCAAACAATGAGCTAGAACTTCTTGCGGTTGTCTGGACAGTAGACAGGTAAACACCTTGCCTTCAAATTTTAAAAAAAATATCATTGCAACCGACTATCATTGCAAGCCTTAACATCAGCCCTGGATGGAAACCAGTCAAACAAGACCTACCAATCTAGATTGACCTGTTGGTAGATAGGTTAAAGCCCTATCAGTTCAAAATAGTTCACATTCCATGGAAGGACATGGGAATTATTGACTATTTGTCAATTGAACCACATAGTGATCCATGGCCCGAATCCAAGGTAGACAAAAAGTTACTAGTTAGAGCTATCAATTTCATTTCGTAGAGCTTTAGACTGCATGCGCAGTAGGTCAGAAAACAGATTCGCTCAACCTGAACGAAAACGTTTTAGAATTTTCCAGAACAAAATTAGTACTGAATTCATCGCCTCACAGTTGCTATGGCAACCAAAACGTAGATAGTTGGTAGATAGGTTAAAGCCCTATCAGTTCAAAATAGTTCACATTCCATGGAAGGACATGGGAATTATTGACTATTTGTCAATTGAACCACATAGTGATCCATGGCCCGAATCCAAGGTAGACAAAAAGTTACTAGTTAGAGCTATCAATTTCATTTCGTAGAGCTTTAGACTGCATGCGCAGTAGGTCAGAAAACAGATTCGCTCAACCTGAACGAAAACGTTTTAGAATTTTCCAGAACAAAATTAGTACTGAACTCATCGCCTCACAGTTGCTATGGCAACCAAAACGGTCAAAACTGAACAAAGGTCGACCGAAACAAAAAAACTCGTTTTTGCGACCGTACAAACAGCTAAACAGCGGTAATCTGCTGCAAACGAACACTTTCTCTCATTTTCAAACCAGAAATGGGCGAGCCAAGTGCCGAGCCGAGAAGAGGCTACAGAAAACTAGCTCAACGGAGCAACTAAAAGAGATTGACTCCAAAGAGGGTTTTAAGCTGCAGTCGCAGCAGGCGGATTCTTTTTTCTCAATGAAAGATTTCAAAATAGCCAAACGATAGTCACGTCCAGAAAAACCGAACCGAGTGAGGGTCTGCGGTAAAAAAGAGCTAAACTGTTCAAAAGGGGACCTACTCAACAAGCGGCTCTCAGAAGAAAAGGTACAAAAAATTAGATATTAAAAAAAAAGAAAACGTTGCAACAGCAGCCAATGAGCCAGTACCGCGGGAGCTTGAAAAGGATAAGGATAAGGTGGAATCGGGACAAAGCTCAACTCCTCAAAAACCACAGAAGGGAAAAAATTGAAGAAGATGGACTTATCAACGAAACCAAAGCACAGAGATGAAGAGCGCGGGAGTCGCAAAAATTGACATCAGGCGGAGCTACTGATTCAAGTTAAGAGACACAATGACAGGTATTTGTGCGGAGATTTAGTATCCCTATCAGCTGCTTGCAATCCACTGGCGGGTTTAGCAAATTTACTTAGAAAATGTGCATGGCCCAACTAACGACAGATCCATAGATACGCGACTGGGACTGCTCGAGAGACATCTGTTCCGAAGAAAATTAGGCTATGCAACCTTAGATGAAGGAGTATCATTGAACCCATGTTTGAGAATTGAACCAGACGAGGGTTAACAGACAATGGGGCGAGAACCAACAAAAGTATTGAAAGATCATATTGAAGGCTAATGCTAGGTCGAATGAGGAGCACAGAGATGAAGAGCGCGGGAGTTGCAAAAATTGACATCAGGCAGTTTGTCAACGCAACAGGACAGTCAAGCCCGATTATAGAAAAGAAATGATCTACTCCTGGAAGAAGGGTTTGATTAAGAACGAGGAGGAGGCCAAACCGATTTGTCCGAAGAAAACCATCTTCAAAAAAGAAGAGCTAAGTATGAGGGGACAATCCTTAACGAAACTCTTGAAATGAAAAATTGCAAGACCGAGTCAACGATAAAAACATCCAATGGATCGATTTACCGACAAAGTGATATTGCGGAAACAAAAATCGAGCTCACGCCAAAATCGACCCAATACGCAAGCAAGAGCCAAGTGCCGAGCCGAGAAGAGGCTACAGAAAACTAGCTCAACGGAGCAACTAAAAGAGATTGACTCCAAAGAGGGTTTTCAGCTGCAGTCGCAGCAGGCGGATTCTTTTTTCTCAATGAAAGATTTCAAAATAGCCAAACGATAGTCACGTCCAGAAAAACCGAACCGAGTGAGGGTCTGCGGTAAAATTGAGCTAAACTGATCAAAAGAGGACCTACTCAACAAGCGGCTCTCAGAAGAAAAGGTACAAAAAATTAGATAACAAAAAAAGAAAACGTTGCAACAGCAGCCAATGAGCCAGTACCGCGGGAGCTTGAAAAAGATAAGGATAAGGTGGAATCGGGACTAAGCTCAACTCCTCAAAAACCACAGAAGGGAAAAAATTGAAGAAGATGGACTTATCAACGAAACCAAAGCACATACTGGACACTTTTCAAAATTGTGATTTATCGCCAGCCGAGTGGGAAAACTTGGCCGATCAAGTACTGAAAAGAGGGGACCAAAAAATAGCAGACGAAGTTAGAGGAAGAAACCAACCAGTAAGCAAGAAGGACAAAAAAATTTGATCCTCCAAAAGCTGCATCAGACGACCCAATTATGGAGGACACGGATGTCAGGAGAAGCTCCAAAAAAACTGGATCACAGACAAGGTCTTTTTGATTCTTAATGTTGCCATTAAATCAAAATTTTGTCATGACCGCTGGACTGCAAACCGTCGGTTAGACGCTGAAGAACCCAGTCTGCCACTCAACTACGCTGATATCAGCTGGACTTAGAGAAAACAATTGAACAAAAAATAGATACATTTAATTTTTTGGAATTATAACATTAGTTTTATCTCAAGTCAGTCGCGTAGGTTATCACAAAGACCAATAAGTAAAAAAGCCAAAAAACCCAAAATTATATAAAAGAGGTGTTAAAAACGTATATAACAAGAATTTAAGAATTAGATGCAAATTGCTAAAGAAACGAACAAACAAATTTTTCTAAAAAAACTGGATCACACAAACAATATATTTTTTTATTCTTAAAATCAGAAAAAAAAATATCAATTTTGCCCAGACTATATTGATAAAATGGTAAACCGTGAAGAAAATGCAGTAAGAGGTGGGACAACTCTTGGAAAAAAAAATATTTTCGCTCAAAAACTAAATCTAAAAAGATCTTATGCATCGCCTGAAAAGTTAAGACATGATCCGGTGAAAACCACTCCTTAGATACCAGAACTATTTTTAGGGCGACCAGAGGAAATGGATCAAATGAAAGCTACTGATTCAAGTTAAGAGACACAATGACAGGTATTTGTGCGGAGATTTAGTATCCCTATCAGCTGCTTGGAATCCACTGGCGGGTTTAGCAAATTTACTTAGAAAATGTGCATGGCCCAACTAACGACAGATCCATAGATACGCGACTGGGACTGCTCGAGAGACATCTGTTCCGAAGAAAATTAGGCTATGCAACCTTAGATGAAGGAGTATCATTGAACCCATGTTTGAGAATTGAACCAGACGAGGGTTAACAGACAATGGGGCGAAAACAAAAGAAATTTTCAGAAACTGAGATTAAGCTCCTATTGTTATTATAAAATTCATTACTCAAAATACCAAAAAACAACTTCCACCCGAGGGGGTTTGTGGTACTGCCTGCTACTGTGTAAGTAGTAACGTAACCTAGCGGGATATAGTTATGTATGTAATTACCTATGTCTTTTTATATCAAAACATTGTCAAGACCACTGGACTGCAAACCGTCGGTTAGACGCTGAAGAGCCCAGTCTGCCATTCAACTACGCTGATATCAGCTGGACTTAGAGAAAACATTTGAACAAAAAAAAGATACATTAAATTTTTTGAATTATAACATTAGTTTTATCTCAAGTCAGTCGCGTAGGTTATCACAAAGACCAATAAGTAAAAAAGCCGAAAAACCCAAAGTTATATAAGAGAGGTGTTAAAAACGTATATAACAAGAATTTAAGAAATAGACGCAAATTGCTAAAGAAACGAACAAACAAATTTTTCTAAAAAACTGGATCACACAAACAATATAATTGTTTATTCTTAATATCAGAAAAAAAATATCAATTTGGCCCAGACCATACTGATAAAATGGTAAACCGTGAAGAAAATGCAGTAAGAGATGGGACAATTCCTTCAAAAAAAATATTTTTGCTCAAAAACTTAATCTAAAAAGATATTAGGCATCGCCTGAAAAGTTAAGACATGATCCGGTGAAAACCATTCCTTAGATACCAGAACTTTTTTTAGGGCGACCAGAGGAAATGGATCAAATGAAAGCTACTGATTCAAGTTAAGAGACAGAATGACAGATATTTGTGAGGAGATATAATATACCAAGCAGCTGCTTGCAATCCACAGGCGGGGCTAGCGAAAATACTTAGAGAATGTGCATGGCCCAACTAACGAGGTTTTTCTACGTACAGTCGTTGATTTTCCAGTCACGATAAATATTGATTGTTAATCAAAACTGGGGACAACAAACTAATTCTTTAAGGAAACCTTGGCTAGATTAGATGTGTTCAACAAGGAATAAATTTGGAAAACTTTGCGAAAGAACAACAAAAATCACAAGAACCATTACAGGCAAAGAAACCGTGCACAGCCGCGTGCACAGTCGAAGCTCTTTAAAGAACCAATCGAGAGAAAGCAGATTGGCTGACATCCAATGAGAATCATATTTTCTGCCTCAGAGGAGATCTACTTATTTTATTCCACTGGCAAAAAAAACAGCACACAACTCAAAATCAAAATAATACATATCTCAACACTCTGGTGTCCTTTTTCAGCTCAACTGGCACTCACCGTTCTGACTTTCGCATTTCTTGTGAATCAATATCTGAGTTTAACTTGTTTGGCGATAGCTAGAGGATAATTATTTTGACGCTACTGCCATCTCGTAAGTACTTCCGCGCTAACAGATTAGAGTTACTTGATCGTCTTGAGTTGGCTATTGTAGAAAAACATATTTGCTGCGCTCAGACGCATTGTTACGCTCAAGGTGGAAACAATTACCTCCGACAAATAGGTTTGAAGAGATGTAAGGATTGCTATCACGATCATACGTCAGCCGCGTATCAGCCGTTCAAGAGATCGGGCTAATCATCTGGATGGTACAGAGTCCGATACCAAACTACCGTTACTGTTCGACATGCGTCATTCATTAGTTAAAGTATTAGCTCATAATGCTCCATTTACAAGTTTTTAGTAATAATAATTTTCATGCTTTCTGTGATTTGAGCTATCGAAAAACGTTGCGTAAAATTTGCAAACGTAGAGCAAATATCGTGAAACCAAGGATAACCAATACGCCTGTGGAACAAAAGTTGGGTATAAGTACTTACATTCAGTATAAAACCCTAATTAACGATTATATTATGATTTTAGTTACAGTCTCTAAAATTGAGAAAAAAATCTATTTTAATCAATGATTAATCGATCATAATCTCACTTTTTGAAATCCAATTATAATCAATTAAAAAACATTTTAATTGATTACATTGCTTATTGATCTGTTTTTCGATAAAAGTTTAATCTTACAAGTTTCTAATTCATATAATGCGCACGAAAAATCCATTATAACTGACTATAATCAATTATAATCCCGTTTGTTGGCCCACTTTGTCTCCGACGTTGCATCCGATGTCTTTATATTTTATGCTTTTTGTAGACATTAACTTATCTGCAAAATGAGAGAAATGTTTGATTTTAAACCTTTTCAAATCAACTTTTTAATTTTTTCATTTCTACAATGAAGTTGTTTCATGATGCAAATTTAACGTTTGTTTAACCACTAAAATATCAGTACATTGCTTGGAGTAACGTGGCACACCGGACACAGATCAGGCATCGGGGAACTAGGCAAACGGTTGACAAAACGAGACAGTTCAAGTCGTAGAAACAATCAAACTTGACTAAGTTCGATATTCGATCTTAGCGTTCGACGTTAATTTTGTAACGCGACCTTGACGAGCGAGCACGACGATGGCGCGTGCAAAATACGAAAAGCTGATGTTTTCTGGAAAAGAGAAGGGCTTCATGACATTCATGGAGCAGTTTGAGGATGTACACCGGCGATCAAACCAGAGGAGCTGGCTGAGGAAACGCAGGCGCGGGAGGATGCAGAAGCGGCTCGAGACAACATGCGGTGTCAAGTGTGGTGCGAGTTGGTGCTGTGTCTGGACCGGCAGTCAATCTCATTCGTCCAATCTCACAAACCGAACGGTGTTGCAGCGTGGAAGGCTCTGGTACAACAGTACCGGAATTTGGAGAGGCATCGGATACAAAAGTTGATGACGCGGTTGACGGGCATCAAGAAGGAGTCGAACGAGGCGAAGACGAACTACCTGATGCGAGCAGAGGAAATGCAGATGGATCTCCATGAAGTGGGCGGACACATGTCCGACGCGATGATCAAGGCGATCGTACAGAAGGGTCTGCCGAGGGAGTACGACAACATTGTGACGCTGCTCAACCATGGCGAGGAGAAAGAATACCAGGCGGTGAAGCTGGATCTGGTAAGCTTCGCGAACAACAGGAGCGGTGGTGAGAACAAACCGAAGTGTTCAAACTGCAAGCGATCCGATCACACCAATGCGGACTGCAGACAAGCAAAGGAGCCATCGATCAAGTGCTACAATTGCGGGAAGCAGGGACACATGGCGAAGGAGTGTCGATCGACGAAGCAGAACCCGAAGCGTAGACACTGCAACAAGATGGGTCACACCGATGACAAGTGCTGGCAGAAGCATGGTGGAGGAACGAGCGGTGGTAAAGGAGCAACATCGCAACCAGCTTCAACCAGGATCCATTCTGGTTCAGTTTCATGGCGGAAGACAACCGGGTTCGAGACGAGACGATGCGGGATTCTGAACTGACGTCGCGGAACAACGAGCAGTTGCGATCATATTCCGGATGTACCGGATATATGCTGAAGAACAGCGAGCCTTTTTCGGATCTGGACACAATCCGAGTTGGTGTGGAGGGCAACGCGAACAGCAGCCGGTCGAGGATCGACGGGCATGGAACAGCGGAGTTCTGGGTGGACGATAGTGCCGGGCGAGAGCGACACTTGAAGCTGAAGGATGCATCTTACGTACCCAGCTACAGTCACAACCTGGTGACAGTCAGCAACCTGAACACCAACGGAGCAGTTGCAACAAAGACGAGGCGTGGATCAAGGTAACGGATGGGACAAAGCTACCATTGATGCGGGAGAACCACTTGTTCATACTGAAGGGTTTCAACACACCATCAACTGACGTGGCAAACAAAGCAGTGACCATTGAGTGGTTGCATCAACAGCTGGGTCACAACAACACGAAGGATGTGGGGAACCTGGAACAACTGGTAGACGAGATTGAGATCGACAAAGGTCATTCAACCAGCGATGTAAGTGCACTATGTGCTACCCAGAATGCGAAGCGAGCTAAAGTGAAGAAGAGTTGGAGTACAAGGGCTAAAGACAAGTTGATGATCGTTCACGCAGACACACTGGGACCACTCAACCTCAAGTCGACTGATGGAGTTCATCGCGGTGGGGTTCATCGACAGTTACAGCCGGTATGCAGAGGTCTACTTCATGCAGTCAAAGGACGAGACGTTGGCGAAGTTCCAACATTTCGTGGCAGATGTGGGCAAACCAGCGACAATAGTCACTGACGGTGCACTGGAATACAACTCAAGGGCGTTTAACAAGTACTACCGGGAGCAAGCGATTCGACACGAGTTCTCCACGCCATACATGCCGGAGGACAACGGAAAGATTGAGCGTGTTTGGGGCACGGTGGTGGGCATGACAAAGTGCATGATAGATCAAACCAAGATCCCGCCGATGTTTTGGACATTCGCGCTACGAGCAGCATTTCACCTGAAAAGCTGGAGTCTACACTCCGCTCACGGATCAACACCATTCGAGATGATGTTCGGCAGTAGACCGAATCTCAAAGGACTTAGGGTGTTTGGGTGCAAGGCGTTCGTGTATGTGGAACCACGGTACCGCAAGAAGCTCGATGCGAAAGCAGTCGAAGGAGTTTTTCTGGGGTATGCGACAAACGCAAATACATACGTTGCGGCCGTGCCGAACAATCTAGGAGGAATGGGGCTGTTACAGACCCGCAACATCACGTTTGACGAAAGACAACCATTCTTCAAAGAACCAACCGACAAGTTCGACTATGTCGAGTCTGGAGATCGAGACGATAGCGGGGGCTACCATTCTGATGATGATGGTGCGGATGGAGTTGCAGAACCCCTGGTTCTATCAGGACCAATTCTTGCGTGTGCAGATGGAGATGGTGGTACAAGAGACGGTGGTACAATGGTACAAGGAGTTGACGATGTGCAACCGGCGGTGCTGCAAATCATTGAGTCGGAACAACCGGTGCAGCAACCAGTGGAACAATCGCTGCAGCGACCAGTGGAGCAACCGGAGCAGTCAACAACACGAAGTGGTCGAGTGAGACAAAAATTAGCGTGGATGGAGGAATACGTTCTCAACGACAACTTCAACAAGGAAGCCTATCTCTGCATTGCAGCGTTGGTTTCATCGACGGATGTACCAACCGGCATTCAAGAGGCGCTGGATGATCCGAACTGGAAAGCAGCGATGAAGGCGGAGTTCGATTCTCTGGTCGACAATAAGTTTGGGAACTTGTTCCAAAACCACCGAATCCGAATCGGAAGCTCATCAGCGGCAAGTGGAATTGTGTTGTCAAACAAGGTGCAGAGGGAGAGATCCTCAAGTACAAGGCGCGACATGTGGCGAAGGGGTTCAATCAAATCTTCGGAGTGGACTGCACTGATACCTACTCCCCAACCGTGCGACTTACATCTCTGCGATGTTTATGGGCAATCGCAGCGCAACATAAATGTTTGGTTTACCAGATGGAGGAGGAGACAAATGCAATCTAGGAGTGTGTGAAGGAGACAATTCAATTCAGAGGACTTCTGGCGTTTCTTGCCTACAACCAACCAAGTGCAACAAGGATATGGTCGGACAATCAAGCGGCAATTGCAATCTCTGGCAATGCAACTTTCTGCAAGTCAACGACGAAGCAATTTGCGGTGAAGGTGGCATTCATGCAAGAGGTGCAGACAAGAAACGATTGCATGCTAAAGTATGTTCCGAGCGAGTCAAATCCTTCCGACATCTTGTCTGAAAACCTGGGGAAGACATAGACCGAGTCACTTGCGGGGGATCTTCTTGGGACAATTCATCATTCAATTCCAAACGGCAAGCGGGGGTATCAAGTTCAATCAACCAAGTCGAATCAAAAGTGCCGATTTCAAATTGACTTCATGGACCTGCCAATACCAAACTTATAAATTAGTCTACCAGCATTTCTTATTACTACTTTCTGTATCATTTTGTAAATCATCCCATAAATAACGCTCTTATGATACACATCTTCTTCTCAACTCTCTCAGCATGACTTAAAATTCCTCATAGGAAAACGAAATTGCTGGAAAAGAGAAAGAAAAACAATCGATTGTACAGGAGTGAACTTTGAGTGGAAAGGTGGACAGCTGAAGCTGCCCAATGGTTCAAATTGCAAACTTGTTTCTCGAGCTAAAACTTATTTGTTTAAAACATCCAGAGTCAAACTTAATTGCCAAATCAGTTCAAGAGTCGCTTCACAATTTAGTTATTCAGTTCTAGAGGTCGTGTCGGTATGTAAGTGTGTTTTATATTGTCTTGTTGAGTTAGGGAGGGTTTGTAGGTCGATCCATCTGAAATGGTATTTTGATAGTAGCCTTTAAGCTGTAACACGGTCTGTAGTCTCATGTCGCAAGTGAACCGAAAAGGCTCCGACCGCTTGAGGTAGAAAAACACAAGAGATAGTGTCCCTGACTCTTGAGCCAATGGTTATAGGGGCTATTGTTTTAACCTCATAAGTGAATTAAATGGGCGAATGTTACAGTTGTATATAATCACCATAAATGTACCCTCCTTGATGCCAAATAAAGGGGGATCAAAAAAATTGCCGTTTATCAACAAAGAATTTGAAAAAAACTTAAACGACGTACATAAAAGCACGGATTACTTGACGAATTTTCCACTGCAGCAAAATTACTCCAAATTAGACCTCCAAAATGAAAAAAGTGCGAAGTAAACGAATAATTTAAGGAATTCGATAAACTGATGAGTACAGGCAAAATATCCGCAACCATTGGCTACCTTCAGACAAGAAAACAAAAAAATTACCTAGGCTAAACAATTTCATTGAAGGAAAGACAGTCCTTATTGTCCTGAAAGAAAACCAACCCCAGGCCAAAACAGCGAACACTAAATATATAACTGAAGTAAGTGAAGACACAATGCCATACCAACCCTCTATATTCGAACAAATAAACGCCAAGACAGGTCGAAAGTCAACCCTGAAAACGCACGGAAGCCCCGGTACCTCAAGCTTCAATGCACCCGAATGGAGATGGATGTTAACTCAGTTCAACCTGACAACCAGTGAGTTTGCAAAACAATTGCAAAGCTATCCGATACGACAGCAAGTAAAATTCTCTCCCATGAAAAAAATAACTGCGTACAATTTGTCTCGTTTGATACCTCTGAACAAAAACCCAGTTGTAAGGCCTATTGATTTGGTGAGGTTCTGAGACAAATAACTGGCAAAACAATCACACAATGTAAAAAATCAGACCTTCAAAATCTCGGGAAAAAATTTCAAACTCTGCTGAGTCAGAAGTGTGGAATAGAATATGCCACCCAGAGCTTGAAGACGAGTTTCAGAAACCAAAAACGGACACCGTTCTACTTAATGATGCAGTAAAAGGCCCTCACCAATAGAAACCTAGCTCTAAAAAATGTAGAACCCTTTGTCCGGCACTCTAAAGTGCGCTGGTCAACTCATATAAACATCCCTCAAATTTATAAGTCAACAACACGGTTTTGAAATCAACCAAAGGCACAACGCAAGGTGATCGCCTCGCATGATCCCACTGATCGAGCTCCTGCTAAACCAAATGTCACTCAAAAATGGTATTGAGAAGACGGAAGAGCGGCAGGTGATCTTGAGAGTCTCTGTGCACCACTCGACAGTATGGATGTGCACGGAAAATCTTTAGATAACACTGTAAAGCCTTCCATGAGTCATCTCATAAAAAAAAGAAAACCGCCGAGAATGCGCCATAAAGGTGTTCGAAGACGCAAATGTTCCAATGAGATGGTTTCAGAGTCCTTGGATCGGTTATTGAAAAACCATCAGGATGCGATAAATACATGGAAAGCGAAATTGAAGAGGTAACTACTCTAACGAAAAAAAGTTTCCAAATTAGCTAAAATGTCACCACAAAATGCGCACTCCTGCTACAGAAAAGGAATGCAAAATAGATTTATCTTCATAACCAGAACAACTTCTTTAAGAGAATGGAAATTGAAAAAAAAACGTGAGAACGTAAGACAGCAGCTACTTCCTAGTATTACTGGTAATAACCATATAACCGCAGAAGATCGAAACTTTCTTGCACTACCACTAGGAATGGGAGAATTCGACATCACCAGTAACACGGACTTTTCCGGAAATTGTTTGTGGTAAACGAGCTTTTGGTGATCCGTTAGAAAACAGCGATCCAGAAATAGCAGAAAAATCAAAACTGAGAGTCAGATCAAAACTTTAATTTGAAGCGGCTAAAGTTATGGAAAGTTACTCATCAGACAAATATACGAATTTTTCTGGCAAAACATTTCTTGCGTTAAACCCTTAGGAAACTACAATTTTTCCCTCAAGAAATCAGATTATGAAGATACATGCCCATTTGTACAACCGTGTACACTGACTCACTCTCTACACTTTCCTAAAGATGGATAAACTCATCTACGACATAATGAAATTTTTGATATCTTCGCGAAACTCCTGGAAAATGATCTTGGGATAGAGCCAAAACTTCAATCACTGGAAGGCGAAAGCTTCCACAACAAAACAACCACTACTGAAAATGACGCCCGACTTGACATCAAAGCAAATGGATACTGGGCAGGCCGATTCAGTAAAACTTTTTCGCTGTAAAAACTTTCAATCTCAATGACAAATCCTGCCCTTGAACCATAACTGACGCCTACAATTATCATAAGATGGTCAAAACAAAAAAAAATACCAGAAAATGTTCCTGGATGTGGAGAAAATCAACTTTTTTCCACTAATTTTTGCGTGTAGTGGATGAGCAGCACCAGGTTTTTCCAAAGCGCCCAGAAATTATAGAAAATAGGTGAAAAACGGAATGAAACATATCCGACAAAATAAACTTATTAAGAACCAAAACTTTTTTTTGCAATTCTGAAGAGTGCAATTGTCTATCTCAGGAGGTGCGAAAACGTAAAAACGTAAAAAACAACTCCACCAGTTGTATAATCGAGGAGCGTAGATTTTAATTGACGTATCTCTGGATGCTTTAAAATTTGTCTTATTCCTAAAATTTTGCCGATGTATTTGTAAACAGTTGAAAAGGTCATATGCAACAGGTTTACGGACCGTCGCATGACGGAAATGCCTGTGTTTTTTAATCAATTTTTAAAGTTTTTGGAGAAACAGTTTTGGAGATTAAAAGAATATCACTACGCGTAGTTAATAGAGATATACATTCGACTGTCAATACTTTTGTGCTAGAAGAATAAAAAAATTGCAACAAGGGTTCACTCACGTCACATATGAAGTTATGAAGAAAAGGCCCTATGATCTCTTGTGCTTTTGTACCTCAATCGGTCGCAGCCAATTAGAATCTTTGAAAATTTCCATTTGCACCCAAAGTGATTGAGACTTCTTTCATATGATATGACGAATTGCACATACTCTCCGGATTCTAGGTTGTTTTCATCATTGTGAGTATCGTCTCTGTCAGTGGGCCTCCAGAATCAAGAAATTGAGAAACAGTGCCAGAGGTCATAAACAGAAAATCGCTCCTGATGAAAATTTTATCTAGCCCCAAATATCACGGCGGTATAGAATTGTCAAGCTGATACCGAACAGCAAGTCATATTCGGCATCCATCTGCTTATGTATCTGACTTTAGAAGTCAGATTTTTTATTCAACTAGTTGTAATTTTTTAAATTACAATCCGTCCAATCAAACAATTGCCATGTGAGTTTTGATTTATATCAAATTCTCATGATAGACAACAAAAATTAAGTTTTAGGAATTGATTTGTTACCCCAGACTGTCAACCTGAATCCACACTCTAGCTCAAGTTCTCTTCTTGCCTCCAGTCTCAAGAGATCACCCATCGCCCTGGTTCGTCTTCGGAAGTAATAACTATTGGTTCCCAAGTTTTCATTTGCTAATACGCATACATCTATTCTTTCTGCTCTTATAATCTCAAAGCCTGATTCAGTATCATCACCACCTAAGATTCTCTGTTTCGGCACTTCAGAATCTCTGTATCTACTTTAAATTCTCTGTTCAAGATAGATTCTTGGTTTAATTCTCTGTTGAAGACCTATCTTAAAACATCGGAAAACCTAGACCCTATCTTAATACATAGCCAGGGGTTCCGCAAACCTAATCCTTATCCTAAAACATCAAAGACCACTGTCACCCTCCTGATTGCCTCGGTCAGAAACTATTTCAAAATTACGTTTTGCGGGGGGATCGAAATATCATTATTTTGACCTGAAAAACGGTCTGTGAATGGTCGGTTTTTTTGAAAAACGGAATATGAATATTAATGTAGATAGTATAAGTAGTAAAACTTATTAATCCTCCGGATCAGTTCAATATCCGAATTAAGTTGCTTGAATCGGAATTTTGCAACTCGATGAGGGGTCACTTCAGAGCAGTCACTTACATGCTCACCACACAATGATATCGTACTTTCTGTAGCGAAAGTGATAAAAATTTATGTAACAATACCCAACAGTCGATCGTTGCTTTCAATGCTCCTTGCACAGGTTGATTGGTCTTCTTCTTCAATCACTTGACCCTTCCGGATTGCTTGAAAGTTAGCATTTACATGCTGAAATACCCAAATTCTCCTACATTACAGATACAGAAAAAGCCAGTACAATTCGATTGGTACAATCAAACTTGATTGTTATAAAAGAAAAAATGTAACAATAGCAAACGTGAAAGTCTCATCGTATCTTGCTAGGGAAGGTTGTTCTTCTGAATATAAACTTTTACTATTTTTACTTTTTTCGGTTAGATTTTTTGGTTTTTTCTTGGTAAAATACTAGTTTTTGCGGTCTTGTATGTCTTTAGTTGACTTTGGTCATATACAGCTGAAAGATCGAAAACACTTCCGGGACATCATCCTTCACGATACAAGAATTTTTGGCGTTAATTAGGTTAAAAAGCTAAATGAGTGAATCCGGAAATTTTTGGACCACACTTCCGGCTGTCGTTTCAAAGCTTTATTGTGAGTATCCTCTCGGCGATCATGATGTACGATTAAAAATCAAGAACACCCCAAGAACAAATACCGACGGATAATAAAAACTAGTATTCTAAAACAATTGGCCGGCGTCAAAAAAGAGCTTTAAGTGCTTTTGATCGTCTCCTCCGGAGCCATTACAATATGCGTGAGTCGAAAAGTCGGAAAATATCAAAATTTCTGAAATACCACAAAAGTTTTTTGTTGTTTCACGCAACTAAAAAACCATTAGAAATTCATAAATTAGGAACAAGTAATTTAAAACGTCAATAAACATACAGTATCAGATGGTTGTGAATCAAATCATTGACATTGAGAAAAGTAACCCCGCATACAAAGATCCAAAGAAAAAAATTGATCTGATATAGGGCTACGGTTCTATTAAATCATTCTAATAAGCTGCATGTTTTGCCTTGGCTCTAGAAATCAAATTTTTTCAGAAAACTTGTATCAACTATGTTGCCGAGTACACAGCGGAGCTCGCAACATGTATTGCAATGGAGACGATCTGCCTGAGAAAAATAACGGCTCTGGCTTCTCTACACACCTGCTCAACATCATGCAGAATTTTTGGATGAAAAATTCAGTTCTAGGGTTGGCTGCACACCGATCTTCGAAAGCTATAAAAATATCACATATTTGTAAAGAATTCTAATTTTTCAGTGAATGTAGTTTTTCGCCTCGACTGCTGCTGTTGTTGTTGTTGTTGTTGTTGTTGTTGTTGTGTGGTTAAGCATCGTAGTTCCGTATGGATCTGGAGATAGGATGGCTAGTCCCACATTAGTTGTGCCAAAATTTCACAACCGCGAGGTTCTTCCAGGTCTCCAACCTGTCCGGAACTTCTTCCACTGATTAGGAGGTTTCATTGGAATCTTGTTCGCCTCGTAAAGGCACTCCTCTCGAACTGTCGTAGTTGTTGGTTAGTATTTTTTCTTTTTTCTTGGGTTTTTTGCTTAGTTTCTGTTCGAGAAGTCAGAAGTCAGCTGCTGCTGTGCTAGGGTTGTAAAATAAGACTCCGGTTTGCTCTAGAAGAAGCGAGAGAGTCAAAGACCACTATATTCTTGCCATTCACCCAGAAACTTTACAGCGAGGGAAAAAAGAAAAATCACTATTGACGACTGGACGAAGTTAGTACTTTATGAGCTACAAGAGAAAAGGGGTAGTGGGTAACACCCAAGTTTTAAGATGGCAAATCGATAATGCGGTCAACAACATATGTACTAAAAGAGGTAATAGGTTTTTCAATGTTTTAAGACAGCTTACAGATTCCCTAATGTATTAAGATTCAAAACATTTCAAAATTTAGTTTTGGCGCCCGAACTTCCAAACTAGTTTTGTTGCCCATGTTTGCCAAGAGAAGCTCTTTCAATCCACTTCTTACATTTTGAGATACGTAAAAGCGATATTTTTCCTTGAAATACTCCGGGATGATAAGTTTCAGCAGTTTCACATTATAAGTTTCAATATTTTTTTGCAACAATTGAAATTTTTTAGTTTGCTTTTTGTTTTATACCTTGTAAACCCAAAACATTTTCTTTGTTCCACTTGAAATGTAAGGGTGGAAAGCAATTGTGAAATGGAAGTATAAATGCAGAAAAATTAAAGCGAAAGCTGTATTTAAAACCCCGAAGGGCGACGGCCGAAGCATAATCTCGCAAAACTGACAAAAAAAAAGAAATGATGAGAAGATTTCCCAATCAGTACCCTGCGAAGGTAAGTGTGCCGCAGGCTCCAGCACTGATATTTTTCTAAGTAGGCTCTGTAAGAACTTGAGCACATGTAATGAGGAACACAGTACATGTTGTTTGGTTGAGTACAGAATCTTCCTCGCAATACAGAGTAATCACGCTGCTTTTGTACTCGTCACCAATAAACCTATAGCTACTTTCTTCAAAATTTTTGTAATTGTACCGCCAAAGAAATAAGCCAGTTTAGTATAAATTTCTGATAGACGTACAAAAAATAAAAGATTTTAATTCAGTGAAAATTTCGTTTCGCCAGAATTTTTCGGAACATTTGAAACTTTTTTAATTTGCATTTTAATTTATACCTTGTAAAACGCAAAAATATTTTCTTTGTTTCCACTTGAAATGTAAGTGTAGAAAACATTTGTGAAATGGAAGTATAAATGCAGTAAAACCAAAGCCAATAAAGAACACATGGCCGAGCGGTCTAAGCTAAGGTTCAAATCTAATTCGAGTCCCCTGGCATAGGTCCGATCCCACCATGGCCATACGACCATTTAGTTGTTGACAGGAAAAGGGTTCGGTTGCTTTGTTTTTACTATTATTACGTAATATTTATGTAATAGTTATGAAAAACTTAGAGCTCGTATAAACGTGAAACGTAAGACTAATCAATTTCGATCTTGTTTGACCTAGAAAAGACAGGTTTTTGTCTGCTAACTTTCGTGTATGCTGTCAACTATTGCTGCCAAAAATGGCCATATATGTGCTTCAAAAAGTTAATAAGCTAAATCAGTGAATCCGGAAATTTATGGAACACACTTCCGGCTGTCGATTCAAAGCCTTATTGTGAGTATCCTCTCGGCGATCATGATGTAAGATTGAGAACCAAGAACGCCCCAAGAACCAATACCGACGGATAATAAAAACTAGTAATCTAAACCAATTGGCCGGCGTCAAAAAAGAGCTTTAAGTGCTTCTCCAGAGCAATTTCAATATGCCTCTTGTAACATCGGGTCGACAAAATTGTAACTGTCTATTGGCTATCAGCCGATCCGCGCAAATTAAGTTAAGATTATGAGAAAATGGTGAGCTCCTGACTGGGACTCAGTATGCCCAGACCACAAGGTCACTGCTAAAAGTAGGGCTGGTACTTTGTTATTATTAAGTTACCTTTTTACGATTATTTTTATTTTAAGTGGGATAATTACTCAATCCATCTGAGATCGGCCGACCCTCTACCTTAACCCGTAGTTTTTTTATCCGAAAAAGAACTTTGCTGTTGAAAAACTAAATTCAGACCTTTCCAGGAGGCTAAAATTGTTAAAATTACAGTTATCAAATACAACAAAAACAAGTCAATGACAAGCTGGATGCACTTACTGGATTTTACCTCCTAAAAATTGGCTTCATTTTGTTAAAACTTTTATTACTTTTGAGTACAAGCCAATAGTTTTTGAAAAACATTTCTAGGACAAATCGAACCGAATCATCAAACACTCATTGAGTAGGGTAAAAACACCTGAAATTGATTGATAACTAATGTCCGCCAGCAGTTCATCCGGCAACAACAGGTGAATTGAGTGAATTTTTTTCTCGCCTTTTAGACTAACCTGCTTTTCACACTCAATGGTTGGGTAAAAACTACATGAAGCAAAAGTTTTGGTTAAGACCAAGAATATGGAAAATATAACGATGAAATAAAACTTTGATTTGATTCATTTCAATATGAACTAGCTCCGGAAAACAAAAAAAAACAATCTGAACGGAGCCAACTTTTGATATCAAAATTTCCCACTTGACTTTGAAACAAGAAACTATTGATCAAGGAGGCTTAATGCTCGCCAGGATAAATTTGGATGGCAACGGTTTGTCATCTCGTGTAATAATCTAAGGCTCAAATTGACAAATCAGCAACTTTAATTTGCTTCTGGCTTTCGCCTAGACTCAACAAAATGCGGAAAACATAGAAGTGCTTGCGGAAAAAAGTCAGCAAAGATGGACGTATGGGCCTATTTTGTCTGAAAATTGCCATGAAATTCTCTTCGTGTTCAACTTTGGTTGAATATTTAAGGCAAAATGCTGCCTGCACGGATGTTTTTTCTGTTTCAAAGCCACGACACCTCTACAGAACGGAAGATGAGAAGCAACCCAACCGTTTGACTCTTGTACCATGGACTGTTGATAGTCAGTTTTGGTGAGATGTATCCGTAGTTGACCAACTAATCACAAGTAGAATAAGCGAAAGCTGTATTTAAAACCCCGAAGGGCGACGGCCGAAGCATAATCTCGCAAAACTGACAAAAAAAAGAAATGATGCGAAGGTAAGTGTGCCGCAGGCTCCAGCACTGATATTTTTCTAAGTAGGCTCTGTAAGAACTTGAGCACATGTAATGAGGAACACAGTACATGTTGTTTGGTTGAGTACAGAATCTCCCTCGCAATACAGAGTAATCACGCTGCTTTTGTACACGTCACCAATAAACCTATAACTACTTTCTTCAAAAATTTGGAATTGTACCGCCAAAGAAATAAGCCAGTTTAGTATAAATCTCTGATAGACGTACAAAAAATAAAATATTTTAATTCAGTGAAAATTTCGTTTCGCCAGAATTTTTCGGAACATTTGAAACTTTTTTAATTTGCATTTTAATTTATACCTTATAAAACGCGAAAATATTTTCTTTGTTTCCACTTGAAATGTAAGTGTAGAAAACATTTGTGAAATGGAAGTATAAATGCTGTAAAACCAAAGCCAATAAAGAATACATGGCCGAGCGGTCTAAGCTAAGGTTCAAATCTAATTCGAGTCCCCTGGCATAGGTCCGAGCCCACCATGGCCATACGACTATTTAGTTGTTGACAGGGAAAGGTTTCGGTTGCTTTGCTTTTACTATCATTACGTAATATTTATGTAATAGTTATGTAAAATTTTCACAATTATTACGTAATAATTTACCGAGCTCTTATACCGAGCTCGTATAAACGTGAAACGTAAAACTAATCAATTTCGATCTTGTCTGACCTCGAAAAGACAGGTTTTTGTCTGCTAGCTTTGGTGTATGCTGTCAACTATTGCTGCTATAAATGGATAGCTTAATAATTGATATATGTGCTTCGAAACGTCATTTTTTCTACGTAAAATTTCCAAAATTTACGATAAATTTGTTTACTGTATTTATCCGATGATTTACAGTTCAATAAAAATCAGAACCAGTTTTGTCAATCAACCCGATCTACCTTAGACCCGAATGGCAAAATTGAGTTAGAAATATGGTCCACCGACAAAATTGACGAAAATCAGATCGTTGGAACTATCAATTAGCCGAAAATTGTCATTCAACCAAAGGCGAACCGGACATTGAACCTTGTAGATAAAAGCAAACCAGACTGATATAAAAATTGACGATTGTAGCATGAATACGAACATTAGCCATTTGACTAATCGGACGAAATTGACCACAAGAACGCTCAAGATACTCAAAAAAGCAAATGACTTGGCAGACCCAATGAGATAAGATCAGCCGATGGAGTCAAGTTATCCGGAGGTTTTATGATCCCCACTATTGGATCTTCAACGATACAGCCGAGACTCATTTTTTAACAAACCATTGAGCTCCAAACGGAAGTTGTGAGGTCTTTTCAAGTGTCCAGTGAGAGGCCATTTCAGGTGTCCGTGAGAGGCCTTTTCGGTTGTCCAGAAGGACGCTGTTTCAGGTGTTCAGTGAGAGGCCTTTTCAGGTGTCGAAACCCTTGTATGGAAGTAGACTGTGATGTGAATGCTTTAAGTTCGATGCTGCGAGGAAAATAAGGAGTCACGAGAGTGAATTTTTAAAAAACTTGTAAGCCTGTAACTTGTCAAAACAGTAGTCTTTTCTCAAAAAAAGTTGTTGTGCTAATTTAAATTTCGATGAGTTTCATTATTATTGGTTGTTTTTATTTTAATATTGCCAACGGTGCTTAATGTTGATATTCATTGGATTCGTTCTTACACGAAAAATAGCCACTGATTAAACCAAAAAAAGCACAAAAAAAAACGAATTATAAATTCCAAAAAAAAAGAAACCCAAAAACTTTAGTCAAAGCTAAACTTTTGGTTGAAACTGGACATATATAGTCAACTCTCAATAACCGGAACCCAAACCGACCCAAAAGACAATTTTTTGGCAAAAAAGAAAGGTTCCCAAATGTATAAGTTTTGTTGCCAACGTGATCAAAATCAGAAAAACAAAAAAAAATGGAACATTTTTTTCGCGAATTTTTCAAAAAAAAAAGGAAAAACATGCAAAATTTTTCAAAAAAAATGTGATAAACAGCCAGAAGAACCTATGCGTGGTATAACTTATCTTTTTGGTTGACCCGTAGCCTCACAATATTATTAAGTCAATCTCTTTGAGTTTCTTTTAATTCCGGTTTCTTCCGCGAAGGTGTTGGATTTTAAAAATCTAATCGACTTGATTGCACGTCTCCATTTGAAGGAAATTTGGAGAATCAGTGGTAAACAGTGGGATGACCTGTTTTGAGAAAACTTGACTGAAACTTTCCTCAGATGGCTTTCCGGTCTACCTATCTTAGGTCAGCTAACAATTCCGCGCTGAAATTATCCACCTGCAGTTGACAAAATTGAAATAAATATTTTTGGGGGTAGTTCGCAAGATGTCTTTTGTGCAGTTGGATATCTTCGCGCGCACTTTAGAAACTCAAAAGAACAAACTCTCCTCCATTGTGCGTAAGGCGCCAGTGGCGCCAATGAAGGCTATGTTTGTCCCTAAACTAGAATTGCAAGCTGTCTCATTGGCCACACGCCTCAAAGAGGCTATCATTGAAGCACTTACCATGCCAATAAACGATGCCCTCATGTGGACAGAGAGCAGCATCGCACTCCAGTGGCTCCACTTGTCATCGAAGCAGCCAGTTTTTGTCGGAAACCGAGTGGGCGAAATTCTGCATCACCGGAAACAATCCCGCAGACACGGCACCCGAGGTATTGCCGCCGAAGCTTTAAAAGGCAGCAGCTTGAACCAAAGTCCAAGCTTCTTAAGAACCCGTGACTGGCGTTTCTGTCCGAATGCTGAGGCTCGAAGCTCCCGTTGACGATGTTATTGATACCGCATCAAATTTCGTCAGCAACCAAACCCATCATCAATTGGCCTCGATACAGCTCGTATGTTAAGATGATACCCACCGTAGCATTCATCCTCGGATGAAATCTTAAGTTCCGTCACTAACGTGAAGTAAAACTTGGAATTTTCAAACCTTTGGAGCTCGAAAATGCAAAAATGAAACTTAAGCTTCTTTCAAAAAAGGATGCATTCGCGTCAGAATTCAATTTTCTAATTTCTGAGAAACAAGTAAAGAATTTAAGCTCCATTGCAACATTCTCTCCCTTATTGGTGCTGGTGGTTTCTCCGGTCCACGGGCCTCAAAAGCCGTCTTTCTGAAATCGTATAAACACAAAACGTAAAAACAATCGATTTCGTTGTGGCCTGAATTCTAAAAAAAAACAGGTTTTTGATTGAAGACTTTTGTGTTTGCTGTCAACTATTGCTGCAAAAAATTTGTTAGATTACTAATTAACATACGTGCTTCAAAAAGCCATTTTTGATACGTAAAATTAACGAAATTACGACAAACTTGCTTACTGTTTTTATCCGATGATTTACGTTTCAATAAACGTCAGAACCAGTTTTGTGTCAATCAACCCGATCTATCTTAAATTCGAACGAGCCAACTGAGGAAAAAATCTTCTTTGAATGGAAAAATTTCAGACGGCAATTTTCTAATAAAAATGAAGGTTCAATTAAAACTTGCGAAAGTGAGAAAAAAAAATTAAAAATTTATTTCAACCTTTTTAATCCCCACAGGCTATCTGAGGAATATTGAAAAAGAATATTGAAAAAGCAGGTAATTTGTTCCACTCCATGGTATATTTGGCGATATTTGTCAGCTCCATACATTTTAAATCCCACTTAATCTCTTATTCCCCAGGTTATGTCCCTTCTACTATTTAATTTTTCTTTAATTAATTACCTTTTTCCCATAACTATTTTACCGTTATTCGACAGTTGCATTGAAGCAGTTCACCAGGATTTAACCAATAGTACAATGCACTCATGTGTGATTAAAATTTCAAATTTGAAAAAAAATCATCCAATCGAAAATGCATGAAAATTTCTCTGAAAACTTGCAAAAACTGTATAAAATTAATTTAATCATCATTTTGCATCAAGTTTCAATTTTAAACTATAAAACATATTTGTTTGATCTTATTCCTTGCTACAATTAACTGGCAAACGTTCTCTTTTTGAAAAAAATACGGAGATAAATAGTTAAATTACATTGATAAATAATTGCTCACTGCATCGTATAATAAACTCAGTCACAAAAAAGTACCTTTATTACTATAAAATTGCTCAGATACATAAAAATACCTGCTAAATTTAAACATGCACGTCTTGAATATTAGTCAAGTTCCTCCAAAGGAACCGAAAACGAAGAAATGCCGAATGAGTTTCGTAAAAACAACACAAATTATCCGTTTTTTTTTGGTAATTTTGGTGGAAACTTTGTCTATACTTTTTTTTGCTTAAAAAAAGCAATTTGACGGTTTTCTTATCAGTAAAAAATTTTGTCCAATCAAGCAATCATCACCCAATTCTCTTCTCTATCATTGCTTGGAGGTAGTTATTGCATTAATTTTCTTTGGTAGGTGAGGGATGTTATCACCTAGACATTATGATCCAATAAACTCAAATCTAAATTCAGGAATTCTTTCAAAAAATTGTAAAAACGACAAATTATACATTTTTTCTGCAATTGTTGCTTGATTTACATCTAAAAACAAAATATTTATCAATTGATAGTACATTTTGACTCCAATTTGACTTGGAAAAACTGGAGGATGAAATCTTCCGATATCCACTCATTTCAAAATTGATAAACACAACCCTCCAGCACATTTTGACTTCTGAAACCCTTGCACCGGAGGAGGAGCTCAAAAGGGCTATAACAATCAAACACAGCATAACTTTACGGTCAGTGTTCCGGACACATAACTTGGATATCAAAAGAAAACAAGAACAAAGAATGGCAGTAAGAAGCTCAAACGGAGCGAACAGGAAACAACTTTCTAAAAGAGACATCAATAAAAACAAAACTGCTATTAAAACACATTTACAGTTGAACAATCACCATCAATCAATTTTGCGGACGCACATTTGAAAATAGATACTTGAAAAATTGCCTTGCCATAAAAAAGAAGTGCAGCAAACAAAATCACTTTGCAAAAACGTGCCGATCACAACAAATTAGCGAAATAACAAAATATTTGGATAAATCGGAAGGAGAATGCAACTTAGTAGTGGACGCATTTTGTTCGTGTGAAGAATTCAAAATTACGTCTGTACAAGCAAACATACCAGTGAATAAGAGAATCTTGAGGTAAGTGAGGGTTAGAAACAAAAAGAAAAAAAACGGACATCGCACTCAGAAGAAGTACGAATAAAAAAGATAGTCCGGCTCAGAGATCCAAGTTTTAGCAAAATAAAATCACTGAATACCATAGTCCAAATCGAGAACCAGATAATCTAACTAACAGTTGGCAACAATAATAGAAATTATAGATAAAAACAGAAAATCAAGATTCACCCCGGCAGAGAAACGAAACTTGGCGGTCCCTTTTGTGGACTACAACAAACAACCGATCCTCACCTTTGGGACACTCAAGTAGACCTACGATCAGCAGGCTGGGAGGCGAAATGATCTAAGTTCTTAGTCACGGATAACTGGACCAGATGTGTAATGGGTCTGGATATCCCGGGTGAAGTGGGCATATCTACTATACAAACGCCGGCACCAAGGGAACATTCAACTATCACGTGCTAATGTGTGAGCAGTCAGAAGGTTAGAAAAACAAATTTTCACAACAATTTTAGGATGTCTTTTAAGGAGAAGGAAATTCAAAAAACTGTTTTGTGATCTCAAAACTCAAATACCCCTGTGCCCAACTCAAGAAAAGGAGATGAGAACACCAATTCTTATACAGGACAAAGTACAGTCAAAAATGCAAAATTCACCATCAGAAGATCACATTAAGAAACTAGACAATGAAAGTGATAGTTTTATTGGACCAATTGTAATTACAGTCGAAAAAAATGAACCAAAAAAACTTGCATTAAATGCAAAGCCGATCAATCGGCAATTCTTAAAAAAACTATCAAATGTTGAATGTCGGTGAGTTGATAAATAGGGTGAGTCACATTGTCACAGAAGGAAAAACGGGCACGTTTTGCTAAACCGCATTTGACTTAAAATATGCGTACAGTTAATTGAAATCGACTACAGACACAGCTCTCTCAACTAGACAACTTCAGCATCGCAGGCGGTAATGCTACATGAACATATAGATTCCTGGCCTGATTGCACGGTCTAGCAGATATGAAGGTCCAACATCAAAAGCCATGGATAGAGCGAGTAGTCAGGGTAAAAGTATATTCTGCTTTCAAGATGACAAACTCATTGTGTTAAAAAGGGAAGAATCAGAAATTGAAAAACTAGTGAACATTTGATCGAAAAAAATCTGTTATTAAAGATTTCCCATTGCAAATTCTTGAGAGTCTCTGTGCACCACTCGACAGTATGGATGTGCACGGAAAATCTTTAGATAACACTGTAAAGCCTTCCATGAGTCATCTCATAAAAAAAAGAAAACCGCCGAGAATGCGCCATAAAGGTGTTCGAAGACGCAAATGTTCCAATGAGATGGTTTCAGAGTCCTTGGATCGGTTATTGAAAAACCATCAGGATGCGATAAATACATGGAAAGCGAAATTGAAGAGGTAACTACTCTAACGAAAAAAAGTTTCCAAATTAGCTAAAATGTCACCACAAAATGCGCACTCCTGCTACAGAAAAGGAATGCAAAATAGATTTATCTTCATAACCAGAACAACTTCTTTAAGAGAATGGAAATTGAAAAAAAAACGTGAGAACGTAAGACAGCAGCTACTTCCTAGTATTACTGGTAATAACCATATAACCGCAGAAGATCGAAACTTTCTTGCACTACCACTAGGAATGGGAGAATTCGACATCACCAGTAACACGGACTTTTCCGGAAATTGTTTGTGGTAAACGAGCTTTTGGTGATCCGTTAGAAAACAGCGATCCAGAAATAGCAGAAAAATCAAAACTGAGAGTCAGATCAAAACTTTAATTTGAAGCGGCTAAAGTTATGGAAAGTTACTCATCAGACAAATATACGAATTTTTCTGGCAAAACATTTCTTGCGTTAAACCCTTAGGAAACTACAATTTTTCCCTCAAGAAATCAGATTATGAAGATACATGCCCATTTGTACAACCGTGTACACTGACTCACTCTCTACACTTTCCTAAAGATGGATAAACTCATCTACGACATAATGAAATTTTTGATATCTTCGCGAAACTCCTGGAAAATGATCTTGGGATAGAGCCAAAACTTCAATCACTGGAAGGCGAAAGCTTCCACAACAAAACAACCACTACTGAAAATGACGCCCGACTTGACATCAAAGCAAATGGATACTGGGCAGGCCGATTCAGTAAAACTTTTTCGCTGTAAAAACTTTCAATCTCAATGACAAATCCTGCCCTTGAACCATAACTGACGCCTACAATTATCATAAGATGGTCAAAACAAAAAAAAATACCAGAAAATGTTCCTGGATGTGGAGAAAATCAACTTTTTTCCACTAATTTTTGCGTGTAGTGGATGAGCAGCACCAGGTTTTTCCAAAGCGCCCAGAAATTATAGAAAATAGGTGAAAAACGGAATGAAACATATCCGACAAAATAAACTTATTAAGAACCAAAACTTTTTTTTGCAATTCTGAAGAGTGCAATTGTCTATCTCAGGAGGTGCGAAAACGTAAAAACGTAAAAAACAACTCCACCAGTTGTATAATCGAGGAGCGTAGATTTTAATTGACGTATCTCTGGATGCTTTAAAATTTGTCTTATTCCTAAAATTTTGCCGATGTATTTGTAAACAGTTGAAAAGGTCATATGCAACAGGTTTACGGACCGTCGCATGACGGAAATGCCTGTGTTTTTTAATCAATTTTTAAAGTTTTTGGAGAAACAGTTTTGGAGATTAAAAGAATATCACTACGCGTAGTTAATAGAGATATACATTCGACTGTCAATACTTTTGTGCTAGAAGAATAAAAAAATTGCAACAAGGGTTCACTCACGTCACATATGAAGTTATGAAGAAAAGGCCCTATGATCTCTTGTGCTTTTGTACCTCAATCGGTCGCAGCCAATTAGAATCTTTGAAAATTTCCATTTGCACCCAAAGTGATTGAGACTTCTTTCATATGATATGACGAATTGCACATACTCTCCGGATTCTAGGTTGTTTTCATCATTGTGAGTATCGTCTCTGTCAGTGGGCCTCCAGAATCAAGAAATTGAGAAACAGTGCCAGAGGTCATAAACAGAAAATCGCTCCTGATGAAAATTTTATCTAGCCCCAAATATCACGGCGGTATAGAATTGTCAAGCTGATACCGAACAGCAAGTCATATTCGGCATCCATCTGCTTATGTATCTGACTTTAGAAGTCAGATTTTTTATTCAACTAGTTGTAATTTTTTAAATTACAATCCGTCCAATCAAACAATTGCCATGTGAGTTTTGATTTATATCAAATTCTCATGATAGACAACAAAAATTAAGTTTTAGGAATTGATTTGTTACCCCAGACTGTCAACCTGAATCCACACTCTAGCTCAAGTTCTCTTCTTGCCTCCAGTCTCAAGAGATCACCCATCGCCCTGGTTCGTCTTCGGAAGTAATAACTATTGGTTCCCAAGTTTTCATTTGCTAATACGCATACATCTATTCTTTCTGCTCTTATAATCTCAAAGCCTGATTCAGTATCATCACCACCTAAGATTCTCTGTTTCGGCACTTCAGAATCTCTGTATCTACTTTAAATTCTCTGTTCAAGATAGATTCTTGGTTTAATTCTCTGTTGAAGACCTATCTTAAAACATCGGAAAACCTAGACCCTATCTTAATACATAGCCAGGGGTTCCGCAAACCTAATCCTTATCCTAAAACATCAAAGACCACTGTCACCCTCCTGATTGCCTCGGTCAGAAACTATTTCAAAATTACGTTTTGCGGGGGGATCGAAATATCATTATTTTGACCTGAAAAACGGTCTGTGAATGGTCGGTTTTTTTGAAAAACGGAATATGAATATTAATGTAGATAGTATAAGTAGTAAAACTTATTAATCCTCCGGATCAGTTCAATATCCGAATTAAGTTGCTTGAATCGGAATTTTGCAACTCGATGAGGGGTCACTTCAGAGCAGTCACTTACATGCTCACCACACAATGATATCGTACTTTCTGTAGCGAAAGTGATAAAAATTTATGTAACAATACCCAACAGTCGATCGTTGCTTTCAATGCTCCTTGCACAGGTTGATTGGTCTTCTTCTTCAATCACTTGACCCTTCCGGATTGCTTGAAAGTTAGCATTTACATGCTGAAATACCCAAATTCTCCTACATTACAGATACAGAAAAAGCCAGTACAATTCGATTGGTACAATCAAACTTGATTGTTATAAAAGAAAAAATGTAACAATAGCAAACGTGAAAGTCTCATCGTATCTTGCTAGGGAAGGTTGTTCTTCTGAATATAAACTTTTACTATTTTTACTTTTTTCGGTTAGATTTTTTGGTTTTTTCTTGGTAAAATACTAGTTTTTGCGGTCTTGTATGTCTTTAGTTGACTTTGGTCATATACAGCTGAAAGATCGAAAACACTTCCGGGACATCATCCTTCACGATACAAGAATTTTTGGCGTTAATTAGGTTAAAAAGCTAAATGAGTGAATCCGGAAATTTTTGGACCACACTTCCGGCTGTCGTTTCAAAGCTTTATTGTGAGTATCCTCTCGGCGATCATGATGTACGATTAAAAATCAAGAACACCCCAAGAACAAATACCGACGGATAATAAAAACTAGTATTCTAAAACAATTGGCCGGCGTCAAAAAAGAGCTTTAAGTGCTTTTGATCGTCTCCTCCGGAGCCATTACAATATGCGTGAGTCGAAAAGTCGGAAAATATCAAAATTTCTGAAATACCACAAAAGTTTTTTGTTGTTTCACGCAACTAAAAAACCATTAGAAATTCATAAATTAGGAACAAGTAATTTAAAACGTCAATAAACATACAGTATCAGATGGTTGTGAATCAAATCATTGACATTGAGAAAAGTAACCCCGCATACAAAGATCCAAAGAAAAAAATTGATCTGATATAGGGCTACGGTTCTATTAAATCATTCTAATAAGCTGCATGTTTTGCCTTGGCTCTAGAAATCAAATTTTTTCAGAAAACTTGTATCAACTATGTTGCCGAGTACACAGCGGAGCTCGCAACATGTATTGCAATGGAGACGATCTGCCTGAGAAAAATAACGGCTCTGGCTTCTCTACACACCTGCTCAACATCATGCAGAATTTTTGGATGAAAAATTCAGTTCTAGGGTTGGCTGCACACCGATCTTCGAAAGCTATAAAAATATCACATATTTGTAAAGAATTCTAATTTTTCAGTGAATGTAGTTTTTCGCCTCGACTGCTGCTGTTGTTGTTGTTGTTGTTGTTGTTGTTGTTTGTGGTTAAGCATCGTAGTTCCGTATGGATCTGGAGATAGGATGGCTAGTCCCACATTAGTTGTGCCAAAATTTCACAACCGCGAGGTTCTTCCAGGTCTCCAACCTGTCCGGAACTTCTTCCACTGATTAGGAGGTTTCATTGGAATCTTGTTCGCCTCGTAAAGGCACTCCTCTCGAACTGTCGTAGTTGTTGGTTAGTATTTTTTCTTTTTTCTTGGGTTTTTTGCTTAGTTTCTGTTCGAGAAGTCAGAAGTCAGCTGCTGCTGTGCTAGGGTTGTAAAATAAGACTCCGGTTTGCTCTAGAAGAAGCGAGAGAGTCAAAGACCACTATATTCTTGCCATTCACCCAGAAACTTTACAGCGAGGGAAAAAAGAAAAATCACTATTGACGACTGGACGAAGTTAGTACTTTATGAGCTACAAGAGAAAAGGGGTAGTGGGTAACACCCAAGTTTTAAGATGGCAAATCGATAATGCGGTCAACAACATATGTACTAAAAGAGGTAATAGGTTTTTCAATGTTTTAAGACAGCTTACAGATTCCCTAATGTATTAAGATTCAAAACATTTCAAAATTTAGTTTTGGCGCCCGAACTTCCAAACTAGTTTTGTTGCCCATGTTTGCCAAGAGAAGCTCTTTCAATCCACTTCTTACATTTTGAGATACGTAAAAGCGATATTTTTCCTTGAAATACTCCGGGATGATAAGTTTCAGCAGTTTCACATTATAAGTTTCAATATTTTTTTGCAACAATTGAAATTTTTTAGTTTGCTTTTTGTTTTATACCTTGTAAACCCAAAACATTTTCTTTGTTCCACTTGAAATGTAAGGGTGGAAAGCAATTGTGAAATGGAAGTATAAATGCAGAAAAATTAAAGCGAAAGCTGTATTTAAAACCCCGAAGGGCGACGGCCGAAGCATAATCTCGCAAAACTGACAAAAAAAAAGAAATGATGAGAAGATTTCCCAATCAGTACCCTGCGAAGGTAAGTGTGCCGCAGGCTCCAGCACTGATATTTTTCTAAGTAGGCTCTGTAAGAACTTGAGCACATGTAATGAGGAACACAGTACATGTTGTTTGGTTGAGTACAGAATCTTCCTCGCAATACAGAGTAATCACGCTGCTTTTGTACTCGTCACCAATAAACCTATAGCTACTTTCTTCAAAATTTTTGTAATTGTACCGCCAAAGAAATAAGCCAGTTTAGTATAAATTTCTGATAGACGTACAAAAAATAAAAGATTTTAATTCAGTGAAAATTTCGTTTCGCCAGAATTTTTCGGAACATTTGAAACTTTTTTAATTTGCATTTTAATTTATACCTTGTAAAACGCAAAAATATTTTCTTTGTTTCCACTTGAAATGTAAGTGTAGAAAACATTTGTGAAATGGAAGTATAAATGCAGTAAAACCAAAGCCAATAAAGAACACATGGCCGAGCGGTCTAAGCTAAGGTTCAAATCTAATTCGAGTCCCCTGGCATAGGTCCGATCCCACCATGGCCATACGACCATTTAGTTGTTGACAGGAAAAGGGTTCGGTTGCTTTGTTTTTACTATTATTACGTAATATTTATGTAATAGTTATGAAAAACTTAGAGCTCGTATAAACGTGAAACGTAAGACTAATCAATTTCGATCTTGTTTGACCTAGAAAAGACAGGTTTTTGTCTGCTAACTTTCGTGTATGCTGTCAACTATTGCTGCCAAAAATGGCCATATATGTGCTTCAAAAAGTTAATAAGCTAAATCAGTGAATCCGGAAATTTATGGAACACACTTCCGGCTGTCGATTCAAAGCCTTATTGTGAGTATCCTCTCGGCGATCATGATGTAAGATTGAGAACCAAGAACGCCCCAAGAACCAATACCGACGGATAATAAAAACTAGTAATCTAAACCAATTGGCCGGCGTCAAAAAAGAGCTTTAAGTGCTTCTCCAGAGCAATTTCAATATGCCTCTTGTAACATCGGGTCGACAAAATTGTAACTGTCTATTGGCTATCAGCCGATCCGCGCAAATTAAGTTAAGATTATGAGAAAATGGTGAGCTCCTGACTGGGACTCAGTATGCCCAGACCACAAGGTCACTGCTAAAAGTAGGGCTGGTACTTTGTTATTATTAAGTTACCTTTTTACGATTATTTTTATTTTAAGTGGGATAATTACTCAATCCATCTGAGATCGGCCGACCCTCTACCTTAACCCGTAGTTTTTTTATCCGAAAAAGAACTTTGCTGTTGAAAAACTAAATTCAGACCTTTCCAGGAGGCTAAAATTGTTAAAATTACAGTTATCAAATACAACAAAAACAAGTCAATGACAAGCTGGATGCACTTACTGGATTTTACCTCCTAAAAATTGGCTTCATTTTGTTAAAACTTTTATTACTTTTGAGTACAAGCCAATAGTTTTTGAAAAACATTTCTAGGACAAATCGAACCGAATCATCAAACACTCATTGAGTAGGGTAAAAACACCTGAAATTGATTGATAACTAATGTCCGCCAGCAGTTCATCCGGCAACAACAGGTGAATTGAGTGAATTTTTTTCTCGCCTTTTAGACTAACCTGCTTTTCACACTCAATGGTTGGGTAAAAACTACATGAAGCAAAAGTTTTGGTTAAGACCAAGAATATGGAAAATATAACGATGAAATAAAACTTTGATTTGATTCATTTCAATATGAACTAGCTCCGGAAAACAAAAAAAAACAATCTGAACGGAGCCAACTTTTGATATCAAAATTTCCCACTTGACTTTGAAACAAGAAACTATTGATCAAGGAGGCTTAATGCTCGCCAGGATAAATTTGGATGGCAACGGTTTGTCATCTCGTGTAATAATCTAAGGCTCAAATTGACAAATCAGCAACTTTAATTTGCTTCTGGCTTTCGCCTAGACTCAACAAAATGCGGAAAACATAGAAGTGCTTGCGGAAAAAAGTCAGCAAAGATGGACGTATGGGCCTATTTTGTCTGAAAATTGCCATGAAATTCTCTTCGTGTTCAACTTTGGTTGAATATTTAAGGCAAAATGCTGCCTGCACGGATGTTTTTTCTGTTTCAAAGCCACGACACCTCTACAGAACGGAAGATGAGAAGCAACCCAACCGTTTGACTCTTGTACCATGGACTGTTGATAGTCAGTTTTGGTGAGATGTATCCGTAGTTGACCAACTAATCACAAGTAGAATAAGCGAAAGCTGTATTTAAAACCCCGAAGGGCGACGGCCGAAGCATAATCTCGCAAAACTGACAAAAAAAAGAAATGATGCGAAGGTAAGTGTGCCGCAGGCTCCAGCACTGATATTTTTCTAAGTAGGCTCTGTAAGAACTTGAGCACATGTAATGAGGAACACAGTACATGTTGTTTGGTTGAGTACAGAATCTCCCTCGCAATACAGAGTAATCACGCTGCTTTTGTACACGTCACCAATAAACCTATAACTACTTTCTTCAAAAATTTGGAATTGTACCGCCAAAGAAATAAGCCAGTTTAGTATAAATCTCTGATAGACGTACAAAAAATAAAATATTTTAATTCAGTGAAAATTTCGTTTCGCCAGAATTTTTCGGAACATTTGAAACTTTTTTAATTTGCATTTTAATTTATACCTTATAAAACGCGAAAATATTTTCTTTGTTTCCACTTGAAATGTAAGTGTAGAAAACATTTGTGAAATGGAAGTATAAATGCTGTAAAACCAAAGCCAATAAAGAATACATGGCCGAGCGGTCTAAGCTAAGGTTCAAATCTAATTCGAGTCCCCTGGCATAGGTCCGAGCCCACCATGGCCATACGACTATTTAGTTGTTGACAGGGAAAGGTTTCGGTTGCTTTGCTTTTACTATCATTACGTAATATTTATGTAATAGTTATGTAAAATTTTCACAATTATTACGTAATAATTTACCGAGCTCTTATACCGAGCTCGTATAAACGTGAAACGTAAAACTAATCAATTTCGATCTTGTCTGACCTCGAAAAGACAGGTTTTTGTCTGCTAGCTTTGGTGTATGCTGTCAACTATTGCTGCTATAAATGGATAGCTTAATAATTGATATATGTGCTTCGAAACGTCATTTTTTCTACGTAAAATTTCCAAAATTTACGATAAATTTGTTTACTGTATTTATCCGATGATTTACAGTTCAATAAAAATCAGAACCAGTTTTGTCAATCAACCCGATCTACCTTAGACCCGAATGGCAAAATTGAGTTAGAAATATGGTCCACCGACAAAATTGACGAAAATCAGATCGTTGGAACTATCAATTAGCCGAAAATTGTCATTCAACCAAAGGCGAACCGGACATTGAACCTTGTAGATAAAAGCAAACCAGACTGATATAAAAATTGACGATTGTAGCATGAATACGAACATTAGCCATTTGACTAATCGGACGAAATTGACCACAAGAACGCTCAAGATACTCAAAAAAGCAAATGACTTGGCAGACCCAATGAGATAAGATCAGCCGATGGAGTCAAGTTATCCGGAGGTTTTATGATCCCCACTATTGGATCTTCAACGATACAGCCGAGACTCATTTTTTAACAAACCATTGAGCTCCAAACGGAAGTTGTGAGGTCTTTTCAAGTGTCCAGTGAGAGGCCATTTCAGGTGTCCGTGAGAGGCTTAATGCTCACCAGGATAAATTCGGATGGCAACTATTTTGTCATCTCGTGTAATAATTTAAGGCTCAAATTGACAAATCAGCAACTTTAATTTGCTTCTGGATTTCGCCTAGACTCAACAAAATGCGGAAAACATAGAAGTGCTTGCGGAAAAAAGTCAGCAAAGATGGACGTATGGGCCTATTTTGTCTGAAAATTGCCATGAAATTCTCTTCGTGTTCAACTTTGGTTGAATATTTAAGGCAAAATGCTGCCTGCACGGATGTTTTTTCTGTTTCAAAGCCACGACACCTCTACAGAACGGAAGATGAGAAGCAACCCAACCGTTTGACTCTTGTACCATGGACTGTTGATAGTCAGTTTTGGTGAGATGTATCCGTAGTTGACCAACTAATCACAAGTAGAATAAGCGAAAGCTGTATTTAAAACCCCGAAGGGCGACGGCCGAAGCATAATCTCGCAAAACTGACAAAAAAAAGAAATGATGCGAAGGTAAGTGTGCCGCAGGCTCCAGCACTGATATTTTTCTAAGTAGGCTCTGTAAGAACTTGAGCACATGTAATGAGGAACACAGTACATGTTGTTTGGTTGAGTACAGAATCTCCCTCGCAATACAGAGTAATCACGCTGCTTTTGTACACGTCACCAATAAACCTATAACTACTTTCTTCAAAAATTTGGAATTGTACCGCCAAAGAAATAAGCCAGTTTAGTATAAATCTCTGATAGACGTACAAAAAATAAAATATTTTAATTCAGTGAAAATTTCGTTTCGCCAGAATTTTTCGGAACATTTGAAACTTTTTTAATTTGCATTTTAATTTATACCTTATAAAACGCGAAAATATTTTCTTTGTTTCCACTTGAAATGTAAGTGTAGAAAACATTTGTGAAATGGAAGTATAAATGCTGTAAAACCAAAGCCAATAAAGAATACATGGCCGAGCGGTCTAAGCTAAGGTTCAAATCTAATTCGAGTCCCCTGGCATAGGTCCGAGCCCACCATGGCCATACGACTATTTAGTTGTTGACAGGGAAAGGTTTCGGTTGCTTTGCTTTTACTATCATTACGTAATATTTATGTAATAGTTATGTAAAATTTTCACAATTATTACGTAATAATTTACCGAGCTCTTATACCGAGCTCGTATAAACGTGAAACGTAAAACTAATCAATTTCGATCTTGTCTGACCTCGAAAAGACAGGTTTTTGTCTGCTAGCTTTGGTGTATGCTGTCAACTATTGCTGCTATAAATGGATAGCTTAATAATTGATATATGTGCTTCGAAACGTCATTTTTTCTACGTAAAATTTCCAAAATTTACGATAAATTTGTTTACTGTATTTATCCGATGATTTACAGTTCAATAAAAATCAGAACCAGTTTTGTCAATCAACCCGATCTACCTTAGACCCGAATGGCAAAATTGAGTTAGAAATATGGTCCACCGACAAAATTGACGAAAATCAGATCGTTGGAACTATCAATTAGCCGAAAATTGTCATTCAACCAAAGGCGAACCGGACATTGAACCTTGTAGATAAAAGCAAACCAGACTGATATAAAAATTGACGATTGTAGCATGAATACGAACATTAGCCATTTGACTAATCGGACGAAATTGACCACAAGAACGCTCAAGATACTCAAAAAAGCAAATGACTTGGCAGACCCAATGAGATAAGATCAGCCGATGGAGTCAAGTTATCCGGAGGTTTTATGATCCCCACTATTGGATCTTCAACGATACAGCCGAGACTCATTTTTTAACAAACCATTGAGCTCCAAACGGAAGTTGTGAGGTCTTTTCAAGTGTCCAGTGAGAGGCCATTTCAGGTGTCCGTGAGAGGCCTTTTCGGTTGTCCAGAAGGACGCTGTTTCAGGTGTTCAGTGAGAGGCCTTTTCAGGTGTCGAAACCCTTGTATGGAAGTAGACTGTGATGTGAATGCTTTAAGTTCGATGCTGCGAGGAAAATAAGGAGTCACGAGAGTGAATTTTTAAAAAACTTGTAAGCCTGTAACTTGTCAAAACAGTAGTCTTTTCTCAAAAAAAGTTGTTGTGCTAATTTAAATTTCGATGAGTTTCATTATTATTGGTTGTTTTTATTTTAATATTGCCAACGGTGCTTAATGTTGATATTCATTGGATTCGTTCTTACACGAAAAATAGCCACTGATTAAACCAAAAAAAGCACAAAAAAAAACGAATTATAAATTCCAAAAAAAAAGAAACCCAAAAACTTTAGTCAAAGCTAAACTTTTGGTTGAAACTGGACATATATAGTCAACTCTCAATAACCGGAACCCAAACCGACCCAAAAGACAATTTTTTGGCAAAAAAGAAAGGTTCCCAAATGTATAAGTTTTGTTGCCAACGTGATCGAAATCAGAAAAACAAAAAAAAATGGAACATTTTTTTCGCGAATTTTTCAAAAAAAAAAGGAAAAACATGCAAAATTTTTCAAAAAAAATGTGATAAACAGCCAGAAGAACCTATGCGTGGTATAACTTATCTTTTTGGTTGACCCGTAGCCTCACAATATTATTAAGTCAATCTCTTTGAGTTTCTTTTAATTCCGGTTTCTTCCGCGAAGGTGTTGGATTTTAAAAATCTAATCGACTTGATTGCACGTCTCCATTTGAAGGAAATTTGGAGAATCAGTGGTAAACAGTGGGATGACCTGTTTTGAGAAAACTTGACTGAAACTTTCCTCAGATGGCTTTCCGGTCTACCTATCTTAGGTCAGCTAACAATTCCGCGCTGAAATTATCCACCTGCAGTTGACAAAATTGAAATAAATATTTTTGGGGGTAGTTCGCAAGATGTCTTTTGTGCAGTTGGATATCTTCGCGCGCACTTTAGAAACTCAAAAGAACAAACTCTCCTCCATTGTGCGTAAGGCGCCAGTGGCGCCAATGAAGGCTATGTTTGTCCCTAAACTAGAATTGCAAGCTGTCTCATTGGCCACACGCCTCAAAGAGGCTATCATTGAAGCACTTACCATGCCAATAAACGATGCCCTCATGTGGACAGAGAGCAGCATCGCACTCCAGTGGCTCCACTTGTCATCGAAGCAGCCAGTTTTTGTCGGAAACCGAGTGGGCGAAATTCTGCATCACCGGAAACAATCCCGCAGACACGGCACCCGAGGTATTGCCGCCGAAGCTTTAAAAGGCAGCAGCTTGAACCAAAGTCCAAGCTTCTTAAGAACCCGTGACTGGCGTTTCTGTCCGAATGCTGAGGCTCGAAGCTCCCGTTGACGATGTTATTGATACCGCATCAAATTTCGTCAGCAACCAAACCCATCATCAATTGGCCTCGATACAGCTCGTATGTTAAGATGATACCCACCGTAGCATTCATCCTCGGATGAAATCTTAAGTTCCGTCACTAACGTGAAGTAAAACTTGGAATTTTCAAACCTTTGGAGCTCGAAAATGCAAAAATGAAACTTAAGCTTCTTTCAAAAAAGGATGCATTCGCGTCAGAATTCAATTTTCTAATTTCTGAGAAACAAGTAAAGAATTTAAGCTCCATTGCAACATTCTCTCCCTTATTGGTGCTGGTGGTTTCTCCGGTCCACGGGCCTCAAAAGCCGTCTTTCTGAAATCGTATAAACACAAAACGTAAAAACAATCGATTTCGTTGTGGCCTGAATTCTAAAAAAAAACAGGTTTTTGATTGAAGACTTTTGTGTTTGCTGTCAACTATTGCTGCAAAAAATTTGTTAGATTACTAATTAACATACGTGCTTCAAAAAGCCATTTTTGATACGTAAAATTAACGAAATTACGACAAACTTGCTTACTGTTTTTATCCGATGATTTACGTTTCAATAAACGTCAGAACCAGTTTTGTGTCAATCAACCCGATCTATCTTAAATTCGAACGAGCCAACTGAGGAAAAAATCTTCTTTGAATGGAAAAATTTCAGACGGCAATTTTCTAATAAAAATGAAGGTTCAATTAAAACTTGCGAAAGTGAGAAAAAAAAATTAAAAATTTATTTCAACCTTTTTAATCCCCACAGGCTATCTGAGGAATATTGAAAAAGAATATTGAAAAAGCAGGTAATTTGTTCCACTCCATGGTATATTTGGCGATATTTGTCAGCTCCATACATTTTAAATCCCACTTAATCTCTTATTCCCCAGGTTATGTCCCTTCTACTATTTAATTTTTCTTTAATTAATTACCTTTTTCCCATAACTATTTTACCGTTATTCGACAGTTGCATTGAAGCAGTTCACCAGGATTTAACCAATAGTACAATGCACTCATGTGTGATTAAAATTTCAAATTTGAAAAAAAATCATCCAATCGAAAATGCATGAAAATTTCTCTGAAAACTTGCAAAAACTGTATAAAATTAATTTAATCATCATTTTGCATCAAGTTTCAATTTTAAACTATAAAACATATTTGTTTGATCTTATTCCTTGCTACAATTAACTGGCAAACGTTCTCTTTTTGAAAAAAATACGGAGATAAATAGTTAAATTACATTGATAAATAATTGCTCACTGCATCGTATAATAAACTCAGTCACAAAAAAGTACCTTTATTACTATAAAATTGCTCAGATACATAAAAATACCTGCTAAATTTAAACATGCACGTCTTGAATATTAGTCAAGTTCCTCCAAAGGAACCGAAAACGAAGAAATGCCGAATGAGTTTCGTAAAAACAACACAAATTATCCGTTTTTTTTTGGTAATTTTGGTGGAAACTTTGTCTATACTTTTTTTTGCTTAAAAAAAGCAATTTGACGGTTTTCTTATCAGTAAAAAATTTTGTCCAATCAAGCAATCATCACCCAATTCTCTTCTCTATCATTGCTTGGAGGTAGTTATTGCATTAATTTTCTTTGGTAGGTGAGGGATGTTATCACCTAGACATTATGATCCAATAAACTCAAATCTAAATTCAGGAATTCTTTCAAAAAATTGTAAAAACGACAAATTATACATTTTTTCTGCAATTGTTGCTTGATTTACATCTAAAAACAAAATATTTATCAATTGATAGTACATTTTGACTCCAATTTGACTTGGAAAAACTGGAGGATGAAATCTTCCGATATCCACTCATTTCAAAATTGATAAACACAACCCTCCAGCACATTTTGACTTCTGAAACCCTTGCACCGGAGGAGGAGCTCAAAAGGGCTATAACAATCAAACACAGCATAACTTTACGGTCAGTGTTCCGGACACATAACTTGGATATCAAAAGAAAACAAGAACAAAGAATGGCAGTAAGAAGCTCAAACGGAGCGAACAGGAAACAACTTTCTAAAAGAGACATCAATAAAAACAAAACTGCTATTAAAACACATTTACAGTTGAACAATCACCATCAATCAATTTTGCGGACGCACATTTGAAAATAGATACTTGAAAAATTGCCTTGCCATAAAAAAGAAGTGCAGCAAACAAAATCACTTTGCAAAAACGTGCCGATCACAACAAATTAGCGAAATAACAAAATATTTGGATAAATCGGAAGGAGAATGCAACTTAGTAGTGGACGCATTTTGTTCGTGTGAAGAATTCAAAATTACGTCTGTACAAGCAAACATACCAGTGAATAAGAGAATCTTGAGGTAAGTGAGGGTTAGAAACAAAAAGAAAAAAAACGGACATCGCACTCAGAAGAAGTACGAATAAAAAAGATAGTCCGGCTCAGAGATCCAAGTTTTAGCAAAATAAAATCACTGAATACCATAGTCCAAATCGAGAACCAGATAATCTAACTAACAGTTGGCAACAATAATAGAAATTATAGATAAAAACAGAAAATCAAGATTCACCCCGGCAGAGAAACGAAACTTGGCGGTCCCTTTTGTGGACTACAACAAACAACCGATCCTCACCTTTGGGACACTCAAGTAGACCTACGATCAGCAGGCTGGGAGGCGAAATGATCTAAGTTCTTAGTCACGGATAACTGGACCAGATGTGTAATGGGTCTGGATATCCCGGGTGAAGTGGGCATATCTACTATACAAACGCCGGCACCAAGGGAACATTCAACTATCACGTGCTAATGTGTGAGCAGTCAGAAGGTTAGAAAAACAAATTTTCACAACAATTTTAGGATGTCTTTTAAGGAGAAGGAAATTCAAAAAACTGTTTTGTGATCTCAAAACTCAAATACCCCTGTGCCCAACTCAAGAAAAGGAGATGAGAACACCAATTCTTATACAGGACAAAGTACAGTCAAAAATGCAAAATTCACCATCAGAAGATCACATTAAGAAACTAGACAATGAAAGTGATAGTTTTATTGGACCAATTGTAATTACAGTCGAAAAAAATGAACCAAAAAAACTTGCATTAAATGCAAAGCCGATCAATCGGCAATTCTTAAAAAAACTATCAAATGTTGAATGTCGGTGAGTTGATAAATAGGGTGAGTCACATTGTCACAGAAGGAAAAACGGGCACGTTTTGCTAAACCGCATTTGACTTAAAATATGCGTACAGTTAATTGAAATCGACTACAGACACAGCTCTCTCAACTAGACAACTTCAGCATCGCAGGCGGTAATGCTACATGAACATATAGATTCCTGGCCTGATTGCACGGTCTAGCAGATATGAAGGTCCAACATCAAAAGCCATGGATAGAGCGAGTAGTCAGGGTAAAAGTATATTCTGCTTTCAAGATGACAAACTCATTGTGTTAAAAAGGGAAGAATCAGAAATTGAAAAACTAGTGAACATTTGATCGAAAAAAATCTGTTATTAAAGATTTCCCATTGCAAATTCTTCGAAAATGAGGAAGAATGATTGGGCCATCAATTATCAGAGTCGAGTGTCACACCAAAAATCACTAAAACACTAAATCACAAGATTTAAGTGTGATGCAGGTCACAATAGATTGGGAGCCAACTTAAAACAACAAAAAAAAAACAGACGGAGGGGAGTGGGCTCCAAACTTCTTTGAATCTAGATATTTAAGCAAGAAGAAAATTTTTCAAACAATGAACTAGAACTTCTTGCGGTTGTCTGGACAGTAGACAGGTAATCACCTTACCATCAAATTTTAAAAAAATTATCATCGCAACCGACTATCATTGCAAGCCTTAACATCAGCCCTGGATGGAAACCAGTCAAATCTAATTTTGGTGTCAATTAGGTTAAAAAGCTAAATCAGTGAATCCGGAAATTTTTGGACCACACTTCCGGCTGTCGTTTCAAAGCTTTATTGTGAGTATCCTCTCGGCGATCATGATGTACGATTAAAAATCAAGAACAAATACCGACGGATAATAAAAACTAGTATTCTAAAACAATTGGCCGGCGTCAAAAAAGAGCTTTAAGTGCTTTTGTTCGTCTCCTCCAGAGCCATTCCAATATGCATAAGTCGAAAAGACGGAAACTATTAAAATTTCCGAAATACCACAAAAGTTTTTTGTTGTTTCACGCAACTAAAAAACCATTAGAAATTCATAAATTAGGAACAAGTAATTTAAAACGTCAATAAACATACAGTATCAGATGGCTGTGAATCAAATCATTGACATTGAGAAAAGTAACCCCGCATACAAAGATCCAAGGAAAAAATTGATCTGATATAGGGCTACGGTTCTATTAAATCATTCTAATAAGCTGCATTTTTTGCCTTGGCTCTAGAAATCAAGTTTTTTCAGAAAACTTGTATCAACTATGTTGCCGAGTACACAGCGGAGCTCTCAACATGTATTGCAATGGAGACGATCTGCCTGAGAAAAATAACGGCTCTGGCTTCTCTACACACCTGCTCAACATCATGCAGAGCTTTTGGAGGAAAAATTCAGTTCTAGGGTTGGCTGCACCCCGATCTTCGAAAGCTATAAAGATATCAATTATTTGTGAAGACTTCTAATTTTTCAGTGTATGTAGTTTTTTGCCTCGACTGCTGCTGTGCTAGGGTTATAAAATGAGACTCCGGTTTGCTCTAGAAGAAGCGAGAGAGTCAAAGACCACTATATTCTTGCCATTCACCCAGAAATTTTACAGCGAGGGAAAAAAGAAAAATCACTATTGACGACTGGACGAAGTTAGTTGTTTATGAGCTACAAGAGAAAAGGGGTAGTGGGTAACATCCAAATTTTAAGATGGCAAATCGATAAAGCGTTCAACAACATATGTAATAAAAGAGGTAATAGGTTTCTCAATGTATTAAGACAGCTTACAGATTCCCTAATATATTAAGATTCAAAACGTTTCAAAAATTAGTTTTGGCGCGCGAATTTCCAAACTAGTTTCGTTGCCCATGTTTGCCAAGAGAAGCTCTTTCAATCCACTTCTTACCATTTGAGATACGTAAAAGCGATATTTTTCCTTGAAATACTCCGGGATGGTAAGATTCAGCAGTTTCAGATTTTTGCCCGAAAAAGAACTTTGCTGTTGAAAAACTAAATTCAGACCTTTCCAGGAGGCTAAAATTGTCTAATTTACAGTTATCAAATACAACAAAAACAATTCAATGACAAGCTGGATGCACTTAGTGGTTTTTACTTCCTAAAAATTGGCTTCTTTTTGATAAAACTTTTATTCCTTTTGCGTACAAGCCAATAGTTTCTAGGACAAATCGAACCGAATCATCAAACACTCATTGGGTAAGGTAAAAACACGTGAAATTGGTTCATAACTAATGTTCGCAAGCAGTTCATCCGGCAACACAGGTGAAATGAGTGAATTTTTTTCTCGCCCTTTAGACTAACCTGCTTTTCACACTCAATGTTTGGGTAAAAACTACCTGAAGCAAAATTTTTGGTTAAGACCAAGAATATGGAAACTATAACAATGAAATAAAATTTTGATTTGATTCATTTCAATATGAACTAGCTCCGGAAAACAAAAAGAAAATCTGAACGATGCCAACTTTTGATATCCAAATTTCCCACTTGACTTTGAAACAAGAAACTATTGATGAAAGAGGCTTAATGCTCACCAGGATAAATTCGGATGGCAACTATTTTGTCATCTCGTGTAATAATTTAAGGCTCAAATTGACAAATCAGCAACTTTAATTTGCTTCTGGATTTCGCCTAGACTCAAAAAAATGCGGAAAACATAGATGTGCTTGCGGAAAAAAAGTCAGCAAAGATGGACGTATGGGCCTATTTTGTCTGAAAATTGCCATGAAATTCTCTTCGTGTTCAACTTTGGTTGAATATTTAAAGCAAAATGCTGCCTGCACGGACGTTTTTTTCTGTTTCAAAGCCACGACACCTCTACAGAACGGAAGATGAGAAGCAACCCGACCATTTGACTCTTGTACCACGGACTGTTGGTAGACAGTTTTGGTGAGATGTAACCGTAGTTGACCAACTAATCACAAATAGAATAGTCGAAAGCTGTATTAAAACCCCGAAGGGCGGCGGCCGAAGCATAATCTCGCAAAACTGACAAAAAAAAATAAAGTTATGATGAGAAGATTTCCCAATCAGTACCCTGCGAAGGTAATTGTGCCGCAAGCTCCAGCACTGATATGTTTCTAAGTAAGCTCTGTAAGAACTTGAGCACATGTAATGAGGAACACAGTACATGTTGTTTGGTTGAGTACAGAATCTCCCTCGCGATACAGAGTAATCACGCTGCTTATGTACTCGTCACCAATAAACCTATAGCTACTTTCTTTAAAAATATTGTAATTGTACGGCCAAAGAAATAAGCCAGTTTAGTATAAATCTCTGATAGACGTATAAAAAATAAAAGATTTTAATTCAGTGAAAATTTCCTTTCGCCAGTCCATTTTCAAATTACAAATTTCCTTGAACACTAAAATCTTCATATTAGAAACAATAAGTATCAACTCTAATAACGTTAGACTCTTATACTTTACTCAAGGAATCAAACCGGCTATTTTTGCCCTTTCAGATTCTTCCGAAATAATTTTATTTAGCGTAAGTCAAAAAGTCGGAAACTATCAAAATTTTCGAAATACCACAAAAATATTTCTTGTTTCACGCAACTAAAAAACCATTAGAAATTCATAAATTAGGAACAAGTAATTCAAAACGTCAATAAACATAAAGAATCAGATGGTTGTGAATCAAATCATTGACATTGAGAAAAATAACCCCGCTCAGAAAGATCCAAAGAAAAAAATTGATCTGATATAGAGCTACGGTTCTATTAGATCATTTTAATGAGCTGAATTTTTTTGCCTTGGCTCTAGAAATCAAATTTTTTCAAAGAGCTTGTATCAACTATGTTGCCGAGTACACAGCGGAGCTCGCAACATCTATTGCAATGGAGCTGATCTGCCTGAGAAAAATATCGGCTCTGGCTTCTCAATACATCAGAGCTTTTGGAGGAAATTTTTAGTTCTAGGGTTGGCTGCACTCCGATCTTCGAAAGCTATAAAGATATCAAATATTTGTAAAGATTTCTTATTTTTCAGTTTATGTAGTTTTTCGCCTCAACTGCCGCTGTGCTAGGGTTACAAAATGAGACTCCAGTTTGCTCTAGAAGAAGCGAGAGAGTCAAGGACCACTATATTCTTGCCATTCACCCAGAAACTTTACAGCGAGGGAAAAAAGAAAAATCACTAATCACGACCGGACGAAGTTAATAGTTTCTGAGCTACGAGAGCAAGGGGGAAGTGGGTAACATCCAAGTTTTAAGATGGCAAATCGATAATTGCGGTCAACAACATATGTACTAAAAGAGATAACAGGTTTCTCAATTTATTAAGACAGCTTAAAGATTCCCTAATGTGTTAAAATTTCAAAACGTTTCAAAAATTTGTTTTGGCGCCCGAACTTCCAAACTAGTTTTGTTGCCCATATTTGCCAAAAGAAGCTCTTTCAATGCACTTTTTACAATTTGAGATACGTAAAAGCGATATTTTTTCTTGAAAAACTCCGGGATGGTATGTTTCAGCAGTTTCAGATGATAAGTTTCAGAATTTCTTGGAACATTTGAAACTTTTTTAATTTGCGTTTTAATTTATACCTTGTAAAACGCAAAAATATTTTCTTTGTTTCCACTTGAAATGTAAGTGTAGAAAGCAATTGTGAAATGGAAGTATAATTGCAGTAAAACCAAAGCCAAAAAAGAACACATGGCCGAGCGGTCTAAGCTAAGGTTCAAATCTAATTCGAGTCCCCTGGCATAGTTCCGAGCCCACCATGGCCATACGACTATTAAGTTGTTGACAGGGAAAGGTTTCGGTTGCTTTGCTTTTACTATCATTACGTAATATTTATGTAATAGTTATGTAAAACTTTCACAATTTCTACGTTATAATTTACCGAGCTCTTATACCGAGCTCGTATAAACGTGAAACGTAAGACTAATCAATTTCGATCTTGTTTGACCTAGAAAAGACAGGTTTTTGTCTGCTAACTTTCGTGTATGCTGTCAACTATTGCTGCCAAAAATGGATAGCTTAATAGTTGATATATGTGCTTCGAAACGTTAAAAAGCTAAATCAGTGAATCCGGAAATTTTTGGAACAAACTTCCGGCTGTCGACTCAAAGCCTTATTGTGAGTATCCTCTCGGCGATCATGATGTAAGATTGAGAACAAAGAACGCCCCAAGAACCATTACCGACGGATAATAAAAATTAGTAATCTAAACCAATTGGCCGGCGTCAAAAAAGAGCTTTAAGGCTTCTCCAGAGCAATTTCAATATGTCTCTTGTAACATCGGGTCGACAAAATTGTAACTGTCTATTGGCTATCAGCCGATCCGCGCAAATTAAATTAAGATTATGTGAAAATGGTGAGCTCCTGACTGGGACTCAGTACGCTCAGACCACAAGGTCACTGCTAAAAGTGGGGCTGATACTTTGTTATTATTAAGTTACCCTATTACGATTGTTTTTGTTTTAATAGGGATAATCACTCAATCCATCTGAGATCGGCCGACCCTCTAACTCAACCCGTAGTTTTTTTTGTCCCGAAAAAGAACTTTGCTGTTGAAAAACTAAATTCAGACCTTTCCAGGAGGCTAAAATTGTCTAAATTACAGTTTTCAAATACAACAAAAACAATTCAATGACAAGCTGTATGCACTTAGTGGTTTTTACCTCCTAAAAATTGGCTTCTTTTTGATAAAATTTTTGTTACTTTTGCGTACAAGCCAATAGTTTTTGAAAAACATTTCTAGGAAAAATCGAACCAAATGCATCCAGAGTAGGGTAAAAACACGTGAAATTGATTCATAACTAATGTTCGCAAGCAGTTCATACGGCAACAACAGGTGAATTGAGTGAATTTTTTCTCGCCTTTTAGACTAACCTGCTTTTCACACTCAATGGTTGGGTAAAAACTACCTGAAGCAAAACTTTTGGTTAAGACCAAGAATATGGAAAATATAACGATGAAATTAAATTTTGATTTGATTCATTTCAAAATGAACTAGCTCCAGAAAACAAAAAAAAACAATCTGAACGGAGCCAACTTTTGATATCAAAATTTCCCACTTGACTTTGAAACAAGAAACAATTGATGAAAGAGGCTTAATGCTCACCAGGATAAATTTGGATGGCAACGGTTTTGTCATCTCGGGTAATAATCTAAGGCTCAAATTGACAAATCAGCAACTTTAATTTGCTTCTGGATTTCGCCTAGACTCAACAAAATGCGGAAAACATAGATGTGCTTGCGGAAAAAAAAGTCAGCAAAGATGGACGTATGGGCCTATTTTGTCTGAAAATTGCCATAAAATTCTCTTTGTGTTCAACATTGGTTGACTAGTTAAGGCAAAATGCTGCCTGCACGGACGTTTTTTTTTCTGTTTCAAAGCCACGACACCTCTACAGAACGGAAGATGAGAAGCAACCCGACCGTTTGACTCTTGTACCACGGACTGTTGGTAGTCAGTTTTGGTGAGATGTAACAGTAGTTGACCAACTAATCACAAGTAGAATAAGCGAAAGCTGTATTTAAAACCCCGAAGGGCGACGGCCGAAGCATAAACTCATAAAAACTGACAAAAAAAAAGTAATGATGAGAAGATTTCCCAATCAGTACCCTGCGAAGGTAAGTGTGCCGCAGGCTCCAGCACTGATATTTTTCTAAGTAGGCTCTGTAAGAACTTGAGCACATGTAATGAGGAACACAGTACATGTTGTTTGGTTGAGTACAGAAACTCCCTCGCAATACAGAGTAATCACGCTGCTTATGTACTCGTCACCAATAAACCTATAGCTACTTTCTTTAAAATTTCTGTAATTGTACAGCCAAAGAAATAAGCCAGTTTAGTATAAATCTCTGATAGACGTACAAAAAATAAAAGATTTTAATTCAGTGAAAATTCCCTTTCGCCAGTCCATTTTCAAATTACAAATTTCCTTGAACACTAAAATCTTCACAACAAAATCTTCATATTAGAAACAATAAGTATCAACTCTAATAACGTTAGACTCTTATACTTTACTCAAGGAATCAAACCGGCTATTTTTGCCCTTTCAGATTCTTCCAAAAAATTTTTATTTAGCGTAAGTCAAAAAGTCGGAAACTATCTAAGTTTCCGAAATACCAGAAAATTATTTCTTGTTTCACACAACTAAAAAACCATTAAAAATTCATAAATTAGGAACAAGTAATTCAAAACGTCAATAAATATAAAGAATCAGATGGTTGTGAATCAAATCATTGACATTGAGAAAAATAACCCCGCTCACAAAGATCCAAAGAAAAAAATTGATCTGATATAGAGCTACGGTTCTATTAGATCATTTTAATGAGCTGAATTTTTTTGCCGTGGCTCTAGAAATCAAATTTTTTCAAAGAGCTTGTATCAACTATGTTGCCGAGTACACAGCGGAGCTCGCAACATGTATTGCAATGGAGCTGATCTGCCTGAGAAAAATTTCGGCTCTGGCTTCTCAATACACCTGCTCAACATCATGCAGAGCTTTTGGAGGAAAATTTTAGTTCTAGGGTTGGCTGCACTGCGATCTTCGAAAGCTATAAAGATATCAAATATTTGTAAAGATTTCTTATTTTTCAGTTTATGTAGTTTTTCGCCTCAACTGCCGCTGTGCTAGGGTTACAAAATGAGACTCCAGTTTGCTCTAGAAAAAGCGAGAGAGTCAAGGACCAATATATTCTTGCCATTCACCCAGAAACCTTACAGCGAGGGGAAAAAGAAAAATCACTAATCACGACTGGACGAAGTTAGAAGTTTCTGAGCTACGAGAGCAAGCGGGTAGTGGGTAACATCCAAGTTTTAAGATGGCAAATCGATAATTGCGGTCAACAACATATGTACTAAAAGAGATAACAGGTTTCTCAATTTATTAAGACAGCTTACAGATTCCCTAATGTATTAGATTCAAAACGTTTCAAAAATTAGTTTTGGGGCCCGAATTTGCAAACTAATTTTTGTTGCCCATATTTGCCAAGAGAAGATCTTTCAATGCACTTTTTACAATTTGAGATACGTAAAAGCGATATTTTTTCTTGAAATACTCCGGGATGGTATGTTTCAGCAGTTTCAGATGATAAGTTTCAGAATTTTTCGGAACATTTGAAACTTTTTTAATTTGCATTTTAATTTATACCTTGTAAAACGCAAAAAATATTTTCTTTGTTTCCACTTGAAATGTAAGTGTAGAAAGCAATTATGAAATGGAAGTATAAATGCAGTAAAACCAAAGCCAAAAAAGAACACATGGCCGAGCGGTCTAAGCTATGGTTCAAATCTAATTCGGGTCCCCTGGCATAGGTCCGAGCCCACCATGGCCATACGACTATTAAGTTGTTGACAGGGAAAGGTTTCGGTTGCTTTGGTTTTACTATCATTACGTAATATTTATGTAATAGTTATGTAAAACTTTCACAATTATTACGTAATAATTTACCGAGCTTTTATACCGATCAATCTCTTTGAGTTTCTTTTAATTCCGGTTTCTTCCGCGAAGGTGTTGGATTTTTAAAATCTAATCGACTTGATTGCACGTCTCCATTTGAAGGAAATTTGGAGAATAAGTGGTAAACAGTGGGATGACCTGTTTTGAGAAAACTTGACTGAAACTTTCCTCAGATGGCTTTCCGGTCTACCTATCTTAGGTCAGCTAACAATTCCGCGCTGATATTATCCACCTGCAGTTGAGAAAATTGAAATAAATATTTTTGGGGGTAGTTCGCAAGATGTCTTTTGTGCAGTTGGATATCTTCGCGCGCACTTTAGAAACTCAAAAGAACAAACTCTCCTCCATTGTGCGTAAGGCGCCAGTGGCGCCAATGAAGGCTATGTTTGTCCCTAAACTAGAATTGCAAGCTATCTCATTGGCCACACGCCTCAAAGAGGCTATCATTAAAGCACTTACCATGCCGATAAACGATGCCCTCATGTGACAGAGAGCAGCATCGTACTCCAGTGGCTCCACTTGTCATCGAAGCAGCCAGTTTTTGTCGCAAGCCGAGTGGGCGAAATTCTTGAAGTCATCATCGGAAACAATCCCGCAGACACGGCACCCGAGGTATTGCCGCCGAAGCTTAAAAAGGCAGCAGCTTGAACCAAGGTCCAAGCTTGTTAAGAACCCGTGACTGGCGTTTCTGTCCGAATGCTGAGGCTCGAAGGTCCCGTTGAAGATGTTATTGATACCGCATCAAGTTTCGTCAGCAACTAAACCCATCATCAATTGGCCTCGATACAGCTCGTATGTTAAGATGATACCCACCGTAGCATTAATCCTCAGATGAAATCTTAAGTTCCGTCACTAACGTGAAGTAAAACTTGGAATTTTCAAACCTTCGGAGCTAAAAAATGCAAAAATGAAACTTCAGCTTCTCTCAAAAAAGGAAGCATTCGCGTCAGAATTCAAATTCCTAGTTTCTGAGAAACAAGTAAAGAATTTAAGCTCCATTGCAACATTCTCTCCCTTATCGGTGCTGGTGGTTTCTCCGGTCCACGGGCCTCAAAAGCCGTCTTTCTGAAATCGTATAAACGTAAAACGTAAAAACAATCGATTTCGATGTGGCCTGAATTCGAAAAAACAGATTTTTGGTTGAAGACTTTTGTGTTTGCTGTCAACTATTGCTGCAAAAAATTTGTTAGATTACTAGTTGACATACGTTCTTCAAAAAGCCATTTTTGATAAGTGAAATTAACGAAATTACGACAAACTTGCTTACTGTTTTTAACCGATGATTTACGTTTCAATAAATGTCAGAACCAGTTTTGTGTCAATCAACCCGATCTTTCTTAAGCCCGAACGAGCAAATTGAGGAAAAAATCTTCTTTGAATGGAAAATTTCAGACGGCAACTTTCTAATAAAAATAAGGGTTCGATTTAAACTTTGCTAAAGTGAAAAAAAAATTAAACAATTTTTTAACGAAAAATTTCATCAAAAATTTATTTCATCGTTATTATTCCCCACAGGCTATCTGAGGAATATTGAAAAAAGAAAACTATCTCCGGCAGGTTATTTGTTCCACTCCATAGTATATTTGGCGATATTTGTCAGCTCCATACATTTTAAATCCCACTTAATCTCTTATTCCCCAGGTTATGTCCCTTCTACATTTACTCCCTTCTACTATTTAATTTTTCTTTAATTATTTACCTTTTTCCCATAACTATTTTACCGTTATTCGACAGTTGCATTGAAGCAGTTCACCAGGATTTAACCAATAGTACAATGCACTCATGTGTGATTAAAGTTTCAAATTTGAAAAAAAAATCATCCAATGGAAAATGCATGAAATTTTCTCTGAAAACTTGCAAAAACTGTGTAAAATTAATTTAATCATCATTTTGCATCAAGTTTCAATTTTAAACTATAAAACATAGTTAAAAAAACACCTTTATCACTATAAAATTGCTCAGATACATAAAATTATCTGCGAAATTTAAACATGCACGTCTTGAATATTAGCCAAGTTCCTCCAAAGGAACCTAAAATGAAGAAATGCCGAATGAGTTTCTTAAAAACAACACAAACTATCCGTTTTATTTTTTTGGTAATTTTGGTGGAAACATTTGTCAATACTTTTTTTGTTTAAAAAAAGCAATTTGACGGTTTTCTTATCAGTACAAAAACTTGTCCAATCGAGCAATCATCACCCAATGCTCTTCTCTATCATTGCTTGGAGGTAGTTATTGCATTAATTTTCTTTGGTAGGTGAGGGATGTTATCACCTAGACATTATGATCCAATAAATTCAAATCTAAATTCAGGAATTCTTTCAAAAAATTGTAAAAACAATAAATTATACATTTTTTTGGCAATTGTTGCTTGATTTACATCTAAAAACAAAATAATGATCAATTGATAGTACATTTTGACTCCAATTTGACTTGGGAAAACTGGAGGATGAAATCTTCCGATATCTACTCATTTCAAAATTGATAAATACAACCCTCCAGCACATTTTGACTTCTGAAACCCTTGTACCGGAGCAGGAGCTCAAAAGGGCTATAACAATCAAACACAGCATAACTTTACGATTAGAGTTCCGGACACATAACTTGGGTACCAAAAGAAAACAAGAACAAAGAATGGCAGTAAGAAGCTCAAACGGAGCGAACAGGAAACACATTTCTAAAATAGACATCAATAAAAACAAAACTGCTATTAAAACACATTTACAGTTGAACAATCACCACCAATCATTTTTGCGGTTGCACATTTGAAAATAGACACTTGAAAAATTGCTTTGCCATAAGAAAGAAGTGCAGCAAACAAAATCACTTTGCAAAAACGTGCCGATCACAACAAATTATCGAAATAACAAAATATTTGGAAAAATAGGAAAGAGAATGCAACTTAGTAGTGGACGCATTGTGTTTGTGTGAAGAGTTCAAAATTACGTCTGTACAAACAAACATACCAGTGAATAAGAGAATCTTGAGGTAAGTGAGGGTTAGAAACAAAAAGAAGTTATTAAACATCTGTTATTAAAGATTTCCCATTGCAAATTCTTCGAAAATGAGGAAGAATGATTGGGCCATCAATTATCAGAGTCGAGTATCACACCAAAAATCACTAAAACACAAACTATTTAGAAACCTAGCCCTTATGAAACACTAAAACAATTGAGATCATTCCTAGGTATTATCCATCATCTATCCCAATTTTTTCACAATGCAGCAAAACTCACTGACAAACTTAGACCGCTCCTGAGAGAAGACAGCCAAGAGAAAACATTGCAAAAAGGAAACTGCCGGTAAAGACACTCAATTGAGGGGAGGAGCACACAGGCGTCTTTGAGAGAATCAAAACTGCAAAGTCAAATATCTCGAAAATAAATTATTTTGATTCAAAAAGAGATATAAGATTTAAGTGTGATGCAGGTCACAATGGATTGGGAGCCAACTTAAAACAACAAAAAAAACAGACGGAGTGGAGTGGGCTCAAAACTTCCTTGCATCTAGATATTTAAGCAAGAAGAAAAATTTTCAAACAATGAACTAGAACTTCTTGCGGTTGTCTGGACAGTAGACAAGTAAACACCTTACCTTCAAATTTTAAAAAAAATATCATTGCAATCGACTATCATTGCAAGCCTTAACATCAGCCCTGGATGGAAACCAGTCAAACGAGACCTACCAATCTAGATTGACCTGTTGGTAGATAGGTTAAAGCCCTATCAGTTCAAAATAGTTCACATTCCATGGAAGGACATGGGAATTATTGACTATTTGTCAATTGAACCACATAGTGATCCATGGCCCGAATCCAAGTTAGACAAAAAGTTCCTAGTTAGAGCTATCAATTTCATTTCGTAGAGCTTTAGACTGCATACGCAGTAGGCCAGAAAACAACTTCGCTCAACCTGAACGAAAACGTTTTAGAATCTTCCAGAACAAACTTAGTACTGAACTCATCGCCTCGCAGTTGCTATGGCAACCAAAACAGTCAAAATTGAACAAAGGTCGACCGGAACAAAATAACTCGTTTTTGCGACCGTACAAACAGCTAAACAATGACAATCTGCTGCAAACAAACACTTTCTCTCATTTTCAAACCAGAAATGGGCCGGGAAGAAATTCTACAAAAAAAAAATTAAAATCAAAACAAAAATATATAGAAAATGAGCGAGCAGCAAAATAGAATGTACGACTGGTGCCCGCAAACACCATAGGAAAAATGGAGAGACGAGAGCATGATGGAACCCTACTGGAACCGCTCGGAGAGTAACACAAACGAAGTGTAAGAGGAGGAGGAAGTCAAAAAAACACAGCAGAGAACAAGAAAAATACTCAGAGGAAGCAGAAACAACCAAAACAGCTCGGAAACGGAGACTTGACAACAATCAAGGATGAAACGGTTGCTTTCAGAGGACGAGACTCAAGTACTTCATTTGAGGAGACTCCATTTGAGGAGACTCAAATACTCCATCAAGCAAGACGTGCAAGCTAGACAACGGAGGACAACCAGCCAGCACTAAGCAAAACAATACACGCAAAATTAGACGATTCCACTCAAAGTGACTTTCTGGTTTAAAAAAAAGATTCGAATGAACTTTGACAGAAGAGAACTAGGAGGATCAACAAGAGGTCTGCGCAAAAGAACCACTACGTCGAGTCAGCCACCTCTCGAGAAAGGACAACCAGAAATTCCAGAAGAGTTGGGAGAGGACGGACTAGGAAACCTATCCAGACTTTTTGACAAGAGCCTTCTCGCGGAGCTCATATCTGAAAATGCCTTGATGGATAGGACCAGGAGAGTGGTCGAGGGAAAGCATAAACAAGGATTCAAGCTCATGGGACCTCATACAAACCCCCAATGGAATAAAATAGCGTTATTAGAAGATTGTTTAAAGCTCGACAATCGACTCGCTATACCCATAGAATTACGCCCAGCAGCGATATAAAGAAATTATAGAGGAGGCCCAGGACAGGAAGCGTTGCTGGGAGCATCAAGATACATGTAGTGGACTCATATGCATAATGATTTTGTGAATATCGCGGATGAGTACCATAGGTGCACTGGAGATGGTAAGAACTCAAAATATCTAATTAAGAAAAGTTAATCAAAACCTATTCCACTGCTCACGCAGCCGGGCCAGGAACATAAATTAGATTATGCGAGTCCTAGGAAAAATCATAGTGATAAAAATTGATAATTACTAGAAGCTATCGACCAGTTTTTGAAGTTTCCGTCAGTGAAAATAAGCAAATGGACAGCCGAAAAGCAACAGGGAATATTTGATACTTTATATGGATACTCATGGTAACCCTGAATCGATAATTTCGGACCAGTTTCCAGGCTTCAAAGGGATTACACTTATATTAATTTGCACTGAATACAATATTGAGCAAAATTTCTCTCCGGTTGTGGATCACAGAGGGTGTAGTTTAGTAGAAAAAACGATTCAAATTATAAAGCGAAGATTGAATGTGATGCTTTTCGAGGAAATCAAGCGTTCGATAAAACTTTGTCTGAGCACAAAAATCGGCGATCTTAGATGGAACAAACAAAAAACAATCCAAGTTTCTCCATTTCAGGAACACTTCGGAAGACTGCCGATGACTGAATTTGAAATAGTTAGAGACAAATTTCGAAAAAAAATTCTGACAATTTACACAAAAAACATCTGGAACGCTCAGCTCTGACAGCATCGCAACTAAAAAGAAGATTTGACTAATCCAGGGGGATCCTGATAATAGTCAGAAAAGACACTTCGAGCAGAGACTCGAGCCCGATGTTTGTCAACGCAACAGGACAGTCAAGCCCGATTATAGAAAAGAAATGATCTACTCCTGGAAGAGGGGTTTGATTAAGAACGAGGAGGAGGCCAAACCGATTTGTCCGAAGAAAACCATCTTCAAAAAAGAAGAGCTAAGAATGAAGGGACAATCCTTAACGAAACTCTTGAAATGAAAAATTGCAAGACCGACTCAACGATAAAAACATCCAATGGATCGATTTACCGACAAAGTGATATTGCGGAAACAAAAATCGAGCTCACGCCAAAATCAACCCAATACGCAAGCAAGAGCCAAGTGCCGAGCCGAGAAGAGGCTACAGAAAACTAGCTCAACGGAGCAACTAAAAGAGATTGACTCCAAAGAGGGTTTTCAGCTGCAGTCGCAGCAAGCGGATTCTTTTTTCTCAATGAAAGATTTAAAAATAGCCAAACGATAGTCACGTCCAGAAAAACCGAACCGAGTGAAGGTCTGCGGTAAAAAATAGCTAAACTGAACAAAAGAGGACCTACTCAACAAGCGGCTCTCAGAAGAAGTGGTACAAAAATTTAGATAATAAAAAAAGAAAACGTTGCAACAGCAGCCAATGAGCCAGTACCGCGGGAGCTGGAAAAGGATAAGGATAAGGTGGAATCGGGACAAAGCTCAACTCCTCAAAAACCACAGAAGAGAAAAAATTGAAGAAGATGGACTTATCAACGAAACCAAAGCACATACTGGACACTTTTCAAAATTGTGATTTATCGCCAGCCGAGTGGGAAAAATTGGCCGATCAAGTACTGAAAAGAGGGGACCAAAAAGTAGCAGACGAAGTTAGAGGAAGAAACCAACCAGCAAGCAAGAAGGACAAAAAATTCGATCTTCCAAAAGGTGCATCAGACGACTCAATTATGGAGGACACGGGTGTCAGGAGAAGCTCCAAAAAAATTGGATCACAGACAATGTCTTTTTGATTCTTAATGTTGCCATTATATCAAATTATTGTCAAGACCACTGGACTGCAAACCGTCGGTTAGACGCTGAAGAACGCAGTCTGCCATTCAACTACACTGATATCAGCAGGACTTAGAGAAAACATTTGAACAAAAAATAGATACATTTAATTTTTTGGAAATTTAACAATAGTTTTATCTCGAGTCAGTCGCGTAGGTTATCACAAAGACCATGAAGTAAAAAAGCCAAAAAACCCAAAGTTATATAAGAGAGGTGTTAAAAACGTATATAACAAGATTTTAAGAATTAGACGCAAATTGCTAATGAAACGAACAAACAAATTTTTCTAAAAAAAACTGGATCACACAAACAATATATTTTTTTATTCTTAATATCAGAAAAAAATATCAATTTTGCCCAGACTATATTGAAAAAATGGTAAACCGCGAAGAAAATGCAGTAAGAGGTGGGACAATTACTTGAAAAAAAATATTTTTGCTCAAAAACTAAATCTAAAAAGATCTTAGGCATCGCCTGAAAAGTTAAGACATGATCCGGTGAAAACCACTCATTACATAGCCGAAATATTTTTAGAGCGACCAGAGGAAATGGATCAAATAAAAGCAACTGATTCAAGTTATGAGACAGATTGACAGATATTTGTGAGGAGATATAGTATCCCTAGCAGCTGCTTGTAATCCACAGGCGGGGCTAGCAAAAGTACTTAGAAAATGTGCATGGCCCAACTAACGAGGTTTTTGTACGTACAGTCGTTGATTTGGCAGTCACGATAAATATTGATCGTTAATCAAAACTGGCGACAACAAAATAATTCTCTAAGGAAACCTAGGCTAGATTAGATGTGTTCAACAAGGAATAAATTTGGAAAACTTTGCGAAAGAACAAGAAAAATCACAAGAACCATTACAGGCAAAGAAACCGTGCACAGCCGCATGCACAGTTGAAGCTCTTTAAAGAAACAATCGAGAGAAAGCAGATTGGTTGACATCCAATGAGAATCACAATTTCTGCCTCAGAGGAGATCTACTTAATTTATTCCACTGGCAAAAAAAACAGCCCACAACTTAAAATCAAAATAATACATATCTCAACACTCTGGTGTCTTTTTTCAGCTCAACTGGCACTCACCGTTCTGACTTTCGCATTTCTTGTGAATCAATATCTGAGTTTAACTTGTTTGGTGATATAGGTAGGAGGATATTTATTTTGAGGCTACTGCTATGTAAATACTTCCGTGCTACCAGGTTAGAGTTACTTGAGCGTTTTGAGTTGGCTATTGTAGAAAAAAAACATATTTGTTTCGCTCAGACGGATTGTTACGCTCAAGGTGGAAACAATTACCTCCGACAAACAGGTTTGAAGAGATGTCAGGATTGCCATCACGATCATACGTCAGCCGGGTATCTGCCGTCCAAGAGATCGGGCGAATCATTTGGTTGATACAGAGTCCGATACCAAACTACCGTTACTGTTCGACATGCGTCATTCATTAGTTAAAGTATTAGCTCTTAATGTTCTATTTACAAGTTTTTAGTAAGCTTAATTTTCATGCTTTCTGTGACTTGATCTATCAAAAAACGTTGCGTTAAATTTGCAAACGCAGAGGAAAGACCGTGAAACCAATACCCCGGGATGACCGAAACTTCTTATTATACAATTCCCATATATGAGAAACTTCTTGTCATACAATTCCATACAATGCCACACGTACAAAAAATTGTATGAAATCTCTATGATAAACATTTTTCCATAAATGAAAATTGTATGATAGGTGTTTTTCCATAAACCAAAAAGTTTCATTTTTTCTTTCTAAATTTATTTCTGAAAATTTTTGGGTTGTGTTTGCAGCCGAACACAAGTGACAAAGACCTTGGTTACTCAGAGCACCAAAGGTTGGACAGTCTTTGCATTTACAACGCGAGGAAAACGACCTGATTACGGCTGTCTTTCACAATTGTTATTATTTTAAAGCAACAAACTTTTTGTTTTTGGCAAAATTTTTTAATGGTGATTATTTTAAATTTTTGAATTTTAAAATTGTCAGACATTGATCAAGGCATATATAAACACCCCATACAAATGAAATAAGAATTTTCAGCGTTTTTGAAGAAAAAAAATTAAGTCAAAAGAAAATAAAAAGCCAATATTATTGTAACCAGGACTACGTTATGCACACAAAAAATTAAATTTTGCAATCAAAAATTTTTTTCGAAAAATGTTTGTTTGCGTACGAAATTCGATTTGCGGTTGAAAAAAAAATTTGGGCCAAAATTTCAAAATAACAAAAATTTTTTGTGTCACCATCAAAAAAATTCCAGTCATACAATTTCCATATATGGGAATTGTATGACAAGCATTTTTTCAAAAAAACGAAAACCTCGGTTTTTTTTACCAGACTGTTTTATTAGAATCAAACAGCCGCAGAAATAAGTTTGTATCTTTTTTCAACCATTTTTTAGAAATTGTATGAAAACTGTATGACAAGCATTTTTCCACACACTTGATGTATGGAATTGAATGATAAGCATTTTTGGTGTATGGAGGTCAACCCGGGACGCGAGTGAAACAAAAGTTTGGTATAAGTACCAACATCCAGTTTCAAGCGTTAATAATCGATTATATTATGATTTTAGTAACAGCCTCTAAAACCCGAGTCGAGATTTTTCACCTAATTTGAAGCAAGATTTGAGCGGTTTGAGCGGTTTTATAGACAATTACGCTCAAAATCTTGCTTCAAAATAAGCGGTTTGAGCGGTTTTTGAACGGTTTATCTAAAAAAACCGCTCAAAAACCGCGCAAGATTTGAACGGTTTTGAGCGGTTTATCTATAAAAACCGCTCACAAACCGCGCAAGATTTGAGCGGTTTAACTAGAAAAACCGCTCAAAAACCGCTCAAATCTAGCGCGGTTTTTGAGCGTTTTTTTGGATAAACCGCTCAAAACCATTCAAATCTTGCGCGGTTTTCGAGTGGTTTTTTTAGATAAACCGCTCAAAAACCGTTCAAATCTAGCGCGCTTTTTGAGCGTTTTTTTGGATAAGCCGCTCAAAACCATTCAAATCTTGCGCGGTTTTTGAGCGGTTTTTTTAGATAAACCGTTCAAAAACCGCTCAAACCGCTCATTTTGTAGCAAGATTTTTTAGCGTAACTGTCCAAAAAAACCGTTCAAACCGCTCAAATTTTGAGTGGCTTTTTTTGAGCGTTTTTTTAATATATATATAAAAAAAATCGCTCATAGATATATACAAAGATACGTACATACATCTATACACACATTCCCACACATTCCAGGCGTTTTTGTTGGTTTTAATCGGTTTTCTTTATAACACCGCTCAAAAACCGCTTAAAAACCGCTCAAATCTTGCTTGAAAAACCGTTCAAAAATCACCGCAAGAAATGAGCGGTTTTTGAGCGGTTTTATAAGCAAGATTTGAGCGGTTTGAGCGGTTTTTCTAAAAAAAAACCGCGCCCAAACCGCCAAAACCGCTCATACCGCTCAAATCTTGCTGGAAAACCGCTCAAACCGCCCATATCTTGAGCGATTTTTGAGCGGGATCTCGACCCGGGAATAGAGAAAAAAAATCTAGTTTAATTAATTAATAATCGATCTTAATTTCACTTTTTGATTTCCAATTATAATCAATTATAATACATTTTAATTGATTATATTGCTTATTGATCTATTTTTCGATACAAGTATAATCGTACAAATTTCTTATTCATATAATGCGCGCAAAAATCCATTACAATCGATTATAATCGATTATAATCCCGTTTGTTTGCCCATTTTGTCTCCGACCTTGCATCCGAATTCTTTATATTTTATGCTTTTTGTAGACATGGACTTATATGCAAAATGAGAGAAATGTTTTAAGCCTTTTCGAATAAACTTTTTTATTTTTTCATTTCTACAATGAAGTTGTTTCATGATGCAAATATTACGTTTGCTGAACCACTAAAATATCAGTACATTGCTTTAGTTTCAAGATTTACTCGGAAGAGTTATTATTCACATACCGCTGGAACCTTTCAACTAATACGAAAGGATCTCTATGAAACTTTTGATTCGTGGTAAGACTTTGCGCCCAGCTGAACCTAAGAGTGACCAGACATCTCGCGTTTTGAGATTTTGTTATAGACAGAAAAAATAAGCCGTAGGATATAATCAAATTTTATTTGTCAATTGGTGTATGAAATTTTCGTCAAAGTAAGAGAGTATAATCGACTATAATCTTTTATAATTGATTTAAAGTAAGTTTTGGATGAACTATAATCAATGATAATTGATTATATTAGATTACAGTCTATTGGAAAATATCACGATTATAATCGATTATAAATCCTTCAAACAAATAGTTTTGGTAAAAATAACTAATTATAATTGTCAAAAAATCATAAGAATAATCCGTTATAATCGATTGCATACGAGTAACCCTTCTCCAATACAGGTGTGAAATCATCCTGACCCTTCTACATACTGACTCAAGCAGCCTGATACTCATCAATTTTGCTCATAAAGCTGTTTCATGGATTTTTAACCAACCAGTTGACACCCATCACGACGGCTCTTGGGAGCGCCTTGTATGTAATAGTGAACTACCGAATAAGAGTTTGGTACAATGTTCTGACTTCTCGCAGAGGCTTTAAATCAAAAGCCAATCAACCCTGCTCCAAAAGAGTGGTACCTTCTTCCATGGCCCACGGCTAAGTTGCATTATTAAAAAAAATGGATGCGCACCATCCACTGCCCAGAGCTAGCTAATCCAACGGACCGTTACACTCGATCCGGTGCTTCCGTTTATAGACGAAAACTCCAGACATAAACAAATCTCCGATCGGTTTGATCTAATGTCAACAAAGAATCTAGATGGGTTCTGCGTCGACTGAAACTCACCACTTAAACTTTAAATTTGTACCAAGTGCTTCTAATGGTTTTTTAATGGGTCTATTTTGCGATGAAACATTTACAACATTAGTTTAAAGTCCATTTTCTTACTGCTTTCTAGTACAAAATTCGTTTCCTGTTCCGAATCTTTTCCGAATCTGTTTATTGCATTGAGCTGCGGTTCTATTGTTTTTTTTTGTTATTTACTAATTAACCAGATTAAAATTCAATTTTTGAATAGTTTGACTACTTCATGTTTCGAGCTCTAAAAATTTCGAAATTAAGCTAATTTGTTGAAGATTTTGGGATTTACGAATATAACAGAAATTATTTCAATGTTTATGGCTGTGATGAAATGCAAAAATAGATCTCGGTTGATATGGTGACAATTATAGTTTAATAGTAACGAGTTTTGAACCTTTGAAACTCGTTCTAGCTGATCTCGAAACAGTCAGTCTTTTTGTTTTTGGATTGCAGTTTTTAAATTTACAGTTTTCCCCCACTTACCAAACATTTTAAAACTAAGGGCCCAGCTAAAACTGGAAAAACCTGTTTGATATTTTTTGAATTTGCTGGACTGATTCGGGTTTAAATGGGTAAATTCAAATATTTATAAAAAGGACTTTAAAAGATTCATGTTTCTCCCATGCTGTTCCCTCGATTAAACCCTTGATATCAGACTCGGCTGGATAATTTTCGAAAGTCAAAAAAATCTCAAAAGAAGGATAAATAATCGAAAAGATGACTTTTCTGAGTTCCTTTATTTTTTTAAGACAATTGGAACCTGATCTAAACTACATTTTATGATTGGATAAATTAGATATTTTACCACTGTAAAGTATTTAAAATTAACCAATCATGATCCATCTAACTAACAACCCACTTATTTGTAAGTGCTGAGATTACTTGTAATTTCAGCACCAGAGAGATTTGAATTTAACTTAGAAACTAGTTGCCTCTCCAAGAGAACTTCAGCAGCCGCAATAAACCAGTATACCCTAGATCTATTGAGCCTAGCAGAGACTAGTTAAACAACCTGAGACTAGATAGTATAAGAGTAAGATTAGGATCGGTATTAGACTAAGAAGTTGCACGAATCTATCCGGCCGAAAATAAGATAGCGTGACGAGCAGACGGTGTACCCCATCCGAAATTAGTCTATGAGTTAACCACATTGGTCCTAACTCATCTGATGCGACCATAAGTCTCGAACAAGACCTTAATAGCTTAGAATTAACCAAAAATAGATTAGAATTTAGACAAAACATTTTTAAAATGTTATACGACGATAATTTAATCGAAATGTCTCTACGACTCAATAGATCAGAGCCAATATTCCGAACGATAATAGAACTACCCGGAATTGGAAGAAGACCTCGAACCAGAGACGACATACGACAAAGTAGAAACTTACCAAATAGTTATATGATAGTACGGCAAAAGCCAACACAAACTTTTATATTTAGAATTTTATTAGCAATGAATTTAGATTTTCATTTACAAACATAAAATCTTGAAGTCAATCTTCATAATCATTTCAGGCGCTAAACAGAACTATTAATATACAATAACGATTGATAAAAACACCTCAGATCGTTTTCCTAAAATTCTGCAGTATTATATAAAACATGTTTGAAAAATATTTATTGAAAATCAAAACAAAAATTAGTAGCATGACAATAAACTGTTAGTAATCATAAAATCATCAGTTGTCCCAGCTTCATCACCTAAAACATAGCAGCAATCATAAGCTCACTAATATCATTAAAACACTAAATCTTTTTCTTAAACAAATTTAAACCATTTTAAACTTAAATTTACTTAATTTTAAAATCAGATCATCAAGGCTTATCCTTGGATCTTAATTGATTTTCTATTTAATTAAATTTAAAACTTGATTATCAAGGCCTATCCTTGGATCAAAAAGAACAATTTTGATCTCCCCCACCCACTTAGCTAGTGTCTAACGACCTCAAACGTCGATTCACTATCCAACCCTTTCAAAAAACCCAAGACTAATAGAAATTTTTGAACAAAACTAATCATTCAAATTAGGATAAACAGTGAAGAACTTCGGTTATTCATCCTTCACTTGAACCCTCCTCTTATCAGACCCAGGATAAATCTTAGACTTAGTAAGTTTAAAATAGTATCTAACGAACTACTCGCGTTCTAATTATACCTGAACCTTGTGGATCGATTTACTATTCTCCAACCCTTGAACACAATCACTACCCCTAAGTAAGATTAAGTAAGTTAACACCTTAGCTTATACTAGCCACGAGAAATTAAAAAATCATTCTTCGGAATCGATATACTTTTCTCTCCAACCCTGAACAAATAGACCCAGGTTAAGCTAACCAAAAAATCGTAAGGACTAACAGTTTAAGAAAATAGAAATCATCTAACAACTTTTTGCATCCGTCATCCTAAACCTTATGTCATTTAAAAATCTAGGAAACAAACAAACAATCGTTTTACACAACTGTGAAATAGATAACAAAAAATACGACCTTGTAATCACACCTCATACACAAACAATTGGATATATTAGAACAAAACGACAAACACTAAAAAAGAAAATAATAACCAAAAAAGACAAATAACACGAAAAAGATTTTCCAAAAATAGAAACGCATTTTCAGAATCAGAAGCCAGCAATTTAGACGAACTTTATAAATTAAAAGAACCCATTGATAAAAATTGCCCCATTCATGATCAATTATATTTTTCCGACTCAGAAACAACTTCAAATTCATCAAAAAGAGGAAAAAGAAGAATAAAAAAGCAATATAAACACAAACCAGTACACTTGTATAACTGGAATCAGCCAATTAGACACATCGATAATTACCTATTAACAGTCATTAAACGAAAAAATGAGCCAAAAACACACTCCAAGTGAAAATAGTCCAGATGATGACGATATCTACCCCTTCCTCGTAGATGCACCCGATAATAGAGGACAACACGATCTTTGCAAGAATTTCCTCCTAAATTTGTTTGAACCCGGAATCAGCCCATGTAAAGCAGAGTTCCCAGATGTAAAAATCAAAAGACAAATTATTGATCACTATCTGAAATATATATGTAATTTAACACAACAATACGGAATTTACACCATAGAATTCAGTACACCAAACCCGAATCACCGCAGATATGTAATTCAAACAGACGATCTTGACTTAGAATTTTCAAAAGTATTCTTAGAATATATAAAAAGCATACAATATCATAACTCACAAAGAGCAAACTCCATATTCACTAATGAAGTTTTTGCAATAATATATAGTTATATTTCAATATTAGAAAACGAAACCCCAATCTCAAATGTCTCACCGACAGAGACATCCAAACATATAAGGGTACGACATGAAATCACACTATTTTCAACTTTCCTACATATAATTAAAGAAAATTTCACTAAAGATGAAGTTTCACAACATACAAAACATGACTTACAAAAAATTTTGGCATGGTTTATAATAGATTATTTCACACATAATATAGATTTAATTTCACAAGCAAGAAAAAACTTTAGACCTCAAAATTCAAACGATGATACCGCCATCACAGAACAATCAGACTACATTTGGGACCCCGAAGGGTCTCATTATGCATTCATAAATATCCCACAATCAATCTCAAGTCAAGCAATAAGTACAATATCTTATGCAAGAGATTATGTAAAAATAGTGCCATTAACCATTGATGCAACACCATTAAACTACAATACATTTTTACGTGATACGCGAAATAACAGTTTAAATTCGACCGTCATACACAATGAAAACCTTGATGGAACTAGGAATCTCACTCAACAAGATATTCAGACACCATCACACTTCATAAATGAAGAAATCGTCCAAACAACAACAACTACACAACAAAGTATTTCACCGATACGTCCAAATTTAACAACACCAAGAAATACAAACACTTCACTAGCACAGGTAACCTTACAATCAACCGTTAAACCTTCGGTTGCTCCAAAATATTCACAAATGGATTATCAAACATATAGACCCATGACAATACCGTCAAAAACACGCAGAACATTCACAAGAAACACTTTTGCGGAACACAATTATAATTACACACATTCATCAAAAACAAACTATCCCCCACAAAAAAATAATAATAATCAGATAATATCTTAATATTGGGATAATCCAATGGCAACAACCAACTCAGTAAATTATCAAACTAATTCACATCCTCCACAGGATCGTAGTGAAAATTACCCATTCTTTCAACAGAATAAAAATAAAAAACAAGCACCTCATCAAACGGATTATCTATCCTCTGATGATGATTATTTACAACCAGATATACTTGCACCATACACTCAAGAATATCGTGGACAAAGAGTGCAGAAACCACATACATATCATAGAATTTTTTCTCCACACCCAATAGATACACAAAATCAACAACCAATACAAATGCAAAACCCAATTAATACACAATCTTTTCAACCAATTCAGCCACAAAACCCAATGATTACACACTCGTATCCACCAACACAAATGCAAAATGAAATACCACTCCCATATTACCTTCAACAACACGAAATAACAAAAAATCAACTTTCAAATTTTTCACAAATGCCAAATGCCGCAGAATCATTACAAATGACAATGAATCCATACCTTATGGGTGGATCATCAAAAACATCAAACAAACCATTAATGGTATTCACAGGAACAGACCCTGAATATTCTGTAGAAGATTATTTAAATGCAGTAACAGCAAATTTAATTTTAAATATAGGACCTGAACCAATTAATACGCCACTACATCAAAATTAGATACATCGACGCACAGCGTTGATACAGACAACCTTAGACGGCGCAGCCCAAAAATGGTTTTCAGTATTGCCCATAGAAATAAAATCAAATTGGAAAAGATTTACACAAGAATTTTCAAAAATGTTTGACTCCGAAAGAAACAAACAACAACAAAGAGTTTTACGTAATGAAATTCGCAGATTACCAAATGAAACCATCAAACAATTAGCAGTACGTATCGAAACACTAGTTCGAAAGGCATATTCATTAAATACACACGACTATAAAAACACAAAAATGACAGATATCTTAATGATGACTTAACACCTCAATTAAGGAAAATAGCAATAAAAAGAGAGCATCCCATCCCTCCTCAATTCGAGAGCCCGATTTAAATTTCCGAAAACTAGTAGACAAACTAGAGCAAGCGGAAATCACAATGAAACTTGAAGAAACAGAAAATCTGAAATTACAATATGTTAACCGAATTGAAACAAATACCACAAATATCAACAATATACAGGAATCAGATACAGACCTCGTTGAAAAAATCACAGAAATACTCAATATTTATGAAAAACACCCAAACTTTAAAGGCAAACCATCTTTCAAAAAATGGTGTAATTATTGCCGACGATACGGACATAGTATTTCTGAATGTAGACAAAAACAACAGGACAATCAAAACAAACCTCAAAAATATAAAGAACCAAATAAATCATTCTATCAATACATGAAGAAGGATCAAAATCTACCAAACAAAAACGTATACAGCAACAACAGTTGAGGAAAACCACTTCCGAACAATACCAATTACACGAGAACTCAATCACCATATAACTCAAGTTATAGAGGAAGATCACCAGAACGAAGAAATACACAAAATTCGTCACAAAATCATTACAATAGACCAAATAGTCGAAATAACTACTCCAGATCAAATTCAAATACAACACAATTTGTTTCTAGATATAATTCCCAATCAAGGAATAAATACTATCCAAACAATCAGTCACGAAACTCATCATATAATAGAAATAGAAACTACTCCAATAATCGAAATAGAAGTTATTCAAACAACCGTAATCAGAATTACCCGAACAATCGATCAAGGAATAACTCATATAACAGATCAAACTATAACAGGTCAAACGATAATTATCAAAACAGATCACAAAACAATTCACAAAATCGACATTCAAGTTATAATAATCGTCATAGAAATTATTCCCAATCACCACACAGAAATAATAACCATTATAATAATTCTAACAATCGCCACAGAAGTAGTACACCTAAACATCAAAGACATATTAATCACGTACAATCAAATCCAGAAACAACATCAGACCCCCCAGGTATTGATGACACAGTAAATGACAAACTACAACTAAATCAAATAAACTGTGGATCATCAGATTCAGAAAGTGATACAGAAAACACTATCTCCATCAATATGATAGCAGTCGAAAATGACTACGAACCTATTATATATGAACAACCTTTTTCATCACATATATATGAAAATCAATTAAAACTCCTTCACAATTATTATATTGAACCCATCCATTCCACACAAATGGCACAAGAAACTAACAAAATCAACACTACAAATCAATCCAATGAAAATGACAAAACAAAATGCTTGAATACAAATCACATCTATCAAAATATACAAAAAGAACAACCCAAAGAAAAAATTTGGACAATACCATTTCTTTTAGAAAGTCCAAGAAACAAAGAATTTCAACCACCAGATCTTGAAATTGATTTTTTAATTGATTCAGGAGCAGAATCAAACATAATAAACATTCCCACATGGAATGAGATAAAAACATTACACCCAAAACTAACACCTCTTGAAACCTCCAGTAAACTACCAACAGCACAAGGATCAACATTGGTAAACTATGGAAAAATTCAATTATTTCTTCTCCCCACAAGAACAATAGAGCAAAATAAAATTTTAAATAAAAAATTAAAACAAATATTTCATATCACTGATATTAAACACAATATCATTGGAATACCATTTATCTCTAAATATATACCAACAATCAACATCTTGAATAGTAAAATACTAATCAAAGATAAATACACAAAAACAAAAGACACATCCCTAACATTTTTTCAAAGATTAAATAAACAACCACCATTCTTTTCAAAATTTTATCCAATATATAACCAACAAAGAAAACACCTGAAACCACTATCAGGAAACATATATAATTTTTCAATAAAACAAGTTCACCAATATGATAAAAAACAAAATAAACAACAACTCTATATGTCAGACTTTGAATTCAAACCTATCCATAAGTTTTTCAAAATCACAATTTCATCCATAAAATATTTGAAAAACTCGAATTCAGATATTATTTCGTTACATGTATACAACAATACACCCTATCAAGTAACATTACCTTTAGGACTTTTAGGATATTGCGAAATCAACGCTACGATATCACCAATACACGAAAAAGCATACCGCGTAAATAATATACTCCAATTATTAGATATTTGTCAATCCACAATTCTTAATGAAGTATTATCCATAAATAATATAATAAGTAAGAGTAAGTAAGAATATAATAAGTAAATAATATAGTAAGAGTTAAATTCTTAGGACACAATATAGAAAGAAAAACAATCACTCCATTAAAATCACGCATTGATGCTATTCAGAAGCTCCAACCACCAACAAACAAAAAGAAAATCCAAGAATTCCTTGGAATGTTAAATTTTTTAAGCAAATATGTCTATAAAATGCAATTATACCTAAGACCATTCTATAATATACTTAGACAACAAAATAATTTTGAATGGAACACAGAACATCAAGCACAATTTGAAGAAAATAAAAAACTCTTAACTGAACAAATTTCGAATACAATTCCAGATCCAAATCAACCATTCTATGCAATGTGCGATGCTTCGAATTTTGGCATCGGCGCAGCATTATTACAATCACACAATGGTACAAACAAAATGAATCTTGTATCAGCAAATTCTCGATTATTCACTCAAGCAGAGCTACGACTCTCAACTCTAATGAGAGAATGTACAGCCATAATATATACACTAACAGACAAAACATCCAACAGTTCTATTCACAGATCACAAACCAATCATTTTTCTCTTTACACAAAAATCCAATCCAAATCACCGAGTTTATAGATTTCAATTAATTCTAATGAAATTCCCAAACTTACATATAGTTTGGACAGCAGGAAAGAATCTTGCATTACCAGACACTTTAAGTCGAAATACACCACCTGAATTACTTACACGTAAAACTACAGTTGAAATACCCAAAAATATAAAATTTTACCTTGCAGAAAACGAAACATCACTCACCCCGACTAGAATGCAAATATGCAGTAAAAACTGACGTTGAACAATCACAGATAAATAATCTACAACACTTCCCACTTTATTTAGATTGCCAAAATAACCACTACGAAGTTGATCTACTTGGAACATCAACTTTTAAACCAATTCCATATTCACAATGGATAAAAAATAACACCCAACAAAAAAGAGTAAAACAACACCCGCATAAAAAAGACCTTCTTCCGTTAATTGAAAAAGAAAATCTAACTGATAAAATAAATTTATCAGGACCACAAACAAACGATTCAAAATACACAATAAATCAAGTTTTTGACCTCCATGACCCACTTGATACAATTCTTTTATCTAAATTAGAAATTGAAAACATTTTTCTCCCCCCAACAGGAAAAATTACAATTAATACTTTGAAACAATATCAAAATCTTGACCCAATAATTAGACAACTACAATCATGGCACAAATATAAAACTAAACCCGTAAAGGCAGATACAACAATTTTAGGAAATAAAACACTCCTCCGATATTTTCGAAAATTTAATAATACAACAATTAATGAAAACACAGACCTTCTAGAATACCAATTAAGTGAATTTACAGTTCCCTGTCTCCCTTTAAGTATGATTCTCATAGCTTTTAATATTTCACATACACAAAACATTAAAGGACACTCTGGATCAGAGAAAACATATTCAAATTTCATACAAAACTTTTATTTTCCAAATGCACCAATTTGGATAAAAGTACTATGCAATGATTGTATAGTATGTCAGCTAAATAAACCTTATCCAAATCAAAAACAAATAGCACAAAAACAAGATTTTAAAGGACAAAGTTTGTACTTTAACCACCGTATTTCATTTGATACAAAAGGACCCATTTCACCATCATCCGAAGGAAACTCCTACATTATGGTAATTGTTTACGCATTTACACATTATGTAGCACTTAACCCAGTACCACATTGTAACGCTTATTACGCTTACACAACACTTTATGAACACTGGATAGCCAAATTCGGACTACCAGAAATTTTAGTTACAGACAACGGTACGGAATTCATAAATAATGAAATCATCACACTATGTCATTTATATAACATCAAACACAAACCACGTACATCTCACGCACCTTGGACAAACGGCTTAGTCGAAGGTATGAACCGTTCACTACAAGAATATCTTAGATGTATCATCAATGGAAATGATACAAGATACACCGAATGGTCAGCAGATGTAAAACTATTTCCCTTAGCATATAATTCACAAATCACGACAACTCTAAGAATGTCACCATATGAAATGGTTTTTAATCAAAAGCCACGCAAACCAATTATGTTTACAGAAAACTCTCATAAAAATGCACAAAGTCATTGTCAACCGAATAAAGACTCAATTTGTTATAACCTACCTTTACACACACACGATGAAGATCATTTTCATCACCCACAAATTCTTAAATTAGCCTCCGGTACACACACCGAATGGATTTTAAACAGAGATAAAAAAACACAATGAAATTTACCAAAAATTAACAAAAAAGTTGTTACAAAGGCAAAACATTAATGAACAAATAAATTCACGCTTTACACCAGCCTCCGATTTAAAAATTGGAACATTTGTTTTAATACCCAATTTTAACACTCAAAAAGGAATTTCTAAAAAATTACAACCTCTTCGTAAAGGACCTTACCAAATAATTGCCAAACCCACTGATGTCACATATAAAATCACCGACTCAGACCAAAAAGAAATTGTTCAACATCGAAACAACCTATTACCTTATTACCCAAAAGAATACGCACTACGCGAACTAACTCAATTATATTCTTTCACAGGTTTAAAAGTTATTCAAAATAACCCACATACGGAAAATGAAACAAAAGAACAACATGACAGTCACCTCGAAAACCAAAATAAAAACTCAACTACAACGAAAAACAATACAAAAAAGCTAGATCAAAAAATACATCAAAAAGAAAGAAAAAATAGAAAAATGACAGAAAAAATAATATCCCAAGATCAAATCGACAAATCAGAACATAGAAAGTCATCACGACTTAGAAATCAACCACGTAAAGACTATAAAACATTCATCCCACAATCTAAAATATTAAAGAAAGTCGAATTTCAAAAACAGCTTTAATTTTATATTTCATAATCTTTGCACCTCTGAAATATTTTGAACTTTCATTTTTCAAAATAACATGCTGACAAACACGCAGCGACTCTAGTTCATAATTAGCCAATAGGATTCATCCAATCCGTCACCTTCTCTAACTCTAGCACAAATCAACTAGACGAACGATATTAAACTCCAGGCATATCTATAACTATAACTTTGCGACCTCCAGGTCAAAAATAAGCAAACCACTCCAACTTGACAACTAAAATAAATATCACCATAATATCATAACCCTCCCTTATCTAATAACCCAAACATCAACAATATTTCCCCAACTCAGACCTCAAATACCCCCCAAAACAAATATGTTAAATTAGCCTAAAGTAAAAGCACGACCATTTTAATTAGCCTAATGTATAAAAATCTCAAAAATACCCCAGATCATTTGACAAATAAAAATAAAGAAAAAGAAGACCTCCCGATCACCATAAAATTTGCCCCCAACAATTTTTCACGAAACTCAACCTACTTGTCAAAAAACCAATAAATAATTCGACCACACTTGAAAATTGCCTCAAACAACAAAAAATATTCGATCGAGAAGCCATTTCTTAAATGCTCTTCTCTCGACCAGTCAACATAATTCTTAACATTCTCATAAACTTTTTAACGATATTTAAACTTTTAATCATATTTCTTTTTGATACCTTTGAATCTTTTGTAATAATCTTAATCATTTTTTGCAATATTTTTTAAATTTTCTATTCCATATTTGAACTATACCTCCAACTTTCAAAAGCTATTGACTATATCCACAGGTACGATTCACAAAACTTATCTAAATGATACGAACCATTTTTAGTAGAACAGATATTTTTTTACTATTTGTAATTTTTATAACATTTCTATCATCCCTCATCTTGACAATATGCAAATGTATAAAGAAAGCAATCATCACATTCGCCCTAGCAACAATCCTCCTAATTCTTTTTCTAGAAGAATACTATAATAAACATAAATTTTTTCACTAAAAGAATAAATAAAAAACCATCAAAAATTGCTAACCAACAATCACACAGTCAGTCTTCACCGACATCATCCCAAGATAACCCAACACCACCTTCAACTACCCAAAACCCCCAAACATCTACACGAATTTCCTTTCAAGATAACCCATATACATTTGAAGAACGACACGCTCGCTTATCTGAACCACTAGAACCAGTTCAACGACAAGCACGTCTAAGTGAACCAACATATAACTTATACCCAACACTACCACAAGAATTAAGTAGAATACGAAATCCTAGTCAAAATCAAAATACAGTCGAAATAAATAGACAAATTATACATCCTCGACGAAACAGAAATTTTCAAACTCCCCGAGTTCATTTTGATATACCTCAATCCCCATCACAAAGTACTCCAGAAAACCCCATTGGTATATTACCAGAAACCCCTACGCTTCTTTCACAACGTAGCACCTCAAGCCTACCCTCAGATTACTTAGGTTCAACACCAACATCTGAACAAATACGTGAAAATCCCTTTAACCCCACAAACCAAACATCACTACTACCATATTGGACAACACATTCATTCACACAAGGTGAACCAAATTTAATCAATGATCCAATAAATATTTCTACGGATACAACAACATCCTCATCACTACCAGAAACATTATCACTACCATCAACACCATCAATAAGCCAGATTTCACCAACGCCTTTTAACTTAAATTTCCCAAATAACCTCGACGCTAGATATCGAGAACAATCATCAACAAATATTCCTTTAAGACTAGACTGGAATACATTCACAGCACCTCCACCATTATTTGGACAACACCCAGAAAGTAACCGACTCCACAACTGGGCACTCAATAGACTACAATATAGACAAGACATCCACGAAGACATTCGTGATCATAACATCCAAATACTCCAACAAAACAGTCTACAATTAAAATTTGAAATCACGGTTAAACTAAACAACATTACTCAACATCCCTACCCATTAAACCCACCAAATATAACAGCTCAATCACTACCACCACCATTTATAACAACTGAAGTAATATACAAATACGACAGATATACCAAAAAGACAATTGGTTACATCACATTTTATAACCCATACTCAGGATTATCATACACATGTATATTCTAAAAATATTAATTTTTCTCAAACTCTTTTTTTCTAGTAATCTCCAATCAGAACATAAACCCTTCCCCCCGCACAGGACCCCAAGATTTATTAGTAACACATTACGATTGTGAAGAAAATGAACAAAAAACACTACACAAATATGCAATAAATCAGGTATCACAATGCGAAACAGAACCACAAGCTATAGAAACTACAAATGTAATAGCGACACTTTATTCAAAAGCCCGAGCAACAACAGTTATAGGATATAAATTCACAGCAACATTTTCTGAAAAGAAAGTACATTGTTCACAAGTCTCAAATGGAAATAAAAACCGTTTTGACCACGAATCATTCTACCAGAGTAATATCGAACGACTTTTACATCTCAATCCTGAAGATTGTAAAAACGAGTTACTCCGACTAAATATCACAAGAAATAAAAACGCAGATAGAAAGTTAGTATATTTTCAAGTTTTTTCAGATTCTGTACATCAAGCAGAACTTGAAAGATATCAAGGACATATAAAATTAGATGAAAAATACCCATACAACGGCGCACACGGAAGATTAACTTATGACATACACGATAAACACTGGATACCACATATTGGTATAAATAACCCATCAAACTGCAAAGCAAACACAAAAAATAAAGGATATCAAGAAATAATGCTTTTCGATTGGAAAATACAACTCAAAAAAATACAACTCACACGCGATTTATCTGACAACACAATGATCTATCAAGGAATTAGATTACTTTGTAAAAACGATCAAGGCTATTGTGACCCTACAACACGAACACAAGCAACAATTGTTTGGTTCCCCGAAGACACATGTACAACATTTCAAGTAGCAAAAATACACGCTCGTATGATAAAATTTCACGAAAAATATTTTATACAATCAATTCCATATGAACAAGTAAATCCATCACGAAAACGAAGTTCTAATTTTAGAAACATACACAATATAGAAAATAAATTGACACGTTTTCAAATATATCAAGAAACAGAACTTGCATGTAAATACAGAAATCCACTTCACAAAAACAATCTTCCGAAATATTAGTTGAATACGAAAAAGGATTCGACATGACCACTGGAAAAGTAAAAATCGACCCATAGGCCACAAGTCATCCTATAAACGAAGGAACATCATATATACCAGTTAATTTTCAAAAAAGTAAAGGTCAACCTGGTGGACATCTAAAGCCCCATGACACTAGAAGCACACGTTTACAAGAACTATCACTAATGAATAGTACATATTTCGGTAATATCCACAATGATATTCACTTAGATATGAAATTAGACTACACAATTAGCCGAATTTTTCAAGAAATGTCACTCTCTGAATTAGAAACACTTCACCAACTGTGCGAATTAGAAAGGACACAAATCCTACAATCACTTGCACTAGCAGTATTAAAAATACCCTACGCAGGATATTTATTATCAGGAAATAGATCAATTTTTTAGACTATGAAGGAAACATTTTAAGGTTTTATACCTGTACCAAAAAAGTATCACCACTATATGTTTTTGAAGATAAACGATGCTATAAAAGAATCCCTATCTTTTATAAGAATAAAGTACATTTCGTTGACACACTTTCAAGACGAACCTATTTCTGGGATACCGCAGTCCCATGTGGATCAAAAAATAGCCACAATGTAGTACAACTGAACCCTGATGAAGATAAATATTACCTTCTTACCCCATATCCCACATTAATGCAATCACTCAAAAAATTTTCACCTGAAAGCATTAGAGCTATTGCTCGAAACCCAAATATTGACCTACAATCAATTGGAATATATTCAAAATCCGATATCCAACATCACATTAGAACACAACAATTCCAAGAATTATTAACACAAATGGACACTATACAAAGACAATCAATTGACCAAAACTTACGCAAACTTGCCGAAACCGTAGGATTTGCAGATATTTATACACAAGACTATAGCGGATATTTTAAAGACATTAAAGACTATATATATCTAAACGGTGAAAAATACCGACCACAAGATATCTCACCTATAAATATTTTTAGCTTTCTTACACTCAAAATTGAAATTCTTGATTTTCTAGGATGGCCTTATTCCATCTTAGAAAAATTAACTATTTTATACGCAATGTTTAACTTTATAGGATTTCTTTTTTCACTTTTAAAAGGAATCTATAATACATGCGCTATACACACACAAGTAAATAGACAAGCAAGTGTAGCACGCATACTATTTGCAGAATTTTTCGGAATTTTTTCATCATCAATAAACAAAATTTTTTTAGACGCACAAATAAAAGAATACAACACAAAAATAGCAACAAGACAGAACACATATGACGAAGAACATAACAATGTAGAAATAACGCCTACAGCACCACAGTTACCACCCCTACCACATAACCATCCATTATCCCTAGTCCCACGAAATTTTCGAAATTTAGCAATAACACATAATCCAAATTTTAGACCAACCATATCACAAAGTCCCATTCAACATATAATGACACATCATTCACTAGATGAAAACACATATGAACAAATTATAGAACAACCCCATACCACCGCTTTTCAGTCTCAAAATAATAATTTTTTTAGCCCACGATGAGCCGACAACTTGGATCCCTACACCGCTCAAATTCCCATCCAACCAACCTCAATACTCCAATTACAATAATTCCACTTTTTGCTTTCCCGCCACCCGATTTCTTAACCAATAATATAACATCAGGCATGAATTCAGACACTAATTCACATATATCAGTTTTATACTCCATTTCACAACTCAATAACCCAAATATTGAAACCTCTGATGAATTTGCAGACTCTGAACCATCTCCATCCAATAATTTTCAAACCAACTCCTCAGTTTTTTCAAAACCCCCTTTTCAACCAATCCCACCCATTTCTACACCCTTTTATGCTTCACAAGTCACCCCAACCTACTCTTCATTTCATTCAGACCGATCGTCCAATTCTCCAGACACTCCCCAAATTTCCCAAGAACTAGATAATTTTATCACCCTACAACAACAACCCTTCCACCTTGACACCCCCACTATAAATCAGATTTCATCCACAATATAATCATCAAACCCACCTACCCCTACACCCTCTTCAGCTTATACCGCATCATTAGCACCATCATCCACATCCACCGAATCATCAAATAGCACTAATAGAGCTTATCGCACTTTCAAAAGAAAATTCCCAAACTATCCATTTCCAACAAAACCAGGAACAGCCCGTGAACATATTAATCATCCAAATCACACTAACACGAAAGACTTTTTAGCAATCACCTTACCTTCATTTCCACAGTATACTTTGAACACCCCTAACGACACTAACGACACGCGTAGTTTTGTGGATGAACAAGTTTTAATGCCTACACTTCATTGGACATCATATTATCATTTTACTAACCCCCTTTGCCTACCTTTATCTAATACTCACATCGAAATAGAAAGAAATCAAAATATGCTATATCGACTCACCACACCACTAACACATAGACAATTTACTTATATAGGATATAAAAAGTCACTAAAAACATACACTGCACCCCGAGCTAACGAATATACGCTAGAATATTACAATCACAACATCATCCGAGCTAACCAAGACCAATTTTTAGATGATGATCGTTTCGCTAGCCCACAAATCACAGAAAAATTCTTCATCAAAACACCATATGTATTTACACTCAATATACTTGATCGCAAATTCGACCACGTCATTTCTGAAGCACTAACCGACATGCAAGCTTACGAAAGTTTTAAAGAAAGATTTTAATTATTTTCACTAACCTTCAATTTCCTTGCACCACAAGAACGCGATTTGCACTGCTCACACGACATTATGTTACGCACTAAACAAACCCACACATATACATATTATCGCTTCATACAAAATCATTTTGATCTACACACTCCATCAAGACAACCACACCACCGTTTTCAATTTATTAACTCTAAATACACTTCACCATTTTTTCTTAACTTCACATATTGCATCAAAGATACTAACCTTCACGGTATTCTTCGCAATTATGATCCCATAACCCAAATGTATATTTTTTGTCCCATGACGAAGACCTTCAACGCAGAAGAATCCAGACCCTTCCTTATCCCACATGAATTTATTCAACCTATAGAAATCCCGATATTAGAATTCATCCACAACACTAAATACAATCACAAATTATATAATCTCATCCAAAACACACCTTATGAGTTTGCAGTTGGCACTGAAGAACTAAAAACTATTAAAGCACTTCAATTGCTTTGGCCACTGCTTCAAACTAAAAACATCATTCGCATACTAGCAAAATTACTAACAAATTCCGACATAATACTTGACATCTTCCCCCACGGTTTTTTCCCCGATGACTAACAGGTAAGTGTAATTTATACATATTCTTCACTAATAAATTTGAAATAAATACTAACCATTCTTTATCCCTGTCTTATTTAGATTTTTAGTCTTCATCCCACGATCATCTGCAAATTACACAAAAGAAAAATAAAAAATAGAAAATTTCTTCAAATTCTTCAAAACTCTATTAATATTTTGCACTAGATAAATTCAATAAAAATCATACCAATGTAGTAAATTAATTTATAATTTATTTCCCTAAAAGCAGTAATTCTAATAATGATGAAAATTTCTAACTTAATTTTTCCCCAAAAAACTAGCAGTAAAATTGAAATTCTATGTAGTAAATTGATAAAACGAAAATGCAGTACTAACCTTTTGATATTTCCATTCACTCGCACAAAAATTCTATCCAAACTCGCACAGCTCGCCCACGAAGAATTGTTTAAATAATGAATTTCAGTTTCAAGCTTTCACACTCAACAACTCTAACACACGATAACACGTTTCAAACTTTCCTTTAACCCGGTTGGAAAGGAATTATATACTAAACAAAACTAACCAATGCAGCTTACTAAACACCACAAATCATAGAATAACAGCATGACTAAAGAAAGGAAACCAACGGTACCCAAACCGGATTAACTCAGTTTAAAACTGGATAATTTATTCTTTTGAAGACTATTATAAAGTCTAAGAAAGAAATAATAAAACACAAAAAAGTCGAAAGACAAACCCATACCAAAAACAATTTGATTTTTGAAAAAGGACACAACCAACGAAACATAAGAAAAACCACAATAAACCCAACATAAAACGTTATCACATAACAGGACCTCTCACAGAAACCGCACGAAATCATACTCCCACTCCTGGCCTAACCCACCAGAGAGGACGTCCTGAGCATGCTCTATAGCCGGCCTAACCCACCGCGCTACATCCAGGCTTTGTGACCACACTTCTATTTTTAATAAGAGGTACTCAAGGGTGAGTAACTCTTCAAAATAATCGAACTAAAACAAAAAGTTTTTGTGAAAACAACTAACCAAAATCATAATTAAAACACCGAACTAATAAAAATTTTATAAAATTAAAATTATACCTTGCAGTATATAGATCAGCATACAACACCAAAGACGAACATCCAAAGACAAAAATGACCCCACTACACTCGAAAAAGAATGGCCAACCACAACCGATATGCCGTCCACAATCACAACTCAAAGGATTTAGAGTACGACTTGACTTCGCAGAAAAGGACTTCATTGAACTAGACCAATGACCACCTCGATGTTCAAGTATACGTACAGATCCGAGTAACCAGGCATCCCCTCCACGCACAATCTCCACGCCATTCCCAGACGAGGTTAAACACAAAAGAAGTTCTCTACATGAAACAGAAAAACCTGTCATAGCAAACCATTCTGAAATCAGATTTGAGTTTGTTGAGAAAACCCAGTCGTTGTCATAAGAAGACACAACGATTGATCCTGGAACTTCTCTAACAGGAGAACCCAGAAGAAATATGATGTTCGCCAAATACCAACGTCCATCATCCATCCTTTGAATTGCAGAAAAACTATTCTAAAAAATTCTGTAAAACTCGGATGGGTGGAACCTGATCTAAACTACATTTTATGATTGGATAAATTAGATATTTTACCACTGTAAAGTATTTAATATTAACCAATCATGATCCATCTAACTAACAACCCACTTATTTGTAAGTGCTGAGATTACTTGTAATTTCAGCACCAGAGAGATTTGAATTTAACTTAGAAATTAGTTGCCTCTCCAAGAGAACTTCAGCAGCCGCAATAAACCAGTATACCCTAGATCTATTGAGCCTAGCAGAGACTAGTTAAACAACCTGAGACTAGATAGTATAAGAGTAAGATTAGGATCGGTATTAGACTAAGAAGTTGCACGAATCTATCCGGCCGAAAATAAGATAGCGTGACGAGCAGACGGTGTACCCCATCCGAAATTACTCTATGAGTTAACCACATCGGTCCTAACTCACAATTGCTGCTCAAACAGGGGCGCTTGTCGCAATCTTTTCTTTCGATCGAACACTTATTTTCACCATTTTTTAAAAACAATCAAAAGTGAAAAAATTTACTTCTGTAATAACCGTAAATTTTGGTGTAAAAAAACGGGGCGCAGCCATTTTTACAGGGGAGCTTAAGACCAACCATTATTTTGAAGCTAAAGCTTAGATTCAGGAGGGTAGTTTTCAAGGAAAGTCGAAAACTTTCAAGAATTCTCTAGAAAGAGACTTTTTCGAGGGTTATAACTTTTCGGGTTCACTAATTTGGGTATAGCTGATTGTGCACAGTAGCGTCTCACAACCCGCTTTCCGATTGAAATGAAAATCTCAGATTCGGAAGGTTAGTTTTTGAGAAATTGTAAAAAAAAAATCAAAAAATGGGTCAAAAAAATTCCGCTCCCACAATTTTTCGAAGGCTGTAGAAAATTGGGAGAGGTAGAAAAAGACTAGGGGATTATGCAGGCACACATGCAAGTGGACGGTCTTTCTTTTGGTAGCACTTTTTTTGAAAATCAGATTTTTGAGAAATACTAAAAGAAAAGCGAAAAATTTTGCCTAGCGTCTCAAAAAATTAAATAAAAAACCCGATCCCAATCATTTTCATAATATCTGTTTTTATCAAACAGGATGTTCTAGTCAAATTGTCCAAGTTTTGTAAAGTTTGTCATGTGAGTTTCTTACAGAGTTGCCAAGTGATTTAATTGATCTACGAGGTGCTAATGCAGGTGACGCATTTGAACAAAATTTAAATGAAATATATACATACACAAACTGCGGAATTGCAGAAAAAAACTGTAAAGAGTGCCAGAGCTGAGAAAATATGAATGACCACAATGAACACAAGGAACGTGAAAAAAAAATATGATCCCTTTGTTTTTTCAACTAAATTTCAGTTTTCGCCTCAAAGCTTCCTGCGTTTCATATACAGTTTATCTGATTTTAACTTATTACCCTCATTTTTTAAAACATTTAAAAAGTGAGAGTAAAAGTGAAAGTACTCGAAAAACGAAGTATTTCACATATATTGAAAATTAAAAGTACTCGAAAAATGAAAAACAGCCATTCAATATAGATGTACTTTTTGCTAATTTCTATTTGATAGTCATGATCCAACACAACTTATTATCGGATCACGAGGCGGTAGAAAATGAAGCACCATTTCTAACGGAACACAAAGTTTTGCTTATAACACAAAATCTTGAATTGCTGGATTACTGGAACGCTTTGAAGAACCATGAGATTCTGCTGAAATTCAATTTTGCGCAGTGGCAGACCACTAAAAAATTGATTTGAAAAAGAAAACTGAAGGATGGAATGATTGCTTTTCACAGCTCCTAATAGCTGTCTAATCTATTCATTAAAATTTCTTTCCTAAGCTCCCAAAAAAAACCATAGGAAAAATTTGATCTCAGCTAAAATAAGAATGAAGAGTAAAAAAATATAAATCGTACAAAAAATATTTGAACAATGAAAGTGATTGTAATGTTGATTAGTTCCAGGAACAATGAAAAAATGAAAAGCTTGTGCCAAAAATCAAAAATTTGTTTTTTTTTTGGGAAAAAACTACAAAGTCATAAGAGTTTGAAAAATGTTTGTGAAGTCAGAGATGAGAATAGAAAAAAGGAAGAACAAGTGAGTTCAAAACACAGCATTCCGAGTGCAGAAGAGTTTGACTTTTTTTATTGAACTGGGTCAGAAGCTAATCGAAAGTCTTAAAACATCACAAAAATTTAAAAATGTTGTACAGAAAAAAATACAAGGTTTTAGAAACCAATTTACCCCAAAAAGTTTAAGAAGTAAATAAAAGCCTGAAGAAATCTGAGCTAATGAGTTGCCTCATTAATCAATATGTAGAGTTGTCATATCATCCTTTAATTCTTAAGATTGCAAAAGTTAAGCCTATTGATAAAAATGGCACATGGTCAGCTTGTGGTAACTACAGACCTATATCTTTTCTTACAATTATTGTGAAAATTTTCGAAAAATTGATTAATAATAGCTTGAGAAGTTTTCTGAATAAATATGATGTATTAATAACATGTCAGTACGGACTCTGAAATTAAAAAAGCACAGTTGGTGCTATCTTAGAACTTCGTAAAGAAATAGTGGAGAAAATTGTAGATAATATTGACTCTGCGTGTACGTTGATAGATCTTACAAAAGCGTACGACACCATTGATTACAAAATGTTACTGGAAAAAGGCAAATTTTATGGTTTACGAGGTAAACTGGTTATTCTTTTAAGGTCTTGCCTTGAAAATTGTTAGCAGTACGTAAATTATAACAGTTCATTTCCAGACACTAAAACGATCTACTAAGGTGTACAAGATTCAGTCCTGGGTCCTTTGTTGTTGTTGCTGTATATGAAACATTAAAAAAGTGGCAGCCAAATTTAGCTCGATGATCTATCAACTCAGATAGTATCTTAACACATCTACACTGCTCAAGGTATACAAAACGTATATTCAATCAATATGTCAATTTTTGGTACTGATCTATAACACAGCCAATAAGACAGATCACAAAAATTAGAAAGCCAACAAATACTCAAGTGGAGGACCGATTTTAGAATTAAAAAGAGGGAAAGTCTGAAACATAAACGGGACAAACATAAACTCTGTTTGATTCAAGAGTTACATACATATGAGCTTTTATAATATGATCTTGTGGAAATAAAAAAAATTCATGAATACATAAGTGAACAGGATATAAAAGATAATATCAAAACAGGCAACACAAGAAAAAAACAGGCAACAAAAGAAAAAAAACGCAGCCGAAATAAGCTTACTACTAGAGCAGTTAAGAAAATCGAAAATAGGATTCGTATTTTGTATAATAAGATCTTACAGTTGGGTAAAGATTTTCCGGTTGGAGTTTCAACACCTACCAATGAATTTTTGGACTCGTTTTTTCATTAAAAAAAGAGACACATATTTGTGTATGTTATGGTAAATGTTATAGCTTTTTTAAGCATGTTATGGTAAATTCGATCCCTTTGTTATAGTAATTTTTGCTCAATTTATTTTGATTGTTAGACAACACCAAAACAAAGACTTTTTTGTCTCATAGTTTTTTTTTGATATTTGAAGAAATTTTGCGGTCCTTTCGTTTTTATGATCTGAGTTTAAAAAAGTAGACGAATAGAAATTTTCTCTTAGAGATGCTACCCGACAGGCTGATGCGTTTTTTAGTATTCCCCAAGCCGAACTTTTTTGTAAACGTACATTTTGATAAAATGTAAGGTTATAAGTTTTGGCTTGATAATAAATTATTATGATTATTATCCACAGTGAAATTTTTCAGACTTTTCCTAAAAAGAGCAAACACAAAACTTGATATAAAAATGATATACACAATTTGACCTCACATACAACCTCTTAAAATTGCAACTGTTGCATTTAATCTCTGGTGAAATACAGTTGGACAGCCCAGTTAGTTAACAACTGGGCGATTAAAAATTATCAAGGTCCTTTGTATTTTCCAACTAAACAAAGAGGCTCTTTTCCAGTTTCCCCCCTTTCAAAATACCGAGTTTTACGTTTGTTTTACGTGTTATTACGGCTAAATGTGTGATGTTACGCTGTAAAGTATGAAGAATAAATCTGTTCAGAATTGTCGATTTGTTCACCACGCCAAATTTGATTGCATTATGGCAACGTTAAATAGACTTTTCAAAATTGAATTTCAAAGGAGGGGGAAACTGGAAAAGAGCCAACAAAGCCAACAGGCAGTTAGATAGGCTCTTTTTCCACACCCCTTCAAATCAACAATAAAATTTGACAATAATTTAAGACAATAAAGAACTAGAAAAGAATGAACTCTTCAAGACTGACATTTTTAATCGAAAGTTCTGAGCAAAATTTCAGTGTTCAATTTGCTGGCGATATTTGTAAAAATCAAAAACTATTGGTTCTTATTGTCAGGTTTTTCTGCAATCACCAATCATCAAAATTTAGCTGTAGAGCCAATTTCTTACTGTCAGACAGGTTTTGTTCTTTTCTCGGGCAGTTAGGTACGTAAAAAAATCTGTTGGGTAGGTTTTATTCAATCAATAGTCATTGAACATAAATTCTGTATATGTAACGTAACAACAAACTTGTAAATTCGAAACTATTTTGGCAAATTTAGTGGCCGATTTTAAGATAATATTAAATTCAAACTTAATTCAAGGTTTTCTTTTGTTTTCTGCGACAAAAAACTCCACTAAAATAAAACGGTAAGATATTTACTATGTTTTAAGTAAAATGACACTAATTAATTAGTTGAAACTAATTAATTAGTAAAGTTAATTAAATATAATTCCAATAAGGTCTCCAATCAATTGGTATTCAATCAGGGGTTAAATCAGTTCAATTACAATTTTCATGGACCCTATTATGGTGCCGATGAAAAGGACGAGATCCACTGAAACTCTGCCAGTCGAGTCTTTGCCTGCCGCTCCTTTTCTGTAGGGGTCTTGGGTGGGTCCTGGAGCACCAAAGTTGTAGTCTTGACTGAAGCCGTCGTCCAAATCATCGTCTTCTAGTTCCGACTTCTTGTAGGCACACTCAATGGCTTTCACC